>NC_056744.1:1093711194-1094018674 GCF_019279795.1 Protopterus annectens
ACTGGTGGCAAAGTAGTTCTGGGGATGGTATGTCTGGACGTCACCTTTCTTTTATCCCCTACTCTGTACACTGTGACCATACATGTGATGTATAGCGTACCGTTAGCACATTAAAGGCTTTGGTGTGCTGGCTAGAAATCGAGGTGCCCATGGCAGGGATCCCTACTGTAAGGAATACTGCAACAGTGAAAGGGACATGTGCCATTTTGGTAAGATTTTACACAGCTGTACTTTCATTCCCTCATATAAATTTCTCTTCCTATCCCTGTGGTTCAGGCCAGTCTACTCTCTAAGAAGAGTCAGTTCTTTGGCGGGGGGGGGGGTTCTTTAAAATCCTGGAGTATATTGCCTTTTTTTTTTATCTTGATGGCATTACATGTGGTAGGAGCCTTTTCTTGCCTTCTACAAGGACATAGTTACACTCAGGGTGAACACTTTTCATGCCTAAAATGGTGACAACGTTTAAGGCCATCCAGTCTTCACTTCAGCATCCCTCCATGTTAAAAGAGAAAGATTTAAAAGAGTGCTCTGTTTTTCTTCAGAAGAGATTTCTGAATGAAACTCTGCCATGTTTCACATTTATCTTATATTTCCTGTTAGTCTGAGTCTGAAGACAGTTTTTTTTTTAGGTCCTCTCAGTGAGGAAATATTTTTCTATGCAACTGTATTTAATATGGAAGTTGTCTTTAAATGGTCGGGGGGGGGGGGTTCTTGGAGTTTTGGAGGATGCTTTTAATACAGCTCCTCTTTCCTGACTGACCACCCCCTGCTTCCAAGAAAACAAGATAGACTTGATAAAGTTATGTATTCTCCTGAGTTTCTTCCAGAAAAAAAACACCACCTCTGCTGTTGCTTCCCTTGATGATGACAGAAGTATAAAAATACTCTGTTCATCTAACCCCATCCCAGATGAAAATGACAGTTGTGCTTTTGACAGATTTGGGGAAAAAAGATTATACCTCATCCACTTCAGTCTTTACAGCAATTAATTCACACACGCATATTGCAAAGTATTAGATTTCCATTTTTGTGAGCATGCAACAGTCTTATTTCTCATCTTCTGTATTTAGAAATCAAGTCTGACTTGCTTGAATATGGTCAGTTCAGCTTTCCAGTTTACTAAGGCACTCTATTAAATGTGCTTATGATGCAGTGGATGCTGTGTCCAGGGCTGCTGCCACAGGTTCGGTTATGTGCAGGTGTATACCGATCGGACTACAAAACTTACCTGAATATGTTTTAGCTCAGATTCTAAATGCTCAACTAGACAGAGATGCACTTTTTAGTAATTTCTCAGCTGAGATACTTGGTTATAGGAAAGGAGAAGGTTGATGTATAGGTGAAACTGCTATTTTTATACCCTAACCCTGAATACTACAAGAAGTCCCCTTTTTATCCTGTCTTTTTTTTCGTAACCTGCCAGCAAAATTTCTCTAAACAGTTTAAGAAAAACAGGGAGGATGATTGAAAAAAGAAAGGAGACGTGCATTTCAACAGACTCTCCATTCAGAAGAAAAATTTATGACTGTCTGTGGACTTCATCCTCTCCCTCCCCACCCCGGCTTACCTTCCCAACTTAATATGCAGACATACATACTTCCTGTATCTCTGGAAGTAGATAACCCTGGATTCTTGCATACTGAAAATAACTCAACATTTATCCCTTCTATTTTAGACAAGGGTACTTCTGCCCCCGCAGAACCTAATTCATGGCTTCCCCCAGGTATCCCTTTTCAAGGAGTAATATTTTCCCAAGAGAAAGGCTTCTGTTCAAGAATTGTTATGGTACCCAGAAAGTACACATGTTGAGACCAGTTTTACTTCTCAAAGCTAAATATTTCTTTCCTTTTACCAAACTTCAAAATGCTCACATAAACTGTTATTGTTATCCTCCTATTCTCCCTTCCAAGGCATACCTGATCATTGACTTCAAATATGCCTGTCACCACATGCCTTCTCACAAAGACCATAGATGTTTTCTTTTTTTTTTTTTGGGGGGGGGGGGGGGGGGTTGCATTGTCAATTTACTTTTACCCTTTGAGAAGACTCTTGGAGCAGTAGAGAGACCATAGTGCCTGGCTACAGTCTGCATTCTACAGACTTCAAGCGATTCATATATACCCTTACTTGGACAGTTGCCTCATTTCATCTTCTGTTCAAGGTACTATGGCATCCCTTTTCTTTACTGTGAGTCTGTTTTACAGCCTAGTTTTCAAGTTAATTTTGGAAAGGTCATACTTATTTTTGTTTATTTAGATTTGTTTACTGTCGCAGAGCACTGATATCACGACTTTTTTCACACAGCGTCAGAGTGCTGTCTGGTTAAGTTACTTGCTTAGAGTTGCACAGTTAGGCATTGGTAGCTGGGTGAATCAAATCCTGTACCACAGCAAACCTCTCATCAGCAGCTCCTTAATCTTCTGCACCAACTGCTCATCAATGTTTAGTCCTTAGTCAGTGTTAGTCTTGCTAGGTTGTCTTTTAAACACCTCTCTGATGGCAGTTGACATTCCCCAACCCCCCGAAAAGGTCTCTTTCTACTATGATCTTTTCGTAGACCAAGCCCATCAGAGCAGCTCTGCAGAAAGGGAGTTCCTCAGAATTCTGAGTTACATAACCTCAGCCATTCTTATGATCTCATTTGCCAGCCTCCATATGAGGGCAGTCAATTGGTTTCTCAAGAACATTTGGGCTGTGGATCAGCACCTTCCACCCTTTACTATCCCTTTTCTGAGTCCAACCAAAAAGGAGCTCACTTGGTGATAGAATGAAAATCCATGACATTTGGTATCCTCATTTCAGGCACAAACATACAAACCTCAAGAAATTATGGCTGTGACAAAAACTCTGAAAAGTTTGAACTGTGGACTACTGGACCATTGTTGGTTGTAACAAATAGCACTACAGTAATGTATATAAACAAAAGGGAAATTGGATTGTACCCCCTTTGTAGGTTAGCCATGATTGCTTGGCAACTATTGGTTCAGTGTACACTTTCACTAGAGGTAAAATTTATTCTGTCAAAATAGAATATAGCAGGATACTCCAAGCAGATTCAGGACAGTCCCTTGCAAGTGAAAGTTGTACCTAGAGGTCTTTTAGGCGATGGTTCACTTGCGGGCAGCTACCTAGATCTGTTTGCCTTCCATCACCATAGATGGAAAAGCTTTGTGCCAAGGTACTTTGCAAGAAGGATTGGAATGTTCTTTTACATCTTTTTCCCTTTAATTTGATGCCCAAAGTTTTGCTTAAGATGTTAGACTTGTCATGTCTGCTTTTGGAGACTCCCTTTTGGCCCAGGCAACTTTGGATGTTCTTTGTGTTTCACTATTGCTGTCATCACATTTTGGGTTAACTGCTTGCAGTAGCCCTCAGTTGGCCTGATTATCAAAGTCTTGGGTCCTGCGTCTGTTGCTGTCTCATCCTCCATGATGTCCGGTAGTTAGGGGTATAAAGCATGCAGCCAATGCCATTACATCAGTCTTTCTTGCCGTGCAGTGTCTGAAGCAGAAGCAGTTCTCCAGTGCCTGTCGGCCGACTCCTGAAATTTTCATTTTCGAGTTTCAGAACTGAAGTCTACAGCTAAAGCCAAGTACCCTGTTGGGGATCCTTTTCTTCCTTTAAACCGATGTCAGTAAAAGTTAACAATTGTATTACTTGTGGAAAGCAAATATCTCAATGATTTTTATTGGTAATGCATTCCTTGCTTAGGCCCAGACCACGACGTACCTCGCTGTCTGTTTTGTGCCCAATTCAAACCTTGTACTATTTGTTGTCTGTTCATTTACGCATCCAAATATTTTGGCTCTCTGTTCAGTTATCCAGAAATGGCTTCGGTAAGCCACCTGACTTCCGACATTCTGAAAAAACGCAAAGATTAAGACAGAGACAGACTGCATAGGTCCAAAGCTGCCGACGACACTTCTCCTAAGCTAGTTGCCTGTTCGTCGGTTCTCAGTGAGGCATTTTTGCAGCCCCTGATACCCGATACTTCAGATTTGCAGGCCTCTACTGAGACCCATTCGGAGACTGGTATGCCACGAGATGATTCTTCGACTGTGGAACATGCGGATGTCTCTACCTTGGTTGCGTACAGAGCCGCTGTGGAGGCACTGGCTTCTGAGGGTGTATTCAGGCCTACTGACTTGCATATTAAACTGATGCCATATTCTTCTTCGAGGCCTAAAACTCGATCTATACCTAGAAAACCGACGCCCGGACCGCATCGTCAGGCTCTTATGCCTAAAAAAACAAATAAGAATGGCTGAAGACCTTATTACTCTAATCAGGGGAATCCACCCTTCCCCCTCCAAGAGGCCTAGGACTGATTTTCCTTCTGATTCTTCTGATCAGGATTCTGAAATTTCTGTTTTCTCTGACCAGGATATGCCCTTATCTACCTATGAGGATTCTGATGCAGAGGCCTCGATTCCCTCTGCTTCCTCTCCAGTGGATTTCTGTTTTGGTGAAACCTTGCAAACTCTTAGGGAGCATTTCTGCTGGGAAAGCCAGGATTACTCTGAATCCCAAAAGAGGCTTAGGGAATTCTTCCCTGCCTCAACACTGGCCTTTAGCTATCCCTCTTATACTGGGCATTGTAGATCATTCCTTCTCAGAATCTAGCCTGGCCCCTGACACTTTACCTCCTGCTCCCAGAAAACCTGATAGGTATTACAGGGTACCTGACTCTCACAAGTTCCTCTTTAAAAATCCTACTGCGGATCCTGAGACCATTTCACAGGGACCCAAGGGCATTAAGGCTACTACTGCCAAAAATCCTTCCCCCTCTGATAGAGATACCAGGGTGGTGGATAGATTGGGTAAGAAGGTGTACACTTCTGCAACTTTGGCCAATAAGGCTTTAAACTGCCAGTTTCATATGTTAAAGTATCAGCAGCATGTTATTGGATTGCTTAAACAGAAAACAATGATGCTCTTCGTGTTTCACTGTTGCAGTCATTACATTTCGGTAATCTTGCTGGCAGGTTGCCCTCAGCTGGCCTGAATTCCAAAGTCTTGGGTCCTGCGTCGGCTGCTGTCACCCCTTCCCTGACTTTAGGTCGTCAAGGGTATAAAAGAAGCAGCTGACGCCATTGTCTTCAGTCTTTCTTGCCGCACGGTGCCCGAAGCAGAAGCAGTTCGCAAGTGCCTGTCGGCCAACTCCTGAGATTTTCGTGTTTGAGCTTCAGATCCGAAGTCTTCAATAAAGCTAAGTACCCCGTTGGGGACTTGCTGCAGACCGATGTCAGAAAAAGTTAATAATTGTATTTCTTGTGGAAAGCAAATACCTCATAAGGATTTTCATTCTTACTGTATTCCTTGCCTAGGCCCTGATCACAACGTTACTGGTTGTCAGTTTTGTGCTAGATTTAACCAACGCACTATTAAGCGTCAGTATAATTTTGCTTTAAAGTATTTTGGTAGCCGGTTTAATTATCCTGAAATGTCATCTGATAGCCATCTGACTACCGGAGTTTACAAAAAACGCAAAGAAAAGGATAGAGAAAAACAACCGAGGCCCAAAACCGACGACAAAGCTTCTCCTAAGCCAGTCACCTGTGCGCCGGTTCTCAGTGAGGCGCTTTCGCAGCCCCTGGCACTTGCTACTTTAGAGTCGCAGGCCGTTACCGACTGCCATGTGGAGTCGGCCATGGCTCTGGGTACTCAAGGTATTGGAGCCTCGGACTCTAATTTCTCAGATGGGTCCGGAGCCGCTGAGCAGGTACCGGCTTCTGAGGGTGTATTCGGACCTCAACATTTTTACGTTAAAACGACTTCAACTTCAAAGCCAAAGACTAAAGCATCTTCTGAAGCATTAAACTCATGAGCCACGTGTACAGGCCTCTAGGCCCAAAAAACAGATGATCAAAATGGCTGAAGACCTGATTACCTTGATCAGGGGTTCCCATCCCCCTCCTGGTAAGAGGCCTAGGCAAGACACTGACTATGAATCTTCAGATCAGGTTTCTATTTCTTCTGATTCCTCTTCTGATCAGGGATGATGTTCATAGTGTTACACTGCTGCAGTCATTACCCTTGGGTTATGCTGCCGTCAGGCGGTCCCGCAGTCAGCCAGAGTTCCAAAGTCTTGGTCCGGCGTCTGTTGCTGTCGCTTTTTCCCTGATGTCAGTGCGCCAGGGGTATATAAGATGCATCTGACGCCATTTTCTTCAGTCTTTCCTGCCGCGCGGTGCCCTAAGCAGAAGCAGTTCGCAAGTGCTGGTCGGCCGACTCCTGAGATTTTCGTGTTTGAGCTTCAGATCCAAAGTCTTCAATAAAGGTAAGTACCCCGTTGATTTTGCTTTGCACTACTTTGGCCGAAGGTTCAATTATACTATGCCATCGGATCAACCGACGACTTCAATACCGAATAAGCGCAAAGACAAGGATAAAGACAGGCATCAGAGGTCCAAAACTGACGACGAAGCCTCTTCTAGGCCAGTCGCCGGTTCGCTTGTTCTCAGTGAGGCGCTTTTGCAGCCCCTGACACCCGCTACCTCAGAGCCACAGGCCGCTTCCGACTACCACGTGGAGACAACTAGGCCCCTGGAAACTCAAGGTATTGGGCCTACGGAAACTAATCCCTCAGATGGGTCCGAAGCCGCTGAGCAGGCATCGGCTTCTGAGGGTGTTTTCAGACCTTCACAACTTACCATTAAAACAACAGTCAAGACAAAAGTACCATTAAAGCCAAAGAAACAAGTACAGCATTCGCCTGGACAGTCCTCCATGCCTAAGAAACATATGCTTAAAATGGCAGAAGACCTCATTACTCTAATCAGGGGTTCCCATCCGCTTCCTGAGAAGAGGCCTAGGCAGGATACAGACTGATTCCTCTGATCAGGTTTCCATTTCCTCTGATTCCCTTTCTGACCAGGATTACTCCATACCCTCCTATGAGGACTCTGATGCTGAAGAATCTATCCCTTCAGCCTCTCCTCCTGAGGATTATTCTTTTGGGGAAACTTTACATACCATGAGGGAGCATTTCCATTGGGAAAGTCAGGATTACTCAGAATCCAAGAAAAGGCTCAGGGATTTCCTTTTTATTTATTGCCTCAGCACAGGCCGCTTGCTATTCTGTCTGTGCTAGACATTGTGGATGATGTGTTCTCTGAATCCGGCTCATCTCCTGATTCTTTGCCCCCTGCTCCAGCCAAGCCAGACGGGTACTATAGAGTCCCTGACTCTCACAAGTTTCTTTACAAAAACCCTTCTGCTGATCCAGAAACTATTTCCCAGGGTCCAAAAGGGGATAAGGCTTCCATTGCAAAAAATCCAGTACCCTCTGACAGAGACTCCAGAGCTTTGGATAGATGGTGGAAGAAAGTATACACATCTACAACTTTAGCAGCAAGAGCTTTAAATTGCCAGTTTCATATGCTTAAGTACCAACAGTATTTAATGGCTCAGTTAAAACAGAAAATGCTTGCAAGCTCAGAAGCTCCTGATTATAAAGAAATGCAGGATTTATTGCATGCAGTTGAACAGGTGGGGAAGCATACACTCTGCAATGTGGTTTTGATTCTTTAGAGGCCTCTTGTAGAGCCGCAGTTACAGGTTCTGTGATTCGAAGACATGCTTGGTTAAAAGAACAGTGTTTACCTGATCATGTTAAGGCAAAATTATTGGATGCTCCTTTACAGTGTGATACCTTGTTGAGTGTTAAGGCAGAAGAGGTGTTAAAGAAAATGGAGGATAAAGCTAAATCTATGCAAACAGTCAAGGATTTCTTACAGGTACAGCCACCTCGGTTTAGCAGAAATTGGCCAACAAAGAATTGGTCCTTTCCAGTGTCAGACAGGCCACAGAGAGGCAGATACAGATGCCCAAGAGGCAGATCTCAACCCCAAGGCTCAGACAACGACAGTGGGGCACCTCAACCCCAAAAGGTGAGGACAAGTCTCAACCTTACAGGTGATGGTCACAATGACTTTCCCCTTCGCACGCCAAGCACATCCCTTGTGGAAGCCCCCTTAGGGGGGAAAACTAGCACTTTTTTCTCAAAACTGGCAAACAATCACCCAAGACAAATGGGTTCTGAATATTGTGTCTCAAGGTTACAGGTTAAACTTTCATACTTTACCAAGGCTAAAAGGAATGCCAGACCTGCCACAAAATCAATGGGCAGAGGCACAAAAACAAGTTTCAGCTCTCATGGACATGAGAGCTATTCAGAAAGTACCACAACAGGAACAAGGGCAAGGATTTTACTCAAGACTCTTCCTGGTCGCCAGAAAGGACTAGGCCTGGAGGCCCATACTAGACCTTTCATTTCTGAATACTTACCTGAATATTCCAAAATTCAAAATATTGACATTACAGCAGCTTCTACCCATGCTGGGCAAGAAGGCTTGGCTTGTTACTCTGGACCTCAGAGGCATACCTGCATGTCCCTATCAGACAAAATTGCAGAAGATACCTCAGATTCAAAGCTGGTACAATGCACTACCATTTCTCTGCACTGCCCTTTGGCTTATCTACTGCACCCAGGGTCTTCCCAAAGTGCCTTGCACCAGTAATTGCATTTTGCAGACAAAAAGGAATTCAAATATAGCCATACCTGGACGACTGCCTCATCAAGCAGAGACAAAGGACATTCTTCTACAGCATCTGGCGTTTGTAAAAAGGTTGCTAATTTCTCTACGGTACACAGTAAACAAAAATCAGTCAAAACTAGTGCCCTCGCAACATATTATATTCCTGGGTGCCAGTTTAAATACAACAGCCCAGATGGCTTACTTCACGCCAGACAAACAAGTTCAACTAACTCAATATTTTCAATTACTGGCAATAAAGTCCCATCTCCCTGCAAGAAAAATTCTGCAGGCCCTAGAATTCATGGCATCCTGCATTCTACTAATACCATATGCCAGACTGCATATGAGGAAATTACAATGGTACCTAAAAAGTGTTTGGACTCAAAACTTTCACAGTTTAGAAGCAGTAATACCATTGATTCCCTGCCTACAACAGGAGTTTCAATGGTGGGCACAGGCATGTCACCTAAACAAGGGTCAGCCTTTTACCCAACCCACAGCTAGGCAAACTCTAACAGATGCTTCGGATTACGCCTGGGGAGCACACATGGCAGGAATATGCATTCAGGGCAAGTGGACCACAGACAAGATGCATCTTCACATCAATCAAAAAGAGATGTTGGCTGTTCAAAATGCCCTAACAGCTTTCAAGAACCTTCTGCATCCAGGACAATTATTACTAAAGACAGACAACACCACAGTAATGTGGTACATAAACAAGCAAGGGGACACTCTTTCTTATCCCCTATGCAGGCAAGCCATGAACACAGCTCTAACGTATCAAGTTCACCTGCAAGCACAATTCCTGCCAGGAAAGAAAAATACTCTGGCAGACTATCTAAGCAGAAATATCATGGACCCTCACAAATGGAAATTGAATCCATATATTCAGCTACTATACCTACTGTATTCAGCATGGTAACGCAAAAATGAGGATGCTCAGACATAGATCTTTTTGCCTCCCCACTGAATTGCCAACTACAATAATTCTGCACAAGGACTTATCACAAACAAGCATGGAAAGTGGACGCTCTCCTGTTCAGCTGGGAAAACCTAAAAGTTTATGATTTCCTGCCACTGCCTCTCTTTTCAAAGGTACTCGTAAAAGCCAGACAAGAAAAACCACAGATGATCCTGATTGCTCCAGACTGGCCATGCCAGCACTGGTACCCTATCGTAAGGAATTTGGCTCAAGGACCACCATGGATTTTGCCTCAAATTCCACACCTTCTGACTCAGTAAAACAGTCAGATCCTGCATGGTCAGCTCAAAACCCTAAACCTAGCTGCATGGCAGATACATTAGCCAAACAGGCAACACCTCTCTCTAAAGCTGTTATGGATGTCATTTTTGAGGTCAGGAGGCCTAGCATCAGGAAAGCTTACTCGGAAAAGTGGAAGAGATTCTGTGCCTGGAACCAGGCTCAAAACCTTGACCCTCTTGTTCCAAACATTCCTCAGATTTTACAATGCTTAACTGAGATACTGGATAGAGGCCTATCCTTCTCATCAATTAAGATCCACGCCTCTGCCATTTCAGCACATTACAACACGGATCCTCCTTTCTCTCATCCCTTGCTAAAGCAGTACCTCAGAGGGGCTACAAACATAAGACCGCCCCGGAGAGCACCAACACCGACTTAGGACCTCAATTTCGTTTTGGAAAAACTGACCCTTCCACCTTTTGAGCCAGCCAATACAGCCGATCTAAAATTTTTATCATGGAAAACAGCTCTGCTCCTGTCAGTAACTTCAGCACGTAGAGTCTCAGAGCTACAGGCATTAATGGCAGTGGAACTTTTTATAATTTTTCATCAGGACATGGTTTCTTTAAGGACAAACCCTACCTTTATGCCAAAGGTGATATCTAGTGTGGCTGTTAACCAAACCATCCATTTGCCAACTTTTTATCCAAACCCACGGAATTAAGGGGAGAAACTTCTGCATTCTTTGGACATACACAGGCAGCTATGCTTCTACTTGGACAAAACAAAAGCTTTCAGGAAAACTGAGCAACTGTTTGTAGCATATGCTGCAGGACACAGGCAGCTATGCTTCTACTTGGACAAAACAAAAGCTTTCAGGAAAACTGAGCAACTGTTTGTAGCATATGCTGCAGGATCACAAGGCAAGGCTATCTCAAAGCAGACTATATCCAAATGGATAGGACACTGTATTCATTACTGCTGCACACAGCATGGAAAATCAGTCCCAAATACCATTAGGCCACATTCCACCAGGGCAACAGCCACTTCAACAGCCTTTCTCAGAGGAGTACCTACTAAGGAAATTTTGGAGGCTGCAACTTGGAGTTCAGTGCACACCTTTACCAAGCATTACTACCTGCCTCTTTACTCTAAATCCAGAGCAGGATTTGCCACTGCAGTTCTGCAGGGCCTCATAGCCAATCTTAACTCTTTATAGACCAGCCACCCAACCTTAGCTTTGGGATTCTACCCAAGTGTAATGGACTGCAGCAGTGTAACACGATGAACATAGTACAGTTTTGTACTTACCATAAATGTAGATGTTAGTGTTCACACTGCTGCAGTCCAGGTTACCCTCCTTCCATCCCCTCTGAACTAGCTGGCCTTATCTGTACCTTTCTATCGTATATAACCTTTGTGGTGTATTTGCTTGTAGTATTGTTTTTATTTTATATGTATATTTTTTATTAGAAATATGTATTGCCTACTTATTGGGGGCACCTGCCATCTGGGGCAAGAAAAAATGAAGAAAATGGCGTTGGATGCATCTTATATACCACTGGCGCACTGACGTCAGGGAAGAAGCGACAGCAACTGACGCTGGACCAAGACTTTGGAGCTCTGGCCGACTGTGGGGATCACCTGACGGCAGGATAACCCAAGTGTAATGACTGCAGCAGTGTGAACACTCGAACATCTACATTTATGGTAGGTACAAAACTGTACTTTACCCCCCTATGAGGATTCTGATGCTGAAGAATCTATACCTTCAGCATCTCCTCTTGAGGATTATTCCTTTGGGGAAACCTTGCGTACCATGAGGGAGCATTTTCACTGGGAAAGCCAAGATTTTTCACAATCTATAAAGAGGCTCAGGGATTTCCTTTTACTACCACAGCACAGGCCTCTAGCCATTCCCTGTGTGTTAAGACATTGTAGATGTGTTTTTGGAGTCTAGTTTGACCCTTGACTTCTTACTTTCCAGCTCCTGTTAAGCCTGACAGATACTACAGGGTTCCTGACTCACACAGATTTCTTTTTAAAAACCCTGCTGCTGACCCAGAAACTATTTCACAGGGTCGAAAGGGAGTTAAGGTCTCGACAGCAAAAAACCCAACCCCTCTGACAGAGATTCAAGGGCACTGGATAGATGGGGAAAAAGGTTTACACATCTGCAAATTTGGATATAAGGGTCTTAAACTGTCAGTTTCATATGCTCAAGTATCAGCAACAGATTGCTTAAACAGAAAATGATAAACTTTGAATGTGCTGAAAACGAGGAAATGCAGGATTTATTGCATGCAGCTGAACTAGTTGGAAAGCATACTTTGCAATGTGGGTTTGATTCTTTGGAGGCCTCCTGCAGGGCCACAATTAATGGGTTCTGTAATTAGAAGGCATACTTGGTTAAAGGAACAAAATCTGCCTGATCATGTTAAAGTTAAATTACTAGATGCAGCTTTACAGCATGATACTTTGTTAAGGCAGAAGAGGTGTTAAAGAAAATGGAGGACAAAGCTAAAGCTGTGCAAACTGTTAAAGATTTTTTTACAAGTACAGCCGCCTAGGTTTAGTAGACACTGGCCTACAAAACATTGGTCCTTTCCTGTGTCAGACAGACCTCAAAGGGGCAGGTCCCAGGCGCAAGGTTCTTATAGGTCAAAGCAATGGGGTGATTCTACCTCCAAAGCTGGATAAGATAAATCACAAACATACAGAAAACAGTCCCAATGACTTTCCCCTGCCTGCACCAAGCACTTATCTTCTGGCAGCACCCTTAGGGGGAAGATTGGCACTTTTTGCTCTAAATTGGCACATTATAACCCAGGACAAGTAGGTTCTAAATATAGTGTCACAAGGCTACAAACTCCATTTCCATACTCTGCCAAAGGCAAACGGCTGACCTGATCTGCCAAAAAATTAATGGGCAGAGGAACAAAAACAAGTTTCATCCCTCATGGACATTGGGGCCATTCAGCAAGTACCAGAGAAAGAGCAGGGGCAAGGATTTTACTCGACTGTTCTTGGTACCCAGAAAGGACAAGGCCTGGAGGCCGATACTGGACCTATCCATTCTGAGCACATTTCTGGATATTTCAAAATTTAAACTGTTGACTTTGCAGCAACTTCTGCCCATGCTGGGCAAGAATGCTTGGCTTGTGACTTTAGACCTAAAAGAGGCATACCTGCATGTTCCAGTCATACAGTCATGCAGAAGATACCTCAGATTCAAGGCTGGTTCAATGCATTACCAGTTCTCTGCACTGCCTTTTGGCTTATCTACTGCGCCCAGGGTCTTTACAAAGTGCCTGGCACCAGTAATTGCATTCTGCAGACAAAGAGGAATACAAATATATCCTTACTTGGACGACTGTCTAATTCAAGCAGAGAACAAGGACATTCTTCAACACCTGGCATTTGTGAAAAGACTTAGCATGCTTAGGGTACACAGTCAACAAAAAGAAACAAAACTAGTACCCTCTCAAGAGATAACATTCCTGAATGCAAGCTTGAATACAACTGCTCAGATGGCTTATCTCACGCCAGACAAAGGCCCAGTTATCTGCAAAAAAAATTCTGCAGGCTTTGGGCTTCATGGCATCCTGCATCCTACTAATTCCATATGCAAGACTGCATATGAGTAAACTTCAGTGGTACCTAAAAAGTGTTTGGATTCAACATTGCCACAGCCTGGAAACTATCCTTACTCTCATTCCCTGCCTGCAGCAGGAGTTTAGATGGTGGGCAAAGGCTTGTCACCAGAACAAGGGACAGCCATTCACGTTACCCCCAGCCAGGCAGACACTTACAACGGATGCATCAGATTATGCCTGGGGGGGCCCACATGGCAGGAAGATGCATTCAGGGCACATGGTCCTCAAACCAAATGCATCTACATATCAATCAAAAAGAGATGCTAGCTGTTCAAAATGCCCTGACAGCTTTCAAGGACCTACTTCATCCGGGACAACTACTAATAGACAGACAACACCACGGTCATGTGGTATATAAACAAGCAGGGGGGCACACATTCTTACCCCCTTTGCAGACTAGCCATGACCTTGTGGGACACAGCATTGACTTACTGTACATCTGCAGGCACAATTCCTGCCAGGAAGGGAAAATACTCTGGCAGACTAAGCAGAAACCTCATGGATCCCCACAAGTGGAAGCTGGATCCACAAGTCTTCAGCATGATAACAAGGAAATGGGGATGCCCGGACATAAGTCTATTTTCCTCCCCTCACAATTACCAACTAAAAAGATTCTGCACAAGGACTTATCACAGACAAGCATGGAAAGTGGACGCACTATCCTTCAGCTGGAAAAACCTATCAGTATATGCCTTTCCTCCACTGCTTCTCCCCAAGGTACTCCTAAAGGTCAGACAGGAGAAGCCAAAGATGATACTGATTGCCCCAGACTGGCCACACCAGTACTGGTATCGAATCCTAAGGAACTTGTCTCTATACCCAGCTTGGACCTTACCTGAAATACCTCATCTACTGTCCCAGAAAAACAATCAGATCCTGCACAGCCAACTGAGGACGTTAAACCTGGCAGCATGGCGGATAATAGTCACAAAAAACACCTCTCAGTAAAGCTGTGATGGATGTCATTCTGGAAGCCAGAAGGCCTAGTACTAGAAAGTCTTATGCTGGAAAAATGGAAGAGATTCTGTGCTTAAAACCAGGCACAAGGAACTGATACAGCTGTACCAAATATTCCTCAGATTTTTTAATACTTAACTGAGATGCTGCACAAAGGCCTATCTTTTTCATCAATTAAAATTCATGCGTCTGCCATTTCTGCTCATTACAATACAGAACCACCACTTTTCTCTCATCCTTTACTAAAGCAGTACCTCAGAGGAGCCAAACATTTAAGGCCTCCAAGGAGATTACCAATACCTTCATGGGACCTCAACTAGGTCTTGGAAAAGCTCACCCTGCCTCCTTTTGAGCCAGCTGCTACTTCTGATATAAAGTTTTTATCTTGGAAAACAGCTCTGCTCCTAGCAATTACTTCTGCAAGACGAGTTTCAGAGCTACAGGCGCTCATGGCTGTGGAACCTTTTATTTTTTTTTCCAGACAGGGTCTCACTGAGGAGAAACCCAACATTTAAGCCTAAAGTGGTGTCCAGTGTGGCTCTTAACCAAACTATTCATCTGCCAACTTTTTACCCAAATCCACAGAACAAAGGGGAGAGAATTCTGCATTCTTTGGATGTACAGACACAGCTTAGATTCTACTTGGACAGAACCAAAGCATTCAGAAAGACGCAGCAATTACTAGTAGCATATGCTGCAGGATCACAAGGAAAGGCTTTCTCAAAGCAGACTATTTCTAAGTGGATAGGCCACTGCATTCGTTTCTGCTATTTACACCATGGCAAGCCAGTGTCTAAGGGCATTAGGCCACATTCAACCAGAGCAGTAGCCTTCCTCAGAGGAGTACCAACCAAAGACATTTTAGAGGCTGCAACTTGGAGTTCAGTGCACACTTTTACCAAGCACTACCACTTACCTCTCTACTCGAAATCCAGAGCAGGCTTTGCCACTGCAGTTCCGCAGGGCCTTATAGCCTCGCCTAATCCTATTTAGACCCAGCCACCCAACCTCAGCTTTGGTATTCAACCCAAGTGTAATGACTGCAACAGTGAAACACGAACATAGTACAGTTGTGTACCTACCATAAATGTAGATGTTAGAGTGTATTCACTGTTGCAGTCCAGGTTACCCACCCACCATCCCCCTTTTCTTTGCTGGGACTTGTCTGTACTTCTCTATCCTATACAATCTATGTGGTGTATTTGCTTGTAGATGAAGGAAATGTTTATTTTAGTGTATGAATATTTATTGGCATAATGGTTAGCCTACCAATTTGGGGGCACCTGACATCTGGGGCAAGAAAAACTGAAGAAAATGGCGTCGGCTGCATCTTTTATACCTCTGGCGCACTGACATCGGGGAGGAGGCGACAGCAACCGACGGTGGACCTAGACTTTGGAATTCCTGCCAGCTGGATAACCCAAGTGTAATGACTGCAACAGTGAATACACTCGAACATCTACAGTTATGGTAGGTACACAACTGTACCTTTCTTCACATTTGGCTGTTCAGGACTGTTAGCTTACTAATGGAAAAATTCCTCTGAATGCAAAGGCTCATTCTGCTATAGCTGTGGCCAAGTTTTTTTTTTTTTTTTCTTCTTCTCCTCCTCCTGGAACAGGGTGGGGTCTAGAACCAACTACTTAGTCCTCAGTGTACAGTTTCACTAGGCAATATAAAACTGACTCATTTTTCAGAGCTAGAACACGGTTTGCTAGAGCAGGTTTCAAGTGTCCCCTTGATTTTTGCCCTTATCCCCCACCATCCTTTCTTCACATATTCTAGCAGTTCTCATGTAGCTAAAGGCCACTGCAGCAGTTATTTGATCATGAACATATACTGCAGCTGAGTAAGTTAACTTATTGCTATGGTGAATTTTAGAGTAGAGTAGACACTGTTTTGGTGCTAAACCCATTCCACCTTCTCCCTTTTTATTTTCCATCTTCCCTTGTCATATTTCTCTGAACTTTCAAACATGGCCTTTTTTGTACATAGCTTTATTTGCATGGAGCTTTAGGCCTCAGCCTCCCTTTTAGGGCAAGAAAGCCCTGATATTTGACATGCTCTTGCATCCCTCTTAAACCAGCATTTGCTTGTCTGCTTAAAGTGGACAAGTGGTGCATGTGGAACGTGCACAACGGTTTGTAGACTAGCCAGATGTCTGATTTCCTTGGCAGGGGGTACTTCCCGTACAGGTAAAGGCACACCCATCTGGGAAGCCTTACCCAGACCTTCACTATTTTTTGGTAACTACATTGGTTATTCCACCTTGAATAATGGCCAAGACTCTTCATAGCTTGCTAGGATGGGTTCATATCTTTACTTTTGTCTAGAAACTCAGGCTGCTGCAGCAGAGGTCTATTCAAACATTTATTATTATAGTAAGTCAACTTCAACTACTGTACTTTTCTGCAGGCTTATTGCAAGAACAAAACATTTGTTTTCCACTTTGCCTTTTGGGATTTCCAGAGTTCCCAGATTCTTCATCATATGTTTAACTGGAGTGTTCGCCTACCATCAGATGAAGGGTGCCCATAGTTATCAATATCCAGAAAATTGCCTCCTATAGATCAGATCCTTGGAAGACCTTTGGAGGTCTGGAATTACCCATCCCAGTTCCTTCAGTTTAGGGATCTTTTGGAAGAACTTTAAGTAAATGAGAGTGGCAGAAATGGAAATCTATCAACGTTGAACATTAAAACGGGGATAGTAAAAGATTTCAGCAAATTTCATAACATGCTGAAGTACAATACAGATTTTTTTTTGGAGGGGTGTTGCCCTCTCTCTTTGGATTGTTGCAATTTAGAGTAAAGGGAATAAAATTTGAGCTTCTCCTTTTTACTGTTTAAAAGTTATGGGAGTCTGTCTGTGGGGTTCACAAATAAACTTAGAGGTCATTACTGAATACCAAATATAGCAGAATCCATTTGCTACTGGAAAAAATTAGCTGCTGCATTCAGTCTTTGCCCAAGTGGCGTGGAAGATCTGCATGAAAGGAGACTCCCTTCTGGAGGCATTAGGTGTATATCTTTCATCCTCATGGTACCTCTAGTTCGGCTATTTTTACAGATCATCCAGTTGTCTCCAAGGACCCTCTGTATGTGATATTTCCATCCTTTGGCAAGGGAGTGTTATCTGTATTAGTTCATATGAACTCTTTGAATGCTTATGGAAGGTGGGACATACAGAACAAAACCAGGAAAATAGGTGGTGGAGAGATGCTGCCATTAGTCTTTGCCAATCAGATCTTCAAATCAGTATGGAAACTGGGATTCTGAATGCCATGACAGACAGCAATATATAATGTGATAGTGTTAGCAAGGAAGGGTAGACTTGCTTTTACAAATTGTGCAGGATAGCCATGATAACTTGTGAGCAAGGGGTTCATCTTCAGGTGTTCAACATTATTTCTGTAACAGACTGGCAGACAGGCTAAGCAGGTGTACTCCAAGCTTTCACAAACAGAAGTTGGACACTGATATTCCAGAGACCAACCACGAAGTGAAGGTGCCAGAGTTAAATCTTTTTAGCTCACCTTATAACCACCAGTTGAGGAAAATTTGCACTTGGTGCCCATGCAGGAAGGGCTGATTAGTACTGGCATTGTCATTCCAGTGGTGGGAAAGTAGCTTTACTCCTTTCTATCCCCTTTTGTCATAGATGGTGCTTGAAAGTAAGAGACTCTGAAATGCAGAACTACTTCTGATAGCCACTCTCTGGTCGGACAGAGCTAGTGCCAGTCCTGAATGTGTCATTACTCTTCATGTTGATGAGACAGCAAAAGGGAACTCATGTCCACCCAAACCTAGGTGCCTCAGAATAGTAGCCTGAAGTAGAAATCCCTGATTCCAGTCTGGGACACCTTTTCAGCTGAGGTGACCTATGTCTCCTGTATCTTGCAGAAACCCAAGAGAGCCACCTCCAGGATATTTACCTAGCAAAATTGAAAAGATTCTCAATCTGATCTTGATATCAGTCCCAGTTCCCAACACACACACCTTTTAACTTTAGGATTGTACTTGTATTACTGGTATGTAGAAGTACTGCTGGCTGTGGTCCTCTGAATTTGTCTATAGCTCTGTCCATCCCTGGTATCCATCCAGACTAGT
Source organism: Protopterus annectens (assembly GCF_019279795.1). Lineage (NCBI taxonomy): Eukaryota > Metazoa > Chordata > Ceratodontiformes > Protopteridae > Protopterus > Protopterus annectens. Next base: position 1,093,729,661 of record NC_056744.1, read on the forward strand.
CCTTGCATTTTTATCAGGCTGGGTCCCAGAGTAGACATCACAGTCATATTCTGCAATGTCCTGTGTCCAGGATGGAAGTCCCACTTCTTTCTGTAGTGGATAGTTGCCAGCCCAAATAAGTACAGGGACTGAACTTGCTTTTTGCGGTTGAGGAGTTGAGCAGCCAGGGGTGTCCATCATAGTGCAGCTAACCGTTCGGTTTTGCATGATTGCAGAACAACTCAAAGCACATAATTCCTGTTGCAAGCAAGGGTCTGTAGCAGGGAACACCCCTGACTCTGTAAATTAAGTCTTCAGGAGCCCTACATATCACTAGACAGGTTTCCTGATAGTTCCCTGACTGCCATCAGAGAATGCATGCACAGAACACCACAAACATGCACCCACCTCCCCGCAAGGAGAGATCTTTCCACTGCTCTTCCCCCACAGCATCTCCCACAAGTGCCTGAGCCACAGACAGGGACTTACCGCTCTCCCTCATTGGAGTCACTGTATTCAGACCATAGTAGAGGTTATAGAAGCTTCATTTGCAGAAATCCTTGTCTGATGGACAGCGCTGTTTGACAGAGTCTAACCTGCATCTCCGTTTAAATCCATTTAAGTGTTGCAGCCTATTTGCCCATGAACCCCGACTCCCTTGGTCTGTTTCCCATACAGTCATGCAGCTGTGAAAGGAGGTCCTGCATTTGAGAGACCCGGATAGACCTGATCCCCATCACTGGGATTGGCATACCTCTGCAACCATTTGTATCAGCAAGAACATTTGCATTGCAATGCTCATCATGTAAGACCTATATTTGATGGCCATTATTTCAGCAGGGTGACTTTCAGGACTGCAGGCCTTATTATTCAAAGAGCTTTTATACAGGTGTTTGCAGAGACTGAGTGGCAGCTAAAACCTGTTCTTTCATGTGTAAATATTAATTTCTCTGATTTAGACTGTCCATGTGTATTTACCCAAGACCTCAAAACAAGGGAGAAGTTACCTAACATAATGGACGTACACAGACAGCTGAGGGTACTTTTCTGAGAAAACCAAGGATTTGAAGCAAACTAGTTAACTTTTCATATTTCTCATGCCAGAGGAAAAAAGCAGACCAGTATCTAAACGGATTTATCCACATGTCTAGCAAATTGTATTGTTTTTTTTTTTTTTGTTATGATCAGTATAATATCAACTTGCGAGAGCAGGCTAGCACCCACTTTAGCAGGGTGCTGGCTTGCCGGGCCTAATGCACAAGCTTCAACAAAGGAATGCCCATTCATGCATGTCGCCACACAGAAGACGCTCTAACTGAGAATCGAACGGGCAACGTTAACTGTGAGGCGACAACGCTACCGCAGCACCACCACCTAGCATTAATATCTTTTGCAAACAAAACAGGTAAGCATTTCAAGGGCATGGCAGATGTCCCATAAGGTATGTAGATCCCTTCCCACTAAATAGGTGACCATACTTTCCCCACCCTATTAGCAAGTTACTCTTCTCAAGCATAATGCCAGTATCCCATTGCTTATCCTTATGAACAATATTGTATAGTTGTATAAGCATCTTTGTACTTTAGTAGGATCTCTGCTGTGGCTTGGTGTATAGACCTCCTGCATATCAGGAAAGCAGTCCTGGTTTTTTTTTGGCACTCTGAAGGTGGTGTTCATGGGATCATGGAGTGAATAATACATACCTCCGCATTTCACTGATGTCCTTCAAGAATGCAACTGCAGTCATAACATATGGGTTGTCCTGCCTCAGGCAGCCCTCGGTCGGCCGAATTCCAAAGTCTGGGTCCGGCGTCGGCTGGTGTCACCTCCTCTCCGACGTCGCAACGGCTGGAGTATAAAGGCATCGGCCGACGCCATCTTCTTCAGTCTTTCTTGCCGCGCGGTGCCCGAAGCAGAAGCAGTTCGCAAGTGCCGGTCGGTCAGCTCCTGTGTTTTCAGTACCGAAGTCATCTAAAAGCTAAGTACCCCATTGGTGAACATTTATTCTTGCCTCAGCCGATGTCAGAACAAATTGAGAAAGTTAATAATTGTTTGTCTTGTGGTAAACAAATACCTCATAAGGACTTCCATTCTCTCTGCCTTCCCTGCCTGGGCCCAGACCAGGACGTCTCGGCCTGTGCTGCCTGTGCCTGCTTTAATAAGCGCACTCTCAGGCGCTGGGCAGAATTCGTCGAGGACTTCTTCGGTGAAGCCTTTGCGTACATCATGCCGTCGGAACAACCGACAACCCAATCTGCTAAAAAAACGCAAGGACCGGGACCGACATCCTCGGCCCTCGTCCACTACCGATGTTTCCCCTAAACCCTCTTCTAGCGCTCCGGCTCCTTCGGAAGTGGTAAATCTACCGCTCCAGGCCGACGACACAGCGCTACACGACCTTCGGTCTCGGAGACCTCTCCGGTGCCGGTTGTTGATTTTCCTCCGGAAACCGAAGTTATGGATCTACCCGACACCATTCCGGTGGACAAGGTAACGCCTGCACGTGGGGCTGCTAGGCCTCCTGTTTCCATGTCCATCAAGGCCTTTGCACGTGCTAAGGCCGCCAGTCAGGCCAAGGCCCATCCTAAGCCTGCCCAGGCCCCTTCCTCTGATAAGCAGATCATGTCTCTGGCTGCAGATCTTATTTCCCTTATCAGGGGGTCTCAGCCTCATCCGGACAGGGGTTCTCAGCCACCTGCAGAGAAAAGGCCTAGATCTGAGCAGGCGGACGACCTCTCCTCGGATGAAGCCTCTGGGGATTCGGAGCACTCTGACACTCAAGATGAACCCTTCCAGGCCTACGAGGACTCTGATGCTGAGGAATCTATTCCCTCAGCCTCCCCTCCAGAGAATTTCTCATTTGGGGAAGTTCTGCATTCCATGAGAGAACATTTTCAATGGCAGGGTCAGGAATTCTCTGACTCCAGGAAAAGGCTTCGTACTTTCCTCAAGCTCCCCAGCACAGACCGCTGGCTAACCCTCCAGTTATGGATGTTTTGGATGATGTTTTCTCTGACTCCAGTGCCAACCCTGACTCTCTTCCTCCTGCTCCTATCAAGCCGGACAGATATTATAGGGTCCCTGACACTCACAAGCACCTTTTTAGAAACTATTTCACAGGGCCCCAAGGGAGTGGCTTCCTCCTCTGCCAAAAACCCACTGCCAGCTGACAGAGAAGCTAGGTCCCTGGAGAGATGGGGTAAAAAAGTATACACCTCCACTACCCTAGCCATGAGGTCTCTTAACTGCCTTTTTCACATGTTTCAGTACCAAGATTTTCTCCTGGATGATTTACAGAAAAAGGTAGCCTCTTCTGAGCCTATTGCTAAAAAGGCACTGCAGGATCATATACATAGCACTCAGCAGGTTAATAACCATTTTCTGCAGTGTGGTTATGATGCACTGGAAGCTTCATGTAGGGCAGCTATGACGGGGGCTGTAATACGTAGACATGCTTGGTTGAAGGATCAGTCTTTGCCTGACCATGTTAAAGTAACGTTACTGGATGCACCTTTGGAGAAACAAAAGCTTTTTGGTGTTACTGCACAAGATGTTTTGAAATCCATAGAGGAAAAAGCAAAGTCAGTACAAACAGTAAAGGATTTCCTTCAGGTTCAGCCACCCAGATTCAGCAGAAACTGGCCCTCAAAGAATTGGTCCTTCCCCGGCTCTGACAAGTTTCAAAGGGGAAAAAGCAGACGAGCCAGGGGTAGAGGACAACACCGAGGATCTTACAGGGGCCACCAATGGCAACCTCCAAACCAAAGAAGTGGCGCAGACAGTTCAGCTGCACCACAGGGACAATCACAATGACTTCATTTTCGTACCGCCTACAAAGGTTCAAAGAGAAGCACCTTTGGGTGGAAAATTAGGCTTATTCTCACAAAACTGGCATATTTTAACAAAAGACAATTGGATTCTGGATTTGATAAACAAAGGCTGCAGATTCCACTTCCACACTTTACCAATAAGACAAGGCATGCCAAACCTGCCACATCAAAGGGCAGAGGCACTCTCTCAAGTTTCCAAGTTAAGTATAAAAGCAATAGAAAGGGTTCCTCCTCAGGAGCAAGGCCAGGGATTTTATTCAAGACTGTTCCTTGTTCCAAGAAAAGAAAACAAATGGAGACCCATACTGGACTTGTCAAATCTAAACACTTTTCTTATTGTGCCGAAGTTCAAAATGCTGACGTTGCAGCAGCTTCTTCCCATGCTGGGCAAGGGGTCTTGGCTGGTCACTCTGGACCTCAAGGAGGCATACCTGCATGTCCCAATCAGACAAAGCTGCAGAAGATACCTCAGATTTCTTGCAGGAACAGAGCATTATCAATTCTCAGCATTGCCGTTTGGCTTGTCTACTGCGCCCAGAGTGTTCACGAAATGCCTGGCATCAGTAGTGGCACACTGCAGACAGCAGGGGATTCAAATATTACCCCTACTTGGACGACTGCCTCATACAAGCAGACAACAAACAAACCTTAAAAGGGCATTTGGACTATGTCATGCATCTACTGCAGGCCTTGGGATACACAGTCAACATTCAGAAGTCAAAATTACTACCATCCCAACAGATTACATTCCTAGGAGCCACACTGGACACGGAACCACAAATGGCCTACCTCACAGAGGAAAAACAGCAGTGTTTACCAGAGTACTTCAAAGGCCTAGCAAGCCTTTCCCAGCTGACTGCTAGGAAAATCCTGCAGGCCCTGGGTTTCATGGCATCTTGTATTCTTCTGATACCTTTGGCAAGACTTCATATGAGAAAGCTGCAATGGTATTTAAAAAACTTATGGTCTCAACACAGCAACAGCCTAGAGGACATAATCCCACTTATTCCATGCCTGCAGAAGGAATTTCTATGGTGGGCTCAAGCCAGTCAACTAAACAAAAGCATGTCTTTCAACAGACCTCAAGCAGGCCAAATGATCACAACAGACGCCTCAGACCATGGATGGGGGGGCGCACATGGAGGGCAGATGCATTCAAGGCCTATGGATGCCAAAGGAAAGACATCTGCACATAAACCAGAAGGAGATGTTGGCAGTGATACATGCCATCGAGACTTTCGAAAAATCACTACAAGAAGGACATTTGCTAATAAGGACAGACAACACCACTGTCATGTGGTACATAAACAAGCAGGGAGGCACTCATTCTTATCCCCTCTGCAGACTAACAATGCTTCTCTGGGAAAAATCCCTGAGCCTGAACATACACTTACAATCCCAGTTTGTACCAGGCAAGGACAATGTACTGGCGGACAATCTGAGCAGAAACTTCATGGATCCACACGAATGGATGTTGCACCCTCACATTTTCTCTCAACTGACAAGGGCATGGGGAATACCGGACGTAGATCTCTTTGCTTCTCAACTAAATCATCACCTGGAAAAGTTCTGCACAAGGACTCATCACCCTCCAGCTTGGAAAACGGATGCCCTCTCCTTCAGCTGGAATTCTCTAAAAATTTATGCATTCCCTCCTCTGCCTTTGCTGACCAAGGTGATACTGAAAATAAAGGCAGAACAACCAACAGGCATCTTGATGGCGCCAGACTGGCCAAGGCAACATTGGTACCCACTGCTATTGACCATAACTTGGACCAAACCATGGCCTCTGACCCTATGGCCCCTGCTCCTAACGCAACACAATTACAGGACTGTACATCAAGACCTGAAAACATTGCATCTGACAGCCTGGAGACTTCCATGACTTCAACACCTAGCTCTCTTTCCAAATCTGTTCAAGCGATCTTGCTGGAAGCACGCAGACCTTCCACCAGAAAAACCTATTCAGCCAAGTGGAAAAGATTCAGCATCTGGAATGCCAAAAAGGGTCAGGACACAGAACTACTGAGTATTCCTCAGATATTGGAATACTTGGCAGAGCTGTTTCATACTGGGCTCTCATACTCCTCAATAAAGATACATGCCTCAGCAATCTCAGCAAAATACAACTGTGATCCTCCAGTGTTTTCGCATCCTCTGCTAAGACAGTTTTTAAGAGGTATAAAGAATATCAAACCTCCCAGAAAACAACCAGTGCCTGCATGGGACCTCAACTATGTGTTGGAAAAACTAACTCTTCCTCCCTTTGAGCCAGCAGCATCCTCAGAAATGCAATTCCTTTCATGGAAGACAGCCTTCTTGTTGGCAGTCACTTCTGCAAGAAGAGTTTCGGAGATACAGGCACTCATGGCAGTGCCCCCTTCCTCATTTTTCATCAAGACAGAGTCTCCCTAAGTTCTCCATCAGATTTTGCTATTCTTTTCATGGAAAAGGTATGCCAGCCAATATTAGGCCACACTCCACCAGAGCTATAGCCACTTCCACAGCTTTCCTAAGAGGAGTGGCAACAAAGGACATTTTAGAGGCTGTGCTACATGGAGCTCCGTGCATACATTTACCAAGCACTACCACCTGCCATTATACTCCAGATCCCGAGCAGGTTTTGCTTCGGCAGTCCTGCAGGGGATTATAGCTACACCATCCTTATCATAGTTCCTTCCACCCCCAGCTTGGCTATGGTATTCAACCCAAATGTTATGACTGCAGTTGCATTCTTGAAGGACATAGTACAGTTTTGTACCTACCATAAATGTAGATGTCCAATAGATATGCAACTGCAGTCGGATTCTCCCACCCTCCTACTCCTCTGTATCCTTCTTTTTGGGTCACTACCCCTCTTCCCTTCAGCTGGGGGTATCTCCTATGGTGTATCTGTTTATTACTGTTGTGCATGCTTGGGATTATTTTTTATCCATTTACAAAATTTAGCCTCCTGAGTGGGCACCTGACATCTGGGGCAAGAAACACTGAAGAAGATGGCGTCGACCGATGCCTTCATACTCCAGCCGTTGTGACGGAGAGGAGGCGACACCAGCCGACGCCGGACCCAGACTTTGGAATTCGGCCGACCGAGGGCTGCCTGAGGCAGGCCAACCCATATGTTATGACTGCAGTTGCATATCTATCGGACATCTACATTTATGGTAGGTACAAAACTGTACTTTACCTCACCCATGAGGCATAATGTAACTTGACTGCAACCTGGATGTACTTCGTATTTCACTGTTGCAGTCATTACATTTGGGTAATCTGCTGGCAGGTTGCCCTCAGTCGGCCTGATTAACAAAGTCTTGGGTCCTGTGTCGGTTGCTGTCCCTACTTCCATGACGTCAGGTCGTCAGGGGTATAAAACATGCAGCAGACGCCATTACATCAGTCTTTCTTGACGCGCGGTGCCCAAAGCAGAAGCAGTTTGCAAGTGCTGGTCGGCCGACTCCTGAAATTTTTGTTTTCGAGTTTCAGATTCGAAGTCTTCAACTTAAAAGCCAAGTACCCCATTGAGGAAACGTTTTCTTGCTCCTTACCGATGTCAGTAAAAGTTAATTGCATTACTTGTGGGAAGCAAATACCTCATAAGGATTTTCATTTGTGCTGTATTCCTTGCCTAGGCCCTGTCCATAATGTACCTTGCTGTCTTTTTTCAAACGTCGGTATATTTTTGCATCTAAATATTTTGGATCACACTTTAATTATCCGGAAATGTCACCAGTTTGCCATCAGACTATTGGAATACCTAAAAAAACGCAAAGAAAAAGACCGGCCGTTGAGGTCCAAAACTGCCAACGACTCTTCTAAGCCAGTCGCCAGTTCGCCGGTACTCAGTGAGGTGCTTTCGCAGCCCCTGATACCTGCTACTTTTGATTCGCAGGCCTTTACTGAGACCCTTTCAGAGTCCGGTATGCCGTGAGATGCTTCAAATATGGATCCCGCGGATGCCTCTGCCTTGGATGGGTCCGGAGCCGCTGTGCAGGCACCAGCTTCTGTGGGTGTTTTCAGGCCTACAGATTTGTATATTAAACTGACGCCATCTTCAAAATTAAGGCCAATATCTGGACCAGTGCCTAAAAAAAGACACCTGGTCCACATGTGCAGGCCCTTGTGCCTAAAAAACAAATGATCAAAATGGCTGAAGATTTAATTACTCTGATCAGAAGTAGCCAACCCCCCCCCCCCCCCTTTTCTAAGAGGCCTAGGCAAGACATTGATTATGATTCTTCTGAACAGGATTCTATTTCTTCTGACTTTTATAATGAACAGAAATTGTCTATACCTTCTTATGAGGACTCTGATACAGAAGATTCCATTCCCTCTGCTTCCCCCCTGAGGATTTTTCTTTTGGGGAAACTTTACGTACCTTAAGGGAACATTTCCACTGGGAAAGTCAGGATTTATCTGAATCTAAAGAGAGACTTGGGGATTTTCTTCTTCTTCCTCAGCATAGGCCTTTGGCTATTCCTCCTGTTCTAGACATTGTTGATGTTTTTTCAGAATCCAGTATGGCTCCTGATTCTCTGCCTCCGGCTTCTTGTAAGCCATACAAATACTACAGGGTTCCTGACTCCCACAAATTCCTTTTCAAAAATCCTGTTGCAGATCCTGAAACCATTTCTCAGGGTCCTAAGGGCATTAAGGCTTCTACAGCTAAAAATCCTACCCCTTTTGATAGAGATTCCAGGGCGCTGGATAGATGGGGTAAGAAGGTTTACACTTCTGCAACCTAGGCCATTAGGGCTTTAAACTGCCAGTTTCATATGTTAAAGTATCAACAACATGTTATTGGATTGCTTAAATAGAAAATGATGTTGATTCCTGACTCTGCTGAAAGTAAAGAATTACAGGTTTTATTGCATTCTGCTGAACAGGCTGTTAAACATACTTTGCAGTGTGGATTTGATTCATTAGAAGCCTCTTGCAGGGCTGCGGTTACTGGGTATGTGCTCAGAAGGCATGCTTGGCTTAAGGAGCAGTATTTGCCTGATCATGTTAAAGCTAAATTGTTGGATGCTCCCTTAAATCAGGACCGCCTGTTTGGCAACAAGGCTGAGGAAGTTCTTAAAAAGGTGGAAGGTAAAGCCAAATCTATGCAGACTGTTAGATTTCTTACAAGTTCAGCCTCCTAGATGTAGTAGGCACTGGCCCTCTAAAAATTGGTCCTTTCCAGCCCCTTCCAGGTCTTCTCAAGCCAAACCCAGACACAGCAGAAACCCCAGGTTTCAGTCCCAAGGGGCACACAAGACTAAGCAGTGGGGGGGTTTCCACAACCAAATCTGGGAGTAGTAAGACTCCCGCTATGGAAAACTTTCTCAATCACTTGCTTTTAAAAATTCCAAGCACTTCCCAACTGAATGCTCCTTTAGGCGGAAAGATTGGTCTGCCGGCCAAACACTGGGAACTCATTACCCAGGACAAATGAGTTTTAAATAGTGTCCCAAGGATACAGATTTCATTTCCACACATTACCAACACCAAGCGGGTGGCCAGATCTACCCCCAAATCAGTGGGCAGAGGCCCAAAATAAAGTACTCTCTCTCTTAAACATGGGGGCTATTCAGTTGGTACCAGAAGAGGAAACGGGGCAAGGTTTCTATTCAAGACTTTTCCTGGACCCAGAAAAGGCAATACATGGCGTCCTATCCTGGACCTTTCTACTCTAAACACCTTTCTGGTGATTACAAAATTCCAAATGCTGACTCCTCCTCAGCTGCTTCCTATGCTAGGCAAAGATGCTTGGTTGGCAACACTAGACTTAGGGATGTGCAGGTATGCTTCTTTTATCAGGGAGTCTTGCAGAAGATACCTATGTTTCAAAGCAGGCTTACATGCACTATCAGTTCTCTAAACTGCCCTTTGGCTTATCTACTGCGCACAGGGTATTCACAAAGTGATAGCTCCAGTTATTGCATTTTGCAGGCAAAGAAATATTCAAATAAAACCATACCTGGACGATTGTCTAATTCAGGTGGAAAGCCGGGACATTCTTTTGAATCATCTGGCCTTTGTTCAAAGGGTACTGACTTGTCTGGGGTTCACCATAAACGAAAAGAAATCGCACCTGGTACCCTATCAACAAATTATATTCCTGGGAGCAAGCTTGAATACAACTTCCCAGATGGCTTTCCTCACGCCAGAGAAACGGATTCATTTGACAACCTACTTCAAACAAGTGGCCACAAAAACCCAGCCATCTGCAAGGCAAATATTGCAAGTCTTGAGGTTCATGGCCTCCTGCATTCTTCTAATTCTATATGCAAGGCTGCATATGAGGAAACTACAATGGTATCTCAAAAGCCTGTGGTGTCAACATTCACAGGCTCTAGAAGCAAGGATTCCTATCATACCTTGCCTAGATTTCCTTTGGTGGGCAGAGGCCTGCCACCAAAACAGGGGACTACCATTCACATTACCCCCTGCCACCCAAATCTTAACGGATGCATCCAGACTATGCATGGGGGGGCTCACCTGGCAGGGAAGTGCATTCAGGGCAAATGGAACCCAAGTCAAATGCACCTGCACATAAATCAAAAGGAAATGTTAGCTGTACAGAATGTTCTGACAGCCTTCAAGGACCACATTCTTCCAGGAAACTAATGGTAAAGATGGACAACACCAATGTCATAAGCACGGGGGTACACATTCTTACCTCCTCTGCAGACTAGCCATGGCATTGTGGAACACAGCCTTGAGCTACCAAGTGAATCTACAAGCTCAGTTCCTGCCAGGAAAACTAAATACACTGGCAGACGGACTAAGCAGAAACCTCATGGACCCACATGAGTGGAACCTGGAACCAACAGTCTTCAACATGTTGACAAGCAAATGGGGGGGCCCAGATATAGACCTGTTTGCCTCCCCCCAGAACCATCAACTGGACAATGTTGCACAAGGATTTCCCACAAGCTAGCTTGGAAAGTGGATGCTCTATCCTTCAGCTGGAAAAACCGATCAGTTTATGCCTTTCCTCCTCTGCTCTTAAAGGTACTACTAAAGATCAAACAGGACAAGCCAAGGTACCCACTCTTGCGCAGTGTGTCACGCTTGGCTCCGTGGCACCTGCCTCAGACTCCTTCACTGTTGTCTCAGCAGGAGAACCAGATTCTGCACCCTCAGCTGCAAACCCTGAACCTAGCAGCCTGGCTAATTACCTAATCTCTCCTTTACCTCAGTCAATGTGATGGATGTTATTTTAGAGGCAAGGAGGCCTAGTACTAGAAAATCTTATGTTGCAAAATGGAAAAGATTTTGTGCCTGGAACCAGTCTCAAGTAATGAACACAGCAGTGCCCAATTTACCTCAGATTCTACAATACTTGACTGAGATGCTTCATAAGGGCTTTTCCTTTTCCTCCATCAAAATTCATGCCTCAGCCATTTCAGCTCATTGTAGCACAGAGCCTACCCTCTTCTCTCACCCACTGCTCAAGCAGTTCCTCAGAGGGGCCACAAGTTTAAGGCCACCCAGCAGAGCTCCAACTCCAGCCTAGGATCTTAACTTTGTCTTGGAGAAACTTGCTCTTCCTCCTTTCGAGCCAGCTGCTACTGCAGATTTAAAATGTCTTTCCTGGAAAACAGCTTTCCTTTTAGCAATCACTTCTGTAAGAAGGGTATCTGAATTACAGGCCCTTATGGCAGTGGAAGCTTTCATATTCTTTCATGCAAACAGGGTGTCCCTCAGAACCAATCCCTCCTTCATGCCCAAGGTGGTATTCAGTGTGGCTCTTAATCAGTCCATTCATTTGCCTACCTTCTTTCCTAACCCACAGAACAAAGGGGAACAGATACTGCACTCTTTAGATGTGCACAGACAGCTTAGATTCTACTTGAACAGGACTAAACTTCAAAGGAAATCTGAACAACTGCTGGTGGCATTTGCTGCAGGGACAGAGGGAAAAGCTATTTCAGAACAAACCATTTCAAAATGGATAGGCCACTGCATTCATTTGTACTATAAGCACCATGGAAAACCTATCCCACAGGGCATCAGACCCCATTCAAGCAGGGCTGCATCTTTCTCGGGGGCGTCCCTACTAGGGACATCCTAGAAGCTGCTACCTGGAGTTCTGTACATACTTTCACCAAGTATTATCATTTGCCAATTTTCTCTTAATCCAGAGTTGGTTTTGCCACTGCAGTCTTGCAGGCCTTATAGCTGGTCCTAATTCTATTTAAATTCCTCCTCCCAAACTTAGCTTTGGGAATCTACCCAAATGTAATGACTGCATCAGTGAAACACTAAGAACATAGTACAGTTGTGTACTCTTACCATAAATGTAGATGTTAGAGTGTATTCACTCTTGCAGTCCTGGATGTTTTGTGTTTCACTGTTGCAGGCATTACATTTGGGTTATCTGCTGGCAGGTTGCCCCCAGTCGGCCTGATTAACAAAGACTTGGGTCCTGCGTCTGTTGCTGCCCCTTCTTCCATTACGTCAGGTCGTCTGGTATAAGACATGCAGCCGACGCCATTACATCCGTCTTTCTTGCCATGCGGTGCCCAAAGCAGAAGCAGTTCGCAAGTGCCGGTCGGCCGACTCCTGAAATTTTCGTTTTTGAGTTTCAGAACCGAAGTCTTCAACTTAAAGCTAAGTACCCCATTGAGGAACCTTTTTCTTGCTCCTTACCGATGTCAGTAAAAGTTAATAATTGCATTACTTGTGGAAAGTAAATACCTCATAAAGATTTTCATTTGTACTATATTCCTTGCCTAGGCCCTGACCACAACGTACCTTGCTGTCGGTTTTGTGCTTTATTTAATCAGCGCACTATCTGTCGTCTGTATATTTTTGCCTCTAAATATTTTGGCTCTCAGTTTAATTATCCTGAAATGACGTTGGTTAGCCATCCAACTACCGGAATTCCGAAAAAAAAACGCAAAGAAAAAGACCAAGGCAGGCTGCGTGGTCCAAAACTGCCGACGGCGCTTTTTCTAAGCTAGTCGCCAGATGTTCTTCGTTTTCCATTGCTGCAGTCCTTACTATTGGGTATAGTCCGCGTCCAGTCGGCCCGAATACCAGAGTATAAGGCTGACGTCGGTCAGGGCGCATTAGACTGACGCCAGTCAATGCGTCAGGGTACTAATGCGCATGACCGACGTCATATCCTCAGTCTTTTTTGCCGCATGGTCCGATGCAGAAGCAGTTTTGCGAGTGCAGGTTGGCGTTCTGAAATATTTCCGAAACCGGAGTTTCAGACCGAAACAGAGTTGGCTAAGTACCCCGTTGGGGAACATTTTGGTTTTTCTTGCCTCAGTATTTTACCGGATGTCAGAAAAAGTGAATAACTGTATTTCTTGTGGGAAACAGATACCTCATAGGGATTACCATACCTTGTGTATACCTTGTTTAGGGCCTGAGCACGACGTTGTTGGTTGCCGCTCTTGTGCTAGGTTTAACAAACGCACTATTAAGAGGAGGTTAGACTGTGCCAGGTTAGTGTTTGGGAAGCGTTGCAATTATAAAATGCCGTCGGATGCTCCGGCCCGCTTCCAAGAAGCGCAAGGACAAAACAGTGAAGCCTAGGGTTGATGAACCGGCAGTCCCGGACGTCGGTTCTTTAGAAGGCTCAGTGGAGCCAGAGGTTTTGCCAGGAGTTTCCATGGAGTCTCAGGCAGAAACTTTACTGTTACAGGATGTGCCTTCTCAGGAGGTAGGCCAGGCTGAGGGGCTTCTCAGGTAACTGTTCTTCCCTCTCTTCCCAAGGTAGTTAGAGCCTCTCCTTCTGTTGCCAAAACTTCTTTGAGAGGTAGGCCTAGTTCAGCTTCAGTGGGGGCTTCTCCTAGCATTTCGGGTTCTGTACCTAAGAAACATATGCTTAAAATGGCAGAAGATTTGATTACTATGATTAGAGGTTCTATGCGCCCGCCTGATAAGAGGCCTAGGGTGGAACTGGAGTTTGATAGTTTTGAACAGTGTTCAGAGGCTTCAGAGTCTTCTGTGGAAGACTTGCAGGAGTATCCTACTTATTCTGATTCTGATGTGGATGATTCCACTCCTACAGCTTCTCCTCCTGAGGATTTCTCATTTTCAGAGACTCTGCATTCCATGAGGGAGCACTTTAAATGGGAAGGCCAGGATTACTCTGATTCCAGGAAAAGGCTTAGGGAATTCTTGTTTTACCCCAGCATAGGCCCTTAGCTATTCCTCCTGTGTTGAATGTGGTGGAAGATGTTTTGCAGAGGCTTCCTGAACCCTGACTCTTTGCCTCCTGCTCCTGTCAAGCCTGATAGGTATTATAGGGTGCCCGAAGCTCATAAGTATTTGTTTAAGAGTCCTAGGGCGGACCCAGAAACTATTTCTCAAGGGCCTAAAGGTGTTAAGGCTTCTGTGGTTAAAATCCTGTTCCCACTGATAAAGAGGCAAGGGCTTTGGATAGGTGGGGAAAGAAAGTGTATACTTCTTCCACTCTAGCCATGAGAGCGTTGAATTGTCAGTTTCACATGCTAAAATATCAGAATTATCTCCTTTCACAATTAAAATCTAAGGTGGATGCTTTGGCGGAAGGTATTGAGTGTAAAGAGTTGCTGGATTTGGTTCATGTGTCTGAACAAGTGGGTAAGCATTCTTTGCAATGTGGTTTTGATGCTGTACAGGCCTCCTCGAGGGTGGCTGCTACTAGTTCTGTTCTTCGCAGGCATGCCTGGTTGAAGGATCAGAATTTAGCTGAGCATGTTAAGACAAGGATTTTGGATGCTCCTTTACAGTCTGATGTGTTGTTTGGATCGCCTGTGGAAGCAGTTTTAAAGAAAATGGAGGACAAAGCTAAGTCTATGCAAACTGTTAAAGATTTTTTGCAGGTGCAGCCACCGAAGTTTAGTAGAAATTGGCCTGCTAAGGGGTGGACATATCCTGCTTATGATTCCCAGTCTAGGGGTAGGTTTAGACGTGGTAGGGGCAGGGCTCAAGGTTCTTTTAGGCCTAGAACAGGGAGTTCACCTGCTCAGACTTCTGGTGAGGGCAGGGGTCAGTCCTTTCGTAAACAGACCCAATGACCTGTCTTTTCAGCTGCCAGTAGATTCTCGTCTGGCAGCTCCTTTGGGAGGAAGACTGTCTCTTTTCAAAGAAAATTGGGATTTAATTACTCAAGACAAATGGGTGTTGGGTATCATTCACCACGGTTACAGATTTTATTTCCATACAATGCCCCCTTTCAAAGGCATGCCAGACGTGCCTCCTCCACAAAGAATGGAGGCTCACAAGCAAGTTTCTCAGTTACTCCAGATGGGGGCCATTCAGCCAGTCCCTGTATCAGAAAGGGGCCTAGGATTTTATTCTCGCCTGTTCCTAGTACCAAAGAAGGGGAACACGTGGAGACCAATTTTGGATTTATCTCTCCTCAACACTTTTCTGGACATTCCCAAGTTCAAAATGTTGACGTTACAACAGCTTTTACCTCTGCTGGGCAAAGATCACTGGATGGTAACTTTAGATCTCAAGGAAGCTTACCTTCATGTGCCTATAAGGCTAAGTTGCAGGAAGTATCTGCGGTTTCGAGTTGGAAATTCTCATTATCAGTTCTCTGCATTGCCCTTTGGCTTATCTACTGCGCCCAGAGTATTCACAAAGGTTCTGGCTCCAGTGATAGCTTACTTCAGGCTTCAAGGAATTCAAATCTATCCTTACTTGGACGACTGCCTGATTCTGGCTCAAGAAAAGGAAGACCTTCTACAGCATCTGGAATATGTTATAGCAGTGCTAAGATGCCTAGGGTATTCTGTGAACGAAATAAAGTCCAGTCTAGTACCCTCTCAAGACATGTGCTTTCTGGGTGTGAGACTGAATACAGCAGCCCAGATGGCCTTTTAACCCCGGACAAACAAAAGAGTCTGTCACTTTACTTCCATCAACTATCTCATCAGTCCGTGCTGACTGCAAGGACAGTCCTTCAAGCATTAGGGTTCATGGCATCTTGTATTCTGGTGCTTCCCAATGCCAAACTGCATATGAGGAAGCTACAATGGTATCTCAAAATGTATGGACACAGCACTGCCAGGATTTGGACACTGTCATTCAAAGAATTCTTGTGGTGGGCTCAGGAATGTCACCTAAACAAGGGACTCTCTGTGACCCGGCCAGAGGCAAGTCAGATTTTAACGACAGATGCCTCGGACATTGCTTGGGGAGCTCATCTAAATGGAAAGTGGATACAAGACAAGTGGCCTGCCAGACTACAGCATCTACATATCAACATGAAGGAGATGTTAGCAGTCCAGTTTGCATTAATGGCTTTCAAGGAGTTACTTCTTCCAGGGCAGGTGTTGATTCTAACAGACAACACAACTGTTATGTGATACATCAACAAGCAAGGGGGAACACATTCTTATCCTCTATGCAGGCAAGCAATGATTTTATGGGAGACTGCGCTAAGCTTGCAACTAACTCTTCAGGCAAGGTTTCTGCCAGGAGCACAGAACTCCTTAGCAGATGTGTTAAGCAGACAAATCATGGATCCCCACGAGTGGAAACTGGATCTTCATGTATTTCAGAAATTGACAGTGTCATGGGGAACTCCAGACATAGATCTGTTCGCTTCTCCACTAAACCACCAGCTGCCAAAGTATTGCACAAAGGGGTTTCATCACACAGCTTGGAAAGTGGATGCTCTGTCTTTCAGTTGGAAAAACCTTCATGTGTATGCCTTTCCACCTCTGCCTCTTCTTCCAAAGGTACTATTAAAGGTCAGACAAGACAGGCCAAGGATGATTTTGATAGCTCCAGATTGGCCTCGGCAACACTGGTACCCACTACTACGAGTCTGGTAAAGAAGCCTCCATGGCCTTTACCTCTGATTCCTCATCTGTTATCTCAGAAGGACGGTCATCTGCTCAATGTCAAGCTTCACTCTCTTCATCTAACAGCCTGGCATATTCTGTGTTGAAACACAGCAGGTCTCAACTTCCTCAACAAGTTTTAAATGTGATTATGGAAGCTAGAAGACCTAGTACAAGGAGAGTGTACATGAAAAATGGAAGAGATTTTTATTTTGGAGTACAGCAAAGAATTTGGAGATTTCTGAGCCTAATTTGAGTGTGGCTCTTCAATATCTTACTGAGTTATTGGACAAAGGTTTGTCCTTCTCTTCCATTAAGATTCATGCTGCAGCAATTTCAGCTCACTATGATTGTGACCCACCTTTGTTTTCGCATCCTTTGTTCAAGCAGTTTCTTAGAGGGGCAAAGAATATAAGACCCCCGTAGAGCTCCTACTCCTGCTTGGGATCTCAATTTTGTGTTGGAAAAACTTACTCTACAACCTTTTGAGCCTGCAGCTACTGCTGAATTGAAATACTTGTCATGGAAGACTGCTTTTCTGTTGGCTATTACTTCTGCAAGAAGGGTGTCTGAGTTGCAGGCCCTTATGGCAGTAGAGCCCTTTTGATTTTCCATAAGGATAGGGTATCATTACGTACTAATCCTTCCTTTATGCCTAAGGTGGTTTCTAGTGTGGCTTTAAACCAAACTATTCATTTGCCTACGTTTTATGCAGACCCTCAAAATAAACAAGAAAAGATTTTGCACACTTTAGATGTACACAGGCAATTGCGTTATTATTTAAGCAGGACTAAGGATTTTAGGCAGTCTCAGCAGTTGTTTGTTTCTTTTGCTTTGAGTTCACAGGGCAGGCCTGTGTCAAAACAAACTATTTCTAGGTGGATTGGCTTTTGCATTGCATTTTGTTATTCCCATCATGGCAAGGAGATTCCAGCTGGGATTAGGCCTCATTCCACTAGGGCTACTGCCACTTCAACAGCATTTCTAAGGGGGTGGCAACTAAGGATATTTTGGAAGCAGCTACTTGGAGTTCAGTGCATACTTTCTCTAAGCATTATCACCTTCCTATCTACTCTAAGTCTAGGGCTGGTTTTGCCACAGCTGTTTTGCAAGGCATGTTGTCAGCTCCTACTTCTTTATGATTTGCCAGCCTCCCTTACCTCTGCTTTGGGATTCTACCCAATAGTAAGGACTGCAGCAATGGAAACGAAGAACATAGTACAGTTTTGTACCTACCATAAATGTAGATGTTCGAGGATTCCATTGCTGCAGTCCAATTACCCTCCCTCCTTCCCCTCTGTGTTTAGGGGTGGTTGTGTAGGTGAGTTTACATGCTTATATTTTTGTATATATTCTTGTATATATTGTACATGTTTTGGGTGCAGGTATTTTGGGACTTGTCTTTTTAGGGTCTTCTGACATCTGGGGCAAGAAAAGACTGAGGATATGACGTCGGTCATGCGCATTAGTACCCTGACGTACTGACGTCAGTCTAATGCGCCCTGACCGACGTCAGCCTTATACTCTGGTATTCGGGCCGACTGGACGCGGACTATACCCAATAGTAAGGACTGCAGCAATGGAATCCTCGAACATCTACATTTATGGTAGGTACAAAACTGTACTTTTGCCGGCACTCAGGTGCTTTCGCAACCCCTGATACCCACTACTTTTGACTCGCAGGCCTCTACTGAGACCCATTCGAAGTCCGGTATGCCGTGAAATGCTTCACCTATGGAACCCGCAGATTTCTCTACCTTGGATGGGTCAGGAGCCGCTGTGTAGGCACCGGCTTCTGAAGGTGTATTCAGGCCTACAGACTTGCATATTAAACTGTCTCCACCTTCTATACTAAGGCCTAAATCTCTATTTATGTCTTAAAAACCGACGCCCAGGCCACATGTTCAGGCCCCTAAGCCTAAAAAACAAATGATCAAAATGGCTGAAGATCTTAGTACTCTAATAAGATCTTCAGGCCCCTATGCCTAAAAAACAAATGATTAAAATGGCTGAAGATCTTATTACTACCCCTGATTAGAGTAGTAAGATCTTCAGCCATTTTGATCATTTGTTTTTTAGGCATAGGGGCCTGAAGATCTAATAAGATCTTCAGGCCCCTATGCCTAAAAAACAAATGATCAAAATGGCTGAAGATCTTATTACTCTAATCAGGGGTAGTCAACCCCTCCTTTCTAAGAGGCCTAGGGCTGAGCTTGACTATGAATCTTCTGATCAGGATTCTGTTTTTTCAGATTCTTCTAATGACCTGGCTTTGTCCATACCTACTTATGAGGATTCTGATGCAAAGGATTCCATTCCCTCTGCTTCCCACCCCCGAGGACTTTTTTTCTTTTGGGGAAACTTTACATGCCGTAAGGGAGCATTTCCACTGGGAAAGTCAGGAATTTTCTGAATCAAGAGGCTTGGGGATTTCCTCCTTTTACCTCAGCATAAGCCTTTGGCTATACCTTCTGTACTAGACATTGTTGATGTGTTTTTGTAATCCAGTATGGCCCCTGATTCCCTGCCTCCGACTGCTAGTAAACCTGACAGGTACTACAGAGTTCCTGAGTCCCACAAGTTCCTTTTCATACATCCTGTTGCGGATCCAGAAACCATTTCTCAGGGGCCCAAGGGCATTAAGGCTTCTACTGCTAAAAATCCTACCCCTTCTGATAGAGACTCCAGGGCACTGGATAGATGGGGTAAAAAGGTTTACACTTCTGCAGCCTTGGCAATCTGGACTTTAAGCTGCCAATTTCATATGTTAAAATATCAACAGCATATTATTGGAATGCTTAAACAGAAAATGATGTTGATTTCTGACTGTGTGGAAAATAAAGACTTACAGGATTTATTGCATTCTGCTGAACGAGTTGGAAAACATACTTTGCCAATGTGGTTTTGATTCTTTAGAGGCCTTTTGTAGGGCTGCTGTTACTGGATCTGTGCTTGGAAGGCATGCTTGGCTTAAGGGAGTAATCTCTGCCTGATCATGTTGAAACAAAATTGTTGGATGCTCCTTTAAATCAGGGCCACCTGTTTGCCAATAAGGCTGAAGAAGTTCTAAAAAAGATGGAAGGTAAAGCTAAATCTATGCAAACTGTAAAAGATTTCTTACAAGTGCAACCTCCAAGATTTAGCAGGCATTGGCCTACTAAGAATTGGTCCTTTCCAGCTCCTTCCAGATCCTCTGAAGCCAAACCCAGACACACCAAAAGCACCAGGGTTCAGTCCCAGGGACTCTCAGAACTAAGCAGTGGAGGGCTTCCACTTCCAAATCTGGAAATAACAAGATGCCCCCTATGGTAAACAGTCTCAATGACTTTCCTTTAAAATTACCAAGTACTTACCTTTTAGCCGCCCCTTTTGGGGAAAGGTTGCTCTTCATGCAAAAAACTGGGAACTCATAACCCAGGACAAATGGGTTTTAAATATAATGTCCCAGGGATGCAGATTTCATTTTCACATGTTGCCAACCCCAAACGGGTGGCCAGACCTGCCCCCAAATCAGTGGGCAGAGGCTCAAAAACAAGTACTTTCCCTCTTAAACATGGGGGCTATTCAACCAGTACCAGAAGAGGAAAAAGGACAAGGTTTCTATTCCTGACTTTTCCTGGTACGCAGAAAAGACAAATCATGGTGTCCAATTCTGGACCTGTCTACTCTAAACACCTTTCTGGACATTCCAAAATTCAAGATGCTGGCTCTTCACCAGTTACTTCCTATGATAAGCAAAGATGCGTGGTTGGCAACTCTAGGTTTAAAAGAAGCATACCCTGCACATCCCAATCAGGGAATCTTGCAGAAGATACCTACGCTTCAAAGCAGGCTACTTGCATTATCAGTTCCCTGCACTGCCCTTTGGCTTCTGCACCCAGTGTATTCACAAAGTGTCTGGCTCCAGTAATTGCATTTTGCAGGCAAAGAAATATTCAAATATATCCATACCTGGACGATTGTCTAATTCAGGCAGAAAACCATGGCATACTTCTAAATCATCTGGCGTTTGTAAAAAAAGGTTCTAACTTGTCTGGGGTACACCGTAAATGAAAATAAATCATAACTGGTACCCTCTCAGCAGATTACATTCCTGGGTGCAAGCTTGAATACAACTGCCCAGATGGCTTTCTTCACGCCAGAGAAGCAAATTCATTTGGTAACTTACTTCAAACAAATGGCCACAAAAACCCTGCTATCTGCAAGACAAATACTGCAAGCCTTTGGGGTTCATGGCCTCCTGCATTATTCTAATTCCATATGCAAGACTGCATATGAGGAAACTACAGTGGTACTTAAAAAGTCTATGGAGTCAACATTGTCACAGCCTGGAAACAATGATTCCTGTCATACCTTGCCTATGCCTGGAATTCCTATGGTGGGCAGAGGCCTGCCACCAAAACAAGGGGCTGCCATTCACACTACTCCCTGCCATCCAAACCCTAACTACAGATGCATCAGACTATGCATTGGGGGCTCACCTGGCAGGGAAGTGCATTCTGGGCAAATGAAACCCAAGTCAAATGCACCTAAATATCAGTCAAAAAGAAATGTTAGCTGTACAGAATGCTCTGACAGCCTTCAAGGACTACATTCTTCCAGGACAACTAATGGTAAAGACGGGACAACACCATGGTTGTGTGGTACATAAACAAGCAGGAGGGTACAGATTACTTACCCCCTCTGCAGACTAGCCATGGCATTGTGGAACACGGCCTTGAGCTACCAAGTGCACCTACAAGCTCAATTCTTGCCAGGAAAATTGAATACATAGGCAGATGACTAAGCAGAAATCTCATGGACCCATACGAGTGGAAACTGGAACCACGGATTTTCAACATGTTGACAAGCAAATGGGGGAGCCCAGACATTGATCTATTTGCCTCCCCCCAGAGCTACCAGTTGGACAAATGTTGCACAAGGACTCCCCACAAAAAAGCTTGGAAAGTGGATGCTCTGTCCTTTTGCTGGAAAAACATATCGGTCTACGCCTTTCCCCTTTTGCTTCTGCTCTCCAAAGTTCTGCTGAAAGTAAAGCAGGACAAACCAAGAATGATTTTGATTGCTCCAGACTGGCCACACCAACACTGGTACCCACTCCTGCACAGTGTGTCACAGATATCTCCATGCACTGGCCTCAGACACCTTCCTTGCTGTCTCGGCAGGAGAACCAAATTCTGCACCCTCAGCTTCCAACATTGAACCTTGCAGCTTGTCTAATCACTTAAATTCACCCTTAGCATCCCTCAGCAAACCTGTGATGGATGTCATCTTGGAGGCAAGAAGACCTAGTACTAGAAAATTTTATGCTGACAAATGGAAAAGATTCTGTGTCTGGAACCAATCTTTAGGGATGAGCACAGCAGCGCCCAATTTACCTCAGTTTTTGCAATGCTTAACTGAGATGCTTCACAAGGGCCTGTCTTTTTCCTCTACTAAAATCCACGCTTCAGCTATTTCAGCTCACTGTAACACAGAGCCACCCCTTTTCTTATCCCTTGCTCAAGCAGTATCTCAGAGGGGCAAAGAACTTGAGGCCACCTGGGAGAGCTCCTACCCCTGCCTGGGACCTTAACTTTGTTTTGGAGAAGCTCACTCTCCTTCCTTTCGAGCCAGCTGCTACTGCAGACTTAAAATTTCCTGGAAAACAGCCTTCCTTTTAGCAATCACTTCAGCTAGAAGGATATCTGAATTACAGGCCCTTATGGCAGTGGAGCCTTTCATCATCTTTCATGCGGACAGGGTATCTCTGAGGACCAATCCATCCTTCATGCCCAAGGTGGCTTCCAGTGTGGCTCTTAATCAGTCCATTCATTTGCCAACCTTTTTTCCAAATCCACAGAACAAAGGGGAACAGATTCTGCATTCCTTGGACGTGCACAGACAACTTAGATTCTACTTGGACAGAACTAAATTTCGAAGAAAATCGGAACAATTGCTAGTAGCATTTGCCGCTGGGGCAGAGGGGAAGGCTATTTCAAAACAAACCATTTCTAAATGGATTAGCCATTGCATTCATTTCTGTTATAAGCAGCATGGAAAACCTGTCCCCCAGGGGATCAGATCTCACTCTACCAGGGCTGCATCTACTTCAACAGCCTTTCTCAGAGGTGTTCCTACCAGGGGTATTCTAGAAGCTGCTTCCTGGAGTTCTGTACATACTTTCACCAGGCATTATCATTTACCAATTTTTTCTAAATCCAGAGCTGGCTTTGCCACTGCTGTCTTGCAGGGCCTTATAGCTGGTCCTAATGCTGTATTAATTCCTCCTTCCAACCATAGCTTTGGGAATCTACCCAAATGTAATGACTGCAACAGTGAAACACTAAGAACATAGTACAGTTGTGTACACTTACCATAAATATAGATGTTCGAGTGTATTCACTGTTGCAGTCCTGGTTACCCTCCCGCCCCCGGTTTTTCTCTGACTATACCTCTACTTTCTTTTACTATGGTTAAAAGTCTTTTTGGTGTATTTGCTTTTGGTTGGAGGTATATTTCTGTGTTTTTAATTTTATTTACTCCCCATTTTGGGGGGCTCCTGTCATCTGGGGCAAGAAAAACTGATGTAATGGCGTTGGCTGCATGTCTTATACCCCTGACTACCTGACATCATGGAAGAAGGGACAGCAACCGACACAGACCCAAGACTTTGTTAATCAGGCCGACTGAGGACAACTTGCCAAATGTAATGACTGCAACAGTGAATACACTCTTAACATCTACATTTATGGTAAGTGTACTCAACTACTTTACCCTCCCTCCAGCCCCCTTTCTTCTTTTGGCTATACCTCTACTCACTTACTATGCTCAAAAAGCTTTTTGTTGTATTTGATTTTTTGTTGGAGGTATTTTTAAATTTAATTCCTTCCCATTGGGGGGGGGGCTGACATCTGGGGCAAGAAAAACTGATGTCATGGCGTCGGCTGGACCCAAGACTTTGTTAATCAGGCCGACTGAGGGTTACTGCAAGCAGGTAACCCAAATGTAATGACTGCAACAGTGAATACACACTATCATCTACATTTATGGTAAGTGTACACAACTGTACTTTTGGGCACCTAGCAATGATAAGTAACACCTTCATATCTTCCTTTGCTTGTTTTGTTATGTTGACAGGTTTTTGAGGCTGGCTTTGCCTAAAAAAAGCACTATGGGGGTGGACAGTGTCTTTGTCAGTAAATGAAACCCTAAAGGAGACAAATGCAGGCCATCCGTGGCAAAGCAGCGTGGTTCATCGATTGTATCCTTCCAGGCTGACACACATTGTACCTGTTTGAATGACCCCAAAAACTAAGCCAGTTATTTTTTTTCTCATATCATGGTATTATCCTTGGTGAGGGTAGAATGCTGCTTAGTGCTAGGCTTATGTCTGCCTTGGACACAATCTGAGAAGCTCCATCAGGTCTCCCTTCATACAGTCCAGGGAGGTGCCCCTCAAGACATGGTCACCAGCATAAACTATGACGAGTCATATTCGTTCTTGTTCAAGGTGTTGAGTGCATGTGTGATCTAACTGATCCTGGCACCAGACGAGAGCAGCTAATCATGACTTTCCTGGCTCAGCCTGGTAAGAGATGCATCTGTATGCCTTCCAGTGGAGTCGCCTTTAACAAGAATGTTTGGGTCTATGACTGCCTTATGGGCTCTGTATCTGTGACTTTAGGACTCTGAGTTATTTGAGGAAGTAGGCTTAATATTTTATAGCCCTTTTTTTCTTGTAATTTAGTGTAAAATGTAACACTGAAATGTTGGAACTGTAGTCACAGAATTGCATCATATTATATTGCTGCTTTAAAACATTATTGTATAGCGTTATGTAATAATTTTTTTTTTAACACTTTGTACTGTTCTCTTTCATGTGGATGTGCTGAAATGTCGCTGTATTGTTTCTAAGTCTAACAAGTGTGATCATTGATTGTAAATTGTATTTTTGTGTTAAAGCTTTTCTTCCCTTTCCACTGAAAAATGGTGTTTTTCAGCCCATTTGGATTAACCTGATAAATGCCAAATGAGTAAATAAATAGCTGTTTCACTCGCAGACAATGGACAGTTATATCTAATAACACTTCTTTTTTACTAGCATTCTAATAAAAGTTCCAAAGTATTTTAACAGTAGCTGGAATATTGCTGTTTACATGGCAGATTATTGAACATGCAATACTTTTTATGTAAAATTTACTACATGGAAACTTAACCACTAGGATAGATGAACATTATTATGCTATGAATAAAGTGAATAAAGGTTATAGTAATGGTCATGCTGTTTCAAGCACAGCTTTATGTAATAATAACAGAAGTTTGTTTTGCATTAGGTGGAAACTGGTTTATGGAGGTGGGGACCAGGGAAAGTTTGTTGGGCTGTAAAGAATGTACTTGGTAGGAGATTCTGAACGTCTCTGCCCCCCAGGTCATAAAGAACATCTTAATTTCAAGAATGCATTAAAGTTTAGGAAGTTGCAATGTTTACCCATATGTTAATTGTTTGTCATGTTACTGTGTGCATTTTTTTGTGTTGTGTTTCTG
Organism: Protopterus annectens; assembly: GCF_019279795.1. Lineage (NCBI taxonomy): Eukaryota > Metazoa > Chordata > Ceratodontiformes > Protopteridae > Protopterus > Protopterus annectens. The sequence goes on from NC_056744.1 coordinate 1,093,754,778, forward strand.
ATGTTCAGCTTGATGACGTTGTAGGAAGTAAGCGCTTGCTCATTTTAATCCTCTTAAGCTTTTTGTGTACAGTGGAGTTTTTTTAAATGCGTCAGACAAGGTTGCAAATGAATCCCTTTTCTTGATGGTCATTTATATATATTTTAAGACTGGGATGTGTAAGCAGAGATCTGTCCTGAGTAGCTAAAGAATTGTACTCATAAATGAGATGTGCTGATTATTAATAAAGCAGTTCCATTTGAGACATTGAATAAAGTGAATGCATGAATTACTTTCAGTCTGTCCCACAACCTCCCAATCAGTATTGTAAATACCAAGTTAATGTTCTGGAATCAGAAAGAAATGATGGAAAAATACTCCAGATTAGAATAATTTGGAGTGAGTGTTATGGTATTCCTTTATAGAGGGATATTTTTTCTGAGTGGTACCTGGTAAAAGCATGCAGAATGTGTAAGTGGCAAGATTGACAAAACTTGTAAAGCTTTTTAATGTGTAGGTGGAACCGTAAGAATCATTAATGGTGTATTTATCAGATCTGTAAAAGCAAAATGTTTCATTTGGTGCCTAGTGATACAAAATTGTTTGTAAAATGAAAAAAAATAGCACAGTTTAAACCAGTGAATGTATAGGTGCTTGCCTTTTTTTTCTCAGAACTTTAAGACTGAACTAAAAGTGATAGGTGAACAGGCCTGAACTGATGCCTGAACTGATGCACAAGTACTGGAATGTTGGATCAGGAATTTGTGTCCGCAGAAAAAAAATGTCATAGACAAAGCTTGGGATGAAAACAATTTCTTGTTAATACCAACAATTAAAAGAATAGTTTCATAGATGAAATTCAGAAATTAACAGTGTATGGGTTGGAATATATGAGAAAATATTTGGGGGAAAAAAGTACAAGATAAATTGTTTGGTAGGAGAGATTTATTTTTTGCAAGGGCTTGTCTCTGCGGTAATGCAGTCTATTGCTGTGACTTGGGAGTGAAGAATTGAGGATGTTATACAAGCACATTTAATGTTAGAAAGGCATTCTGTGGAAATGTAGGCTCATTGGCAAAGTAGTTTGCAAATCAGAATGTCTTCAAGTGTGACCTTCGTGTGACTGGATAGCCGATCTGTTTTGCAGAGATTATTTTAGAGGTTGCTCCTTTATAGGTGATCCAGTAATGAGATTTATTTAGAACTTTTTATAGCAAAATCTAAGTTTTTTGTTGAGGTGACAAATGCCATTGATAATGCATATTTTAGTGTTAGGAGTTTGGAATTCATTGCCTGTTGTGTATCTTGTTTAATTGCAGGTTGGTGAAGTACTCTGCAGCATACCACTAATAGTACCAGAGATTGGCTAATGACATTGTAAATCTGAATAATCCGAGTAGGTGGTTAAGATATCTGTGCACGTATTTGATTAAAGCTGTGCACTGCCATGTCAAAGTCATCTTTGGGTGCAGGTTTACTCCAACGTCCAGTCATCTTTTTAAGGTAGTTTTGTGTTTGAAAGAGAATAGCTTTTGTTTTACCCAAACTTAAGTGGTGGTCAGTTTGGTTCATTCGCTGACGTAACTGCTGAGAGTTATTTCCATGGCTTATTGCCAGTTGATGTGGTTAAATGGTCCAAGACTCAAGTAAGCATGCCATCTGCTTGTTTGTACTTGTGATAATAGTTGTTGCTTTTAGGAGTAATACGAGGTCCTAGAACCAGAACTCCTGGGTATCCTAGACTTAATGACTTGTTCGGGATTGGTGTTAATAGACACGCACAATGGCCCTGCTTAGCAAATAATTCTTGAATAAGGCAAACTGTGCAGGAATTAGAAACTTTGGCAGCTTTTGTATCATTCTTGCTTGATTGAATCAGAAGCGTTAGTTAGATCAGCAGTTTCTGCACTGGTAAGCTTACTTTCATTTGTAGACATAGTCATGAGAGAGAAAGATGGAAGAACAAATTTAATGCTTTGATGTCATATTCCCATGCTGCAGTATTCCACATATGGGTTTACTCCTCTTGCTTCGCGTACATCCGGCCAGTATACAGAAGTTTTCAGTCCCTACATGGTGCGTGGGATATCTGACATAGCTCCAGGAATGTGGGCCATAAGTGACATCTGCACGCTCCAGCCCTCAGAACTTCTCAGCCGCCAGTCGTATGCCAGGTGTTACTGCTCTCACTGCCGTCTGAATTGAGAAATCAAATAAGTACCCCGTTGGGGAACCTTTCAGTCCCTTTTTGTTGTATTGCCTGATCATGTCATCCAGAAAGGGCAAGTGTACATGCGGCCAGCAGATTCCTCACAAGGTTTCCCACGATCAGTGTCTCCTCTGTTTGGGACAGCCGCTCGATTACAAGGCCTGTTCAGTTTGTCGGGCGTTTGTGCCCATAACTTTACATAGTTGTTTGCATGCGCTAAACCTATATTTAGAAAATCAAAGGTTAAAACAGATTGCATTAGGGGGATGGAGGCTTCAGCCGATGTACTTGTTAAACCACCGAAGGCCAAGACTTCACAGCCTGTTGTTACTGCTGTGCGTCTAGCGTCCGACATTCAGTCCGTGGCTGATGTTGACCTGGTAGAGGAATTGGATTCCGCTGCTTTGGATATAACTGGTATCTCTACGGAAACCGCACAAACCCGCACAGAGGGCATGTCCATAGAGGCTGTTCTGACATCAGTCGCTGACGGCAAGGGGGAGCCAGCGATTGCAATAGGCCTGTCAGATGCCTCCAGTCTTTTACAGTCTCAAGATTCCAGGCCCCCCCCCCCCCTTCAGACGCCAGCTAGGCTCCTTAAAGGAAAAGAAGAAACCTCTTTCTTCACCTTCTGAAAGCATGCCTGACTGGCAGACCTTCAGTCAAATCCTGTTTTAATGCCTTTTTGGCCTTGTGTCCTGTTTCTGCAGGGACTGCTAGCATTCTCCCTCCACTCTTGAGCCGTAGGCCTCAAACGTCATATCCTACCACAACGGAAGAAGACCTTTCTGATTCTTTCTCTGTCGAATCTATTTCTTACACCTCCCAGATCTCTTCTCCCTTGGGGTATGGTTCCCAGAGGAATAATCTGTCGACCCTGTCTCCCCAGTTGAGGATTTGACCTTTGGGGAAACCATCTTTAAGATAAGACCATTTCAAGTGGGAATACTCTGAGATGACTGAAGTACCAAAAAGATACTTAGACCTCATTCAGATAGATTCCCCAAGCCTGTCTGCTGTTCCTCCAATCCTGCCTGCCTTCCACCAGGCAGACCTGACAGACTTTACAAAGTTCCTGACACTGCCAAGTACCTTGTAAAGTGCCCACCTGCAGATCCTGCCACTATCTCCATCTTTACAGACAAGGCTTCTAAGCTCTTAACCACTACCACCATACTTCTAGCTGACAAAGACAGTAAGACCATGGAAAGGCTGTGTAAGCAAATACACACCTCTGCTACCTTGTCCTTTAGGGCTACAAATTACCAGACTCAAATGGCAAAATACACCCTATCCCTCCTGGAAAAAGCCTCCAAGGAATTGGCTGATACACACCAGACTGAACTACCAAAGCATCACTGTCTTCTCTTCTGGCCCTCACCTCCCAGGTTACCAGGCACTCCGTAAAGTGCAGTTACGATGCTGCTGAAGCCTTCAGCTAGTTCAGCAGCATCAACTTCTGCCTCTAGAGCTGCACTTTTTAACTGTTCAGAGTTGAATAAAGCAATAATTGAATTCAGTTCAGAATACCGTTTGAATAAATTGCATTTGTTTAAATTGTATTTGCTTTAATATTGCTACATCTCAATTGTTCTAGCTTGCACTGCATTTGCATTTGAATTGCTTTTAGTGCTGTTTTAGCTGCTTTTCTGTAAAAAAAAAAAAAAAAAAAAAAAATCTGTGTTGGAGGGAATTCTTCTAGCTTTTCAGTGAGAGTGGTAAGCACTAGGTAGCCTATCTACCAAAAGAGGAGTGGTTTCTGGCCTAGAAATTGTAGTTTATTGGAAGTTTGGGCAGTTCTTCGTGTTTCACTGTTGCAGTCATCACACTTGAGTTATTTGCCTGCAGGTAGCCATCAGTTGGCCCGAATACCAGAGTTTTGGGATTTCTGCGTCGGAACCTGCGGATGTCTCTACCTTGGATGGGTCCAGAGCCGCTATACAAACACCGGCTTCTGAGGGTGTATTCAGGCCTACTGACTTGCATATTAAACCAATGCCTTCTTCAAGGCTTAACTCGATCCATGCCTAGAAAACAGACGCCCAGACCCGCATGGTCAGGCCTCTACGCCTATAAAACAAGAGTGGTTGAAGACCTTATTACTTTAATTAGGGGAAGCCAACTTTCCCCCTCTGAGACCTAGGACTGAATTTGCTTATGATTCTTCTGATCAGCATTCTGAAATTTCTGTTTCCTCTGACCAGAATTTACCCTTAACTACCTGTGAGTATTCTGATGCAGAGGACTCTATTTCCTCTGCTTCCCCTCCAGAGAATCTCTCTTTTGGTGAAACCTTGCATACTCTTAGGGAGCATTTTCAATGGGAAAGTCAGGATTGCTCTGATTCTAAAAAGAGGCTTAGGGATTTCTTACTTCTGCCTCAACGCAGGCCTTTATCTATCCCCCCTGTACTGGACATTGTTGATGATGCCTTTTCGGAATCTAGCTTGGCCCCAGACTCCTTACCTCCTGCTCCCAGAAAACCAGATAGATATTAGAGTTCCTGACTCTCAAGTTCCTCTTTAAAAATCCTACTGCGGATCCTAAGACCATTTCACAGGGACCCAGGGGCATTAAGGCTACTACTGCCAAAAATCCTACCCCCTCTGATAGAGATTCCAGGACGCTGGATAGATGGGGTAAGAAGGTATATACACTTAAGCAACCTTGTCCACTGCCGGTTTCATATGTTAAAGTATCAGCAACATGTTATTGGATTGCTTAAACAGAAAATGTTGATTCCGGACTGTGATTTACAGGATTTAATGCATTCTGCTGAACAAGTTGGAAAGCATACTTTGCAATGTGGTTTTGATTCACTAGAGGCATCTTGCAGGGCTGCTGTTTACTGGGTCTGTATTTAGAAGGCATGCTTGGCTTAAGAAGCAATCTTTGCCAGATCATGTTAAAGCTAAATTGCTGGATGTTCCCTTAAACCAGGACAGCCTGTTTAGCAACAAAGCAGAAGTACTCAGAAAGATGGACGAAAAAGCTAAATCTATGCAAACTGTTAAAGATTTCCTGCAAGTACAGCCTCCAAGATTTAGTAGGCATTGGCCCTCTCAAAATTGGTCCTTTCCTGCCTCTTCCAGGCCTTCTCAGTGCAAACCCAGAACCAGCAGAACTCCCAGGCTTCAGTCCCAAGCTACGCACAAGACTAAGCATTGGTGGGCTTCCCCTTCCAAAGCAGGGAGTAGTAAGACTCCCCCCTATGGTAAACTATCTCAGTGACTTAATTGTAAAACTTCCAAGCCCTTCTCAACTGACTGCTCCTTTAGGGGGAAAGATTGCTCTGCAGGCAAAAAATTGGGAACTCTTTACCCGGGACAAATGGGTTTTAAATGTAGTTTCCCAAAGATACAGATTCCACTTCCACACTTTAACAACCCCAAATGGTTGGCCAGATTTACCCCCAAATCAGTGGGCAGAGACTCAAAAGCAAGTTCTCTCTCTCAAGTATAAGGGCTATTCAAACTGTCCCATAAGAGCAAAGGGGACAAGGTTTCTATTCAAGACTTTGCCTGGTGCCCAGAAAAGAACTCCTGGCATCCTGTCCTGGATCTCTCTGTCCTAAACACTTTTTTGGTTATCCCAAAATTCAAGATGCTAACTCTTCACCAGTTGCTTCCTACGCTAGGCAAGGATGCCTGGTTGGCAACACTGGATTTAAAGGAAGCCTACCTGCACATCCCAATCAGGGAGTCTTGCAGAAGATACCTACGCTTCAAAGCAGGCTGCATGCACTGTCAGTTCTCTGCACTGTCCCATGGCTTATCTACTGCGCCCAGGGTATTCACAAAGTGCCTAGCTCCAGTCACTGCATTTTGCAGGAAAAGAAATATTCAGATATACCCTTATCTGGACGATTGTCTAATTCAGGCAGAAAGCCAGGACATACTTTTGAATCATCTGGCATTTGTACAAAAGGTGCTAATTTCTCTGGGGTACACCATAAACTAAAAGAAAATCACATCTTGCACCCTGCCAACAAATTGTATTCCTGGGAGCAAGCTTGAACACAGCTTCCCAGATGGCCATCCTCACTCCAGAGAAACAAGTTCATTTGACAGCTTACTTCAAACTAATGGCCACAAATACCCTGCCATCTGCAAGACAAATACTGCAAGCCTTGGGGTTCATGGCCTCCTGCATTCTTCTAATTCCATGTGCAAGACTGCATATGAGGAAACAATGGTATCTAAAAAGCCTGTGGTGTCAACATTCTCAGGATCTAGAAGCAATTATTCCTATTATACCTTGCCTATAGTTAGAGTTCCTTTGGTGGGCAGAGGCCTGCCACCAAAACAAAGGACTGCCATTCACTCTACCCCCTGCCGCCCAAACCCTAACAGATGCATCAGACTATGCATGGGGGGCTTACTTGGCAGGGAAGTGCATTCAGGCCAAAGGGTACCCAAGTCAAATGCAGCTGCATATCATTCAAAAAGAAATGTTAGCTGTACAGAATGCTCCGACAGCCTTGAAGGACCACATTCTTCCAGGACAACTATTAGTAAAGACAGACAACACCACTGTTATGTGGTGCATAAACCGGGGGGGGGGGGGGGCACTCATACTCTCTCTGCAAACTAGCCATGGCTCTGTGGAACACAGCCTTGAGCTACCAAGTGCACCTACAGGCTCAATTTGTTCCTGGAAAGCTAAATGCACTGTCAAACTAAGCAGAAATCTCATGGACCCACACAAGTGGGAACTGGAGCCAAAGATATTTAGCATGTTGATAAACAAATGGGGGCATCCAGATATAGACCTGTTTGCCTCCCCCTAGAGCTACCAATTGGGCAAATTCTGCACAAGGACTCCCCGCAAACAAACTTGGAAAGTGGATACCCTGTCCTTCACCTGGAAAAATCTATCAGTTTATGCCTTTCCTCCTCTGCCTCTCCAAGGTACTACTAAAGATCAAACAGGAGAAACCAAGGATGATACTGATTGCACCAGGCTGGCCACGCCAATACTGGTACCCCCTCTTGCACAGTGTGTCACTGCTGGCTCCATGGCACCTGCCCCAGACCCCTATCCTGCTGTCCTAGCAGGAGAGCCAGGTTCTGCACCCTCCGCTTCAAACCCTGAACCCCCCCTGCCTGGCTCATTACCTGAGCTTTCCGTTACCATCCCTCAGTAAACAAGTGTTGGATGTCATTCTGGAGGCAAGGAAGCCTAGTACTAGAAAATCTTATGCTGAAAAATGGAAAAGATTCTGTTCTTGGAACCAAGTTAAGGGGATGGAAACAGCAGCGCCCAATTTACCTCTGATTCTTCAATACTTAACTGAGATGCTTCACAAGGGCCTTTCCTTTTCCTCCATCATGCCTCAGCCATTTCACCTCTGATTCTTCAATACTTAACTGAGATGCTTCACAAGGGCCTTTCCTTTTCCTCCATCATGCCTCAGCCATTTCAGCTGATAACACCACAGAACCACCTCTCTTCTTTCATCCACTGCCCAAGCAGTTCCTCAGAGGGGCCAAAAACTTAAGACCACCCAGGAGAGCTCCAACTCTAGCCTGGGACCTTAACTTTGTATTGGAAAAACTCACTCTGCCTCCTTTTGAGCCAGCTGCAAGTGCAGAGTTGAAATTCCTTTCTTGGAAAACAGCCTTCCTTTTAGCCATCACTTCAGCAAGAAGGGTGTCTGAATTACAGACCCTTATGGCAGTGGAGCCTTTCATCATCTTTCATGCGGACATGGTGTCCCTCAGGACCAATCCTTCCTTCATGCCAAAGTAGTATCCAGTGTGGCTCTTAATCAGTCCATTCATTGGCCAACCTTCTTTTCTAATCCACACAACAAAGGGGAACGTATACTGCACTCCTTCGACATGCACAGACAACTTTGGTTTAGTCCTGTCCAAGTAATATCGATCAGGAAATCTGAACAGCTGCTGGTGGCATTAGCTGCAGAGGCAGAGGGGAAGGCCATTTCAAAGCAACCCATTTCTAAATGGATAGTCTATTGCATTCATTTCTGTTATAAGCACCATGGAAAACTTATCCCACAGGGGATAAGACCACATTCTACCAGGGCTGCATCTTCCTCTAGAGCCTTTCTCAGAGGTGTCCCTACCAGGGACGTCCTACAAGCTGCTACCTGGAGTTCTGTACATACATACAGCAAGCTTTACCATTTGTCAATTTTCTCTAAATCCAGAGGTGGTTTTGGCACTGCAGTCTTGCAGGGCCTTATAGCTGGTCCTAATGCTATCTAAATTCCTCCTTCCATCCTTGGCTTTTATGAATCTGCCCAAATGTGATGACTGCAACAGTGAAACACGAAGAACATAGTACAGTTGTGTACACTTACCATAAATGTACATGTTAGAGTGTATTCACTGTTGCAGTCCTGGTTATCCTCCCTCTAGCCCCGACTTCTTTTGGCTATACCTCTGTTCCTTTTTACTATGCTTAAAAGCTTTTTGGTGTATTTGCTTTTTTGTTGGAGGTATAACCTTGTGTGTGTGTGTGTGTGTATGTATGTATGTATATATATATATATATATATATATATATATATGTATATATATGTATATATATATATATATATATATGTATGTATATATGCATATGTGTATATATCTATATATATCTATATCTATCTATATCTATCTATATATATATATATATATATATATATATATATATATATATATATATATATATCATCTGGGGCATGAAAAACTGATGTAATGGCATCAGCTGCATGCTTTATACCCCCTGACAACCTGACGTCATGGAAGGTGAGACGGCAACCGACGCAGGACCCAAGGCTTTGATAATCAGGCCGACTGAGGGCTACTGCAGGCAGATAACCCAAATGTGATGACTGCAACAGAGAATACACTCTAACATCTGCATTTATGGTAAGTGTACACAGCTGTACTTTCGAAGACTTGTATCTGTTAGTCTTTGAAAGATTATTGGGGTACTTTTTACCCCAAAAGGAAGCAAGATAAACTGGAGTAATCACTCTTCCATTGAGAGGGCTGATTTTCCTTCACCTCAGCTGTTAGAGAAATTTGCCAGTAACCTTCCTTCAGGTCTGTTCTAATTGTGAATGTTGTTTTCTCTAAATGTTTCTAATTAACTCGTCTACTGAAGTCGTATGGTAACTGACAGATTTTGAAATGCTATTTAGCTTCCTGAAGTCATTACGGAACCTGTGTTCCATCATGTTTTGGGACTGATGCTATTAGGCTGTTCTGCTCACTTTTGGACTTTCCAGTCACCTCCAGCTGAATCATCTTCTGCGCCAGGTCTGCCAGCTTTTCCTTGACCCTTGACTTAACTCCGCTAGTTAACGGGGTTGGTCTGAGCTTCTGTCGTGGGGGGAGGGGTCTTATTTATTGGCCTAACTTTTGTTCCTCCTCCTCCCTTATTTTTAGTGGCTTGTGGTCTGGTTCAAGGTAGGCTAGTGCAATGTAAGTATGTGGCATATTGCCCCGCCTCCATGGCAGCGCAGCCAAGTGTACTTTTTCCCCATTGACCACTCCTCCCAGTAATGTTTCCAGTCTTCACTGGAGATAATCAGCCAGAGGCAAGCATAAGCCACAACCCCCTTGATGGCCATACCCATCCCTCCTTGCCTCTCTTTTAGTTGCCCGAGTCACTAATCGAACCTGGGTCATAGTCAGGGCTTTATTGCCATATGGCACTGAAGCAACGAATCGTTTTTCTAAAATTTGTTGTACTGCCTTTCTTTGTGACTTTGTAATTGGTATGGTTTTAAGCTAACCTTTCTTGTACTGCTGTTGAGTCAAATTTGTTGGGCCAGAGTTCCGAAAATGCTTGTGTGTTCCATAGCAATTCTTTTAGTTTTTATTTTTGTCAATTGTCTGTCAGAATTGCAGGTACAAAGGTCTCAGTCTTTTATCTTTAGCAGATTCACTCATTTTTTCTGCTAAGCTTAACTACTGAAATTTGTACTTCCTTCCACAGTTAAGTTTTCTTCTTCTCTTACTTGTATGACTGGTTTACCTCGTATCGTTTTAGTATTTAAAAGGGACCCTGCTATCTAGCCAGCAACTCGTTTTCTGGTAAGAGAACTAAAACCAGCACTTGATCTCCGACTTTAAATTCCCTGGTCCTTGCTTTTCTATTATACACCTCTTTTTGTGTAACTTGAGTTCTTTTCATGTGTTTACAACCTGTAGGTCTCACTACTTCCAGCCTGTTTAAGATGGCATAGTACTCCTTGGCATTTTTAGGTGGAGTTTTCCATTCTTCTCATGTTTCTCTGATAAATATGTATTTTATAGTTTACTGCAGTGCCTGCCATAAAATAACTTAAAAGGACTCAGCATGGTTAAGGCTTGTGGCACTTCTCTAGTGGCAAATATGAGGCAACAGTGTTAACTGATCCTTGTTTTTTCATATTTTATCAATAACCAAACACTGAGGTCTGTGCTAAGAAAAGTTAGTTTCCTCCAGCCTGTCCATCTGGGGGTGTGTGGTACCCTGAGGGATTTAGTTGTTTGTTGTTAAAACTGTGGCACAGCTAGTGTATTATTTTGGGCATAAAGGAAGTACTGCGATTGAGTTTTGGTGTCCTGCCTTGGAAATTAAGACTAGCTCCCTGGGTATACATTCAGCATTAACTGTCTTTTTCTCATGCTTTCTTTATGAAGAAGGAACATCAAAACTTTTTTTTTTGTTATACGAAGTACTTGTTTCTTAGAACTTTCTCGTTAGATTTTTTTTTCTGCAGACTGAAATGGGTGTTAGAGTTTTGGCTAGATATTTTTTTCTACTGTTGTGAAATCTGTCTTATTGTTATGGTTTTTATCAGCACCCATCTACTGATTAGAACTGTGCATTTTGAGTATTCATGGGTAGTTTGACATAAATTCACTAAACACACCCACCAGCACAAGAATAACTAAGTAGGTTGGATTCTGAAGAAACTGATCTTGGTTAACTTTAATAACTTAATTCACAAATACATAAAGTTAATAAACACATTAACTGGGTCATGCGTTTTCCTTAACAGACTTCAGATGTAAAAAAACATCCCAGAATAGCCATTTAAATATTAATGTAATATAATTTAATATAATCTAATAATGTTCTAGTGACCCAGTTAATGTGTTTATGAACTGTATGTATTTGTTTGTGAATTAAGTTGTTGAAGTTATTTAAGTTCAGTGTCTTCGGAATCCAGCCTGCTTCGTTATTCTTCTGCTGGTGGGTTTTAGTGTTTTTTGGTTCCAGCAGTTTTCCTCCGCCTTGGTGAAGTTTAGAATTCAGCCCAAGTTGAGCATTTTTCATACTTTCTAAAGTAGCTAAGAGAGTAAACAGGGCACACAGCCAAACCACTTGGTGAAAAACTACAAAAGAATTGTAGCCAATCTACAGTTTTCAGTTTGTTTTTTCTTAAAACCTCATGACTGTTTTTCTTTTTAAAGCCGTTAATAAACAATTTCAGGCCAATAAAGCCAAACCAGACTGGCTGAGGAAATGCATGTTTCAGTCTTTTATGATTTTATGTTTACCTTTTATGATTTTATGTTTGTCTTTTATGATTTTGTTTGTCTTTTATGATTTTATGTTTGTCTTTTATGATTTTATGTTTCAGTCTTTTATGATTTTATCAGCACGGCATAAATGGACTACTTACCTTTAGAAACACAGGGTTGTTGTACCCAGCAGATGTCCCATCTAACAACTAAATAAAAGAGTAAACGAGACAGAGAGCCAAACCAGTTAGTAAAAAATTACAAGAAAATCCTAGCCAAGCTAGAGTTTTCACTGTGCGATTCCTTAAAGCCTGTTCTAAATGAGGATAATAGGATATATGCAAATGACCCCTTAAGGACATCAGGTGTTTCAGCTATATGACACTTTTGAATGCCCATGACTTTTTTTTTTTTAAGTCTGTTAATGATCAACAAAAACATTTACTTACATGTAAACAGGCATCATTTTGTTTACAGTGGATTCTTCATAACACGTCTGTAGGCATTATGTACACCACCATTTACACATTGTTGGGTCCTTTGTATTCTATTTTGTGAGAAACCTCCACTCTGTGCTGCGCACACACACACACACACACATATATATATATAATACATATGCACATACGTGTGTGTGTGTGTGTGTATATATATATATATATATATATATATGTGTGTGTGCATCTACACACGCACGCACACACACACACACACACACACTCTGAGGGTAATGCTATTCAATGCTAGAAGTCTAAACCTCAAAATGCACTCACTCGAGGCACTCCTTAAAATGGAGAACATTGACATCTCTGCAGTGACAGAGACATGGTTCAAAGCTCCAGAGAGCACCCTTGCATTACCAGGCTATAATTCATACCACACCTTTCGGCCACCAAACCCGGACCGAAGCACTAAAGGTGCAGGCCTGTCCATATTCATTAAGGATATCCACACCTCCAAGCTAGTTGCTCAGCATAATGCATTCGAGATTGTCCAAGTTCAACTAACTCTGGGCAAAACCACAATCTAGATTGTAGCTTGCTACAGACCCCCCACCATGCTTCAGGATTCCCCACTCCTCTTTTCTTGATAGACTGGAAAATGTTAAGTTAAAACCCAACACTCTAGTAATGGTGATTTCAACTACCCTACCATTAACTGGGAAAACTACTTACGTGTACCAACTCTTTTGCTCAACATTTTCTAGAAATCATCAATTCCAACGCCTTGGATCAACTTATCCACACCCCCACCAGGGGCAGCAATATCCTAGACTTGGTCATCACCAACATGGGTGACCGGTGTTCCACACTAGAGGTCAGCTGCTCGTTGGTCAGATCCAACCACAAGCTAATCACCCTAGACATCCACATCTCACTCCCACCCCCCCATTAGGAAAACCATAAAAAATTTCTCCAAAGCCAACTTCACGCTTCTTAAGACAGAAGTGGCAAACTTCACGACACCCATGCAGATGGACAATGGAGGTGCGACTACTGAATCCTACACAAATGCACTTTATAAGCATTTACACGGGTGCATGGATCGTGCTATCCGTAACAGAACCAAGATGCTAATCCTCCAAAAAAAGGAAGCCAATCTGGTGGTCTTCTGCCATAAACAAACTACAACAGAAGAAAGAAACTGTTGCAAAAAAGAGTAAAATACCACGATTGGAGGAACTCCCTGGTCAGCCTCAGTAAGCTGAGATCCCTAAGCTAGTTATGAAAACAAAATTGCCACTGATTCTAAAGACAACCACAAAGCATTCATAGGTTCATAGATTAGTAGGTTCATAGATTAGTACTAGGCTAACTGCCCTTGCGAGCCATTTAAAGCCTAGCCAATTATCCCTTGTGAGACTCAAACCCTGTACCTTGTGTTTGTAAGGCAAACACCTTAACCATTAGGCCACCCTCCCGCATTCTATAGTTATGTCAAGAATCTCAATGGCAACATTCAGATCTGCTCTGAGTTACAGCACAATGACACTAAATATATAGAACCAACTGAAATTGCTAACATCTTGGTAGATAGGTTCAGTGCTAACTTTACCCCTTCTCACCTCCTAAAGGGCCCATCTTTATACCAGAAGAATGCGAAGTTCCTGTAATCATTGCTGCACAGGTAAAAACCTCACTCTCCAAAGCCAAGAACACAGCATCCATGGGACCTGACAACATCCCAGGCTGCCTTCTACATGAACTACAGAATGAACTGGCACCCCACCCAAGTACCATGTTCAGTCATAGCCTCACCTCAGGCTTTGTGCCCAATGAATGGCACACTGCGACAGTTATCCCACTCCACAAAGGGGGGGGGGGCACAACAGACCCCGGGAACTACCACTCCATTAGCCTGACGAGCCTGGTCTGCAAGGCCTTGGAACATATCATGGAACTCATAAACAAAGACATTGGAGATCTCCAAACTCTGGACCCCACACAGTTTGGGTTTGTAAAAGGCAGATCATGTCTCCTAGACCTAATAGACTTTTTTGAAGTAGTCACTAAAGCCGTAGATGCGGATAAGGTGGTTCACACAGCCTATCTAGATCTCGCCAAGGCATTCAACACTATCCCCCACTCTGGAATTATAGATAAACTCACTGGGTATAAATCCCTACGTCACAAGATGGGTTGCCAACTGGCTTATTGACAGAACCCACACTGTGAAAGTAGCAGACTCCAAATCAGACTTCAGACCAGTGACAAGTGGAGTACCACAGGGTTCAGTCCTGGGTCCTCTTCTGTCTGGTATCTACTTATCTGAAGTACAGGCTGACACAGAAGGTCTTTGGCTAACTAAATTCGCAGATGACTGCAAACTAGGAGCCATAATCGAAACTCCTAACGATGTGGACAACCCTACAAAAGGGCCTCAATGAGACAGATGCCTGGTGTCAAAGCCATGGTCTCAAGCTCAATGCCAAAAAGTGCATTGTCATCCCCTTTGGTAAAAACTCTGTACCCATGAACTACCACATAAGCGATAGTCTCCTTAACACCGAAAGTGTGATGAGACCTTGGGACACAGGTGGACAGTAGTCTCTCCTTTGATAATCACATCGCCACAGTGGTCAGGAAATCCTTCTACGTGGCACACCTCATCACAAAAGGTTTCTCATCCAGAAAAAGAGGTCATTGTTCCCCTGTACTCATCACTCATTAGACCCATTATAGAGTACAACACCCCTTTTGGGTATGTACCTCACAAGACATCTACAACAACTGGAAAAAACGCAAACATACCTCACAGAGGATTACTGGCTTCAGATACCTTATATAGACAGTCTCAAAAAACTCCAGCTTTACTCCGTCGCATATCGCCTACTCAGAGACACAATCTGCCTAACATACAAAGCTATGTCAAACCCAGAGCTGTTGGACATGCTCCACTTAAAGAAATCCCAATCCCTCTGAGCTACTACACGCTCCAGGGACCTAAACCATGTCACCACAATAAACAGAACATGCTGGAGGGATAGATTCCTGTCTCAGAGACTTCCCATACTCTGGAACAGACTACCTGTCTATGTCAAACAGAGCTCCTCATTAGCACCCTTCAAGAAAACTGTTGATTGGATGGGTAATAGGAAATTCACCCTGGGATAACTTCTGTGGTTCTGCTTGAAAGGGGCACAAGAAAATAATTTTCTTGGGTGGTGAAAGCCAGGGTACCTTTTTGGCTAGACTTGTATAGGCCCTAGGGCCAATAGCCTAGTACCTACCTATGAACCTAAATATAAATAACGTGCGTGTGTGTGTGTATAAATGTCTACACACGTACACGTGTGTGTGTGTGTGTATATATATATATATATATATATATATATATATATATATATATATATATATATATATATATATGTATACACACACACACACATATATATATATATATATATATATATATATATATATATATATATTACATATGCACATACGTGTGTGTGTGTGTATGTATATGTGTATGTATACCAAGAAATAACGTCCAAGAAACCAAGGCAAATAAGATAAAAGATAATCCACAGACAGGAAGAACTGAACCAAAAACCACAAAGTGCAGCTTTATTGAACAACAAACAGGTCAATAAATCAAGCGCTTTCGCCAGGCAAATACTTGGCTTTCTCAAGATAAAAAGTAGTGTGACTGAAAAGTTCAAATACTTAAGCATCTGATCACATGGTACTTAGTTCAACAAACATCCACTTAAGAAGGCAGTTAATTAGTAACTGAACTCAGTGAGTGAAAAGTATGTATATGAAAATGCAGAATAAAAGTTCAAATAGTGAAAACACTAAAAAATCATTTAAAAATTATTTAAAAATCATTTAAAAATGATGTACAAATGTGTGCATAAAAAATCACAAATGTGTAAGATAAAAGACATTTCCTAATTGTAACAAGAAAATCGTAGCCTAGCCCTTCTCAGCTTTAGTACACTGGATATATTAATGGCCTCACGGAGACCAGGGGATTTTGCAGCATTAAGTCTAAGCTGCCATAAAAGTTCTTTATATTCAAGGCGGGCTTCCCAGTCACCTCCTCTGGCATCCTGGGTCACCTGTTCAAGAATCATAAACGCAAGTTTCATGTTGGGGCAAGAAGCAAGATGCTTAAAAAAAGCATTAGTGTCCTTTTTTGTAATGTCATATTGATGTTCATAAATTCTTTTTCTAAGGGGTCTCTCAGTCTTCCCTATGTAGAAACTGCAACATTCTGTGCATAATCCTAAATACACCACCCCTTTGCTCGGCAGTTGTAATATCGGTCAGCGTCAAATCTAAATTTTCTAGATGGAAGATAAAAAGAACTATCATTCATGATAAAGGAACACTGCTTGCATGCCCCACATTTATAGGTACCAAGTTTAGGGGAACAATGCCTTGAATCTGATAGATGCTTTCTTTCAAATAACCCTTTTAGGTTAATATCCCTTCTAGTCACAAATTTGGGACGTTCCTGGATTATCCCTTTAAAGTCATCATGTAGCGTCAAAAGTGGCCAATGTTTAAGCACTGTGTCTTCCACCAGGGAATCCTGTGAAAATGTGTGAATAAAACTATTATGCAAGTTAAAGTATTCCAAATTCTCAAACTGCTCAACTTGCTGAAAGCCGCTACCTAACAGCGGAAAATACTTGGTTTGTCTATTATCTGTCACTTCTTGGGCCATGTTGTTAACCAAGGAGGCAGGGTAACCTCTTTCTAAAAATGTTTTTTTTAAAAACTCAACTTCTTCAAGAAAATATTCATCAGTGCTAGACATCTTAGATGCACGAATGAATTGCCCCTTAACCAAGCCCTTCTTCTGGTGAAATGGGTGACCACTGTCAAAATGAAGGTATGAATTAGAAAAGGTGGCTTTCCTAAATATCTTGGATTTAAAGGTGTGATTTTACAGTAGTCCTTCTGTATTGATATATCCAGGTAGTTCAGTACGTCCTTACTAACATTATAAGTGAAAGATAGAAAGTGTGTGGTAGAATTAATATAACTCATGAACTCAAGAAAGTTGCTCAGGGTTCCTTTCCACAATAGGCAGATGTCATCAAGGTATCGCTTAGAGTGGACTATGTATTGTACCCAATGTGTGGAAAATATAAAATTATTCTCCCAGTAATGCAAGTCTAAGTCACAGCATTTAATTAAGTCCCTTATTCAGGACGGTGTTAGGTTGATGAAACCCAACAAGGGAGGGGGGGGGTCCTGATGTATAATTTTGCATATGACACCTACCTCCACAACATGTTACAGGATCCTGAGCAGTATGAATTGATTTATAGGAACGAGTTAAATTTAGCCTATTCCAAGATCAATTTTTTGTTATCGGACCACCTACTACAGGGAGTTATTAACGAAAGGCTATACAACTATTTACACGTCAATAAACCTAGGACCCCGGAAATTTTTGGAATACCCAAAACCCGTAAAGGTGTAGACCCCATGAGATTTAGACCTATTGTCTCGGGGGCTGGAGGTATCACTGAACCGTTGAGCAAGTTTATTGACCACATTACAAAGAAATTCTCTTCTACGCTACAGCATGTATGCAAGGATTCTTCGGATTTTCTCAAGGGTTTAGAAATTAGGTTATTTCATCCTGATTTTCTTATGACAACCATTGATATTGTAGAATTGTTCCCCAGCATCCCACACTCTATTGGATTAGAGTGGTTCAATGAAGTTTTGGCCTCTGAATCCGGCCTTAGTTCCAGCACAATCAGCTTAATTGTTGAGTTTATGGAAAATGTTCTCGATAATAATTTTCTTTTTTTTCAGTGGATAACTGTTTAAACAGAAAAAGGGGGTTGCGATGGGCGCTGCATGTGCCTCATTATACGCCAAACATAGTTTTGCATTACTGGGGGAACAATTTTATATTTTCCACACATTGGGTACAATACATAGTCCATTGTAAGCGATACCTTGATGACATCTGTAAAAGTCAAAATAGGATGAAACAGGAATCCAGGACGCCAATTATATCTTCCAACCACACACCATCTTTATTGAACAACTGGTTTTAGCGCTTTCATCTCAACATAGAGACTTCATCAGAAACAATTAATCTTAATTAACAACCACTTTATATAGTGTTTCTAATTGGTGACATCACAAAAAACTGTAGACATTTAAAGCAATAAGTACAATAGAAACCTATACTTTAAAATCACAATCTATTTTAAAACTGATACTTGTATTGGCACAATGGGTCCTATAACATTAATAAAGTACACTAAATGCATGTTGTTTTAAAAAATATATTATATTTAAACCTATAACTATTAGAATTTATACCATATATCAAAAAAATAAATACTGAAAATTGTTTAAAAATTATCTGTTTGAAATGGTCTGTTTAAAATCTCATTATAAATGCCATTTGTTTCTTTTAGGTAATAAAAATGCTTTAAATATAAGGCAAAACAGAATAATATTAATGTTTTCATACAATAATTCATAAAGTATTTGACCTTTCTATTATAAAAGGTACCAAGGAAACAGATTCATTTAGCCCCAGGGGATACATGGAAGCCAATCTAAACTGCCACTGACTTTCTTTCTTTTTCAAAAGATGTTTCCAGTCCCCTCCTCTAATGTCTATTTTGACCATGTCCAATATACCGAACACAAATTTATCAAAACCATCACAGACTATACTATGTTTATACAATGCATTTGTATTTTTACTATTCTTTATTTCATAAAGGTGTTCATATATTATATTTTTTAAAAGACGTTCTGTTTTTCTTTGTAATGTGGTCAATAAGCTTGCTCAACGGTTCAGTGATACCTCCAGCCCCCGAGACAATAGGTCTAAATCTCATGGGGTCTACACCTTTATGGGTTTTGGGTATTCCAAAAATTTCCGGGGTCCTAGGTTTATTGATGTGTAAATAGCTGTATAACCTTTCGTTAATAACTCCCTGTAGTAGGTGGTCCGATAACAAAAAATTGATCTTGGAATAGGCTAAATTTAACTCGTTCCTAGAAATCAATTCATACTGCTCAGGATCTTGCAACATGTTGTGGAGGTAGGTGTCATATGCAAAATTATACATCAGGACCCCCCCCCCCTTGTCTGGTTTCATCACCCTAACACCATCCTGAATAAGGGACTTAATTAAATGCTGTGACTTAGACTTGCATTACTGGGAGAACAATTTTATGTTTTCCACACATTGGGTACAATACATAGTCCATTATAAGCAATACCTTGATGGCATCTGCCTATTGTGGAAAGGAACCCTGAGCAACTTTCTTGAGTTCATGAGTTATATTAATTCTACCACACACTTTCTATCTTTCACTTATAATGTTAGTAAGGACGTACTGAACTACCTGGATATATCAATACAGAAGGACTACTGTAATCACACCTTTAAATCCAAGGTATTTAGAAAAGCCACCTTTTCTAATTCATGCCTTCATTTTGACAGTGGTCACCCATTTCACCAGAAGAAGGGCTTGGTTAAGGGGCAATTCATTTGTGCATCTAAGATGTCTAGCACTGATGAATATTTTCTTGAAGAAGTTGAGTTTTTTAAAAAAACTTTTTTTTAGAAAGAGGTTACCCTGCCTCCTTGGTTAACAACATGGCCCAAGAAGTGACAGATAATAGACAAACCAAGTATTTTCCGCTGTTAGGTAGTGGCTTTCAGCAAGTTGAGCATTTTGAGAGTTTGGAATACTTTAACTTGCATAATAGTTTTATTCACACATTTTCACAGGATTCCCTGGTGGAAGACACAGTGCTTAAACATTGGCCACTTTTGACGCTACATGATGACTTTAAAGGGATAATCCAGGAACGTCCCAAATTTGTGACTAGAAGGGATATTAACCTAAAAGGGTTATTTGAAAGAAAGCATCTATCAGATTCAAGGCATTGTTCCCCTAAACTTGGTACCTATAAATGTGGGGCATGTAAGCAGTGTTCCTTTATCATGAATGATAGTTCTTTTTATCTTCCATCTAGAAAATTTAGATTTGACGCTGACCGATATTACAACTGCGGAGCAAAAGGGGTGGTGTATTTAGGATTATGCACGGAATGTTGCAGTTTCTACATAGGGAAGACTGAGAGACCCCTTAGAAAAAGAATTTATGAACATCAATGTGACATTACAAAAAAGAAGGACACTAATGCTTTTTTTAAACATCTTGCTTCTTGCCCTACATGAAACCTAAGTTTATGGTTCTTGAACAGGTGACCCAGGATGCCAGAGGAGGTGACTGGGAAGCCCGCCTTGAATATAAAGAACTTTTATGGCAGCTTAGACTTAATGCTGCAAAATCCCCTGGTCTCAGTGAGGCCATTAATATACCCAGTGTACTAAAGCTGAGAAGGGCTAGGCTATGATTTTCTTGTTACAATTAGGAAATGTCTTTTATCTTACACATTTGTGATTTTTTATGCACACATTTGTACATCATTTTTAAATAATTTTTAAATGATTTTTTAGTGTTTTCACTATTTGAACTTTTATTCTGCATTTTCATATGCATACTTTTCACTCAGAGTTCAGTTACTAATTAACTGCCTTCTTAAGTGAATGTTTGTTGAACTAATTAAGTACCATGTGATCAGATGCTTAAGTATTTAAACTTTTCAGTCGCACTACTTTTTATCTTGAGAAAGCCAGGTATTTGCCTGGCGAAAGCGCTTGATTTATTGACCTGTTTGTTTTCAATAAAGCTGCACTTTGTGCTTTTTGGTTCAGTTCTTCCTGTCTGTGGATTATCTTTTATCTTGTGTGTGTGTGTGTATATGTGTGTATATGCACACATATATACAATATGTATGCACATACGTGTATGTGTGTGTATATATATGTGTATATATATATATATATATATATATATATATATATATTATATATATATATATATATATATATATATATATATATATATATATATATATATATTTATATACATTATCGAAACCCATTTTGTCGACTCCATAATATTGAAAGCTGACTTAGTCCAACTCCCAGAGCAGCAGAAACGGCCTCTAGGAATGTAACTATTTGGCCACAAAACCCACCAAAGTAGGGTGGCTTAACCCCCCCCCCCCCTTGGGAGCTGTCCCCCTCAACTAAATATACCAACTCCAAGATTGCATTAAGGTAGGGAAAAGGGCGAAGTTCTCCGCTGTTCTGGGAGTCCGACTGTCACCTTTTGATATTATGACGTTGACGGTGGGTTTCAGTGATATGGCACATCGACATAGTAAGGTAGATCTATACACCCATGCATATACATACATATATATGTATGTGTATTATATACATATATATATATATATATATATATATATATATATATATATATAAAATATGCATGCAGCTGTGTAATGTATGTAAAAATGTGTATGGGTCTGTCTCATTTGATTGAATCAGAAATGGTCAAACTCATTTGACTGCAAACCTTTTCCACAACAAATGTACCATAAAAGAATTTATTTTGTGGGAGAGGGATTCCCCCCCCCTCTTGCTTGTATATACTAACTTTATGGTTGCTTAACTATGACAAAAAGAAAAAAAAAAACATTCAGTGGAACAGTGCTGATACCCAAACACAAACGTACACATCTGGCGATAAACATGATGCTTACCATTACAATCCACACATACTGTGCTAGACTTTCTCCCTTAGTAATTCTTATACATACATTTATAGACTTCCACATTTTTCTGTTAAATGGATTTTTAGGTAATTTAGGATTCATTCAAATGATACAGACCCATATGTATACATGCACATGTGCATACACACATGTAAATATGTATGTTATTGGTTAAAAACAAAATGATTGCATCATTTTGTTTGATCATCTACCTGGTACATCAACACATTGCACTGTTTTATTTTGGAGTTAGTTTGCATAGAGTTGCAGAGGTGTGGTTGGCAAACACCAACCTGTAACAATTTATTGCAGTTTTAATGGTATTGGGTTCAGTGACTTATGACTGGAATGTGAGCTGATGAAAGTTGTTGGTCACTTTATTGTGTAATTATATGAATGGTACATTAAGTATGTGTGTGGGTGTGTAAAGGTATATATTTGTCTGCTCATTCTGGTATAAGTACATATTTCAGTGTGCTTGTGTATAGGTATGCATAGATTCTTGTTTGTGTGTGCATGTCTGTATGAAATGTGTGTGTTTTTGTGTGCATCTGTCGATCAGTTGTGCGTGTTTGCATTTGTTGACCAGGTCATGGCAGGAAAGGGTATGTGGACCAGCTCATTTACTTGGTTAACAAATGCTAACTAAACCTGTGCCGGTGCTTTTCATAAATTGTATACCTGTAATTGTTTCTGAAGACTGTTAGTGATGAGCTTAACCGTTTTATGAGTGGTAATTTATTCATTAGTTTCAGAAGTCACTGAGTAATGCATCTATCCTGCTTTTTTTTTCTGTCTGTTTATTTTTAGGAGAAGGTTACAAGAACTTGTATTGGCTCCACTCGTTTGTCTAAGCATAGGTTTTCAGGTAAAATCTGGTTGGTCATGGCTTTTTTGTTAAGTACAGGTGCCCATTTAGGAACTAGTAGGATACAGACATCAGGGGCAGTCTTTGAAGTGTGTCAAAGTATTTCAGGTTTTACTGTTCCACTGTTCTCTTAGTTAAGAACATCTGATTTTTTTAAGTTGTTTTCAGTTGCTGTTTTTAAACTTTGGAAAGCAGCATTTTATTTGATTAGTGGCTTAATCTTATAGCTGGTAGGAGGGAACAGTAACTTGTAATGCACCATTATGTTCTTGAGTACCAGATGTGCTACAAAGTATTCTTTTTGGATCTAAATTGACACAGTAATAAAAACATAAACATCATATGTACCTGTACCCTTCCTTGTACCATTAGTCATAATAATTTTGTTTTCAGCATAATAGGGTTAACCTGCTTGCATTTTTGTGAATGTGACACTTTTGTTGAAAAAAAAAGTTTCAGTAATACCATGTTTAAAAAAATTAAAAATTTCTTTTGTATGTGTAAAGTTTAATTGATCCACCTTTTACTCATGTTACGTCCTGACAGAATATAATTACGTCATTCTTTGGGCTAGCAAAAATGAGGCTTCATTGTAATGTGTAATCTTAAGTTAAATAATTTACAATTTAACAATTTTGGAAAGAAAAAAATTAACATGATGGTAGTTAACAAAGTACTTAAGCCTAATTATGGTTTGCCCGAACAGTGATGTAATTATGACTTGGTAGCACTTCAGTATTGCTGCAGGACATTTGCAGGGGATTTTAAAGGTTAAAAAAGAAAGTGTTTTTCAACAAAAGTGCAACAATTTTTTTATTGAAAAATTGACTTGATAGTAAAATGTTGCACATAGACTTTAACTGTGATGACTCCTTGATCTTTGATTTCCTTTCCTGTTGTAATGACTGACCATTAATTTTGCATTTACATTTACAGTGTAACATTTCCCAGATTTGAAGATGCATTTGTTAGCATTAGAATTTTAAGACTGTTTGTTTTTCTTTGTGTTCAGCCCATCTTTCAATATTTTTTTGGAGGTGGTGGTTAACTGATTGATATTTTTGCTAATCACAGTTCATCTGTAGTTTTATCAGACAGGCTAACACTGGTTCCCAACACACAGCAGTGAGGAACTTACCTAAACATGGATAAGTAACTACCTTCTGTTCTGTTTTGCAGTGCCTCCTGCCATTTGTCTTTTGGTTTGTTTACATAACTGTTAATGCATAGTTGAAGTTTATCAGCAATACTCAGGTGATTAGGTGGGATAATTTAGACAAGGTCAGGATATGACGCCGTTAATCTTGCATCAGGTGTTAACTCTTTCTTGAAGAATTATGCAATTTTAAGGGATAGGCAGTGTTTTTCATCCTCAAAAAAATCCATGTTCTGAATTTAAGTTGAAGGTCACTGTTATTTAAGGTAGATTTGAGTGTGGCATGCTCTAAGTTTACTGAGGTTGCAGGCAAGGCTGATTGGTTTGTAGTTAGAATCCATTGTAGTATTTTCCCTTTGAACAGTTATAATTTTTTAACTAACTTCTGTGACATGGCCAGATGAGGGGTATCTTGTTAATATATCTGTTAATGTAGAGCTCTGGTATGGTCTAGGATCCCTGTCAGACATGTACTAGATCAGAGGCATGGTTTAAATAGTTGTCAGTATTCTAGAAGTACAGTGAGTTCTACTTCGTAATATTCTTTGTTTAAAATCATGTATAACGTACGGTAAATGGGTGGCAGAGTGGTGTAGCAGTTGGTATTGCATTCGCATGGAGCTTTTTTTATGTGCTTTTATTTACTGTTTTTTTTTTACCAGGGTAGTGCACTAACCACAATAGTTAAGTTTGAAGGCACAGTCCAATTCTTGGCTGGGGTGCAGTCTGTAGAAGTCCTTTTTAGAAAGTGGACGGAAGCGCTTAATTTATTGCATTAAAATGGAAGTTTCTACTCTCCTTCCATTCATCCTGTTTGGTTAGTTTGTGTTTGGAATAATTGTTTTAATGTCTTTCTATTTCTGTGTTGCAGTAGTCTTGGTGTGGGGTTTCCTGCCTTCAGGCAACCCGTACATTGGCTCCTATACAAAAGCTTCAGCTTGGCTGTTGCAACTGCGTGGGACGTCACACGTAGGGCCATAAGCCAGGGACCTTATGTGTGATGTCTGCACGCACAGTCCTCAGAACTTTTCAGCCGCAGACAACTTTGCATCGTACGATCGCTCTCCAGACGTCGGATCGACTGTAGATAAGTAACCTGTTGGGTTTTTTCAAATTTCTAATATTTTACCGATCTTTAGCATTGCTTAGGTTTGGTTGTTGTAGGTTTCAGCTGATGTCAGGTAAAAAGGGAAAGTGCCAGTGCGGGTGCCAAATACCCCATAAGGACACCCATGACAGATGCATTTTATCCTTAGGCTGGGAACACGACCATAACGCCTGCCCTATTTGTAAATCTTTTGTGCCTAAGACCTTGCGTAGCTGTCTGGCAGCCTTAAACCTTTACTTAGAAAACCAACACCTCAAACGGCTGGCTCTCAGGATGGATCCTGCTTCGGAGGCCACCTAAGAACTTGCGCGTAAGAAGGCCAAGATGCCTAGGCCTTCATCGCCTGCCACTTCGCACCCGGACGCCCCGCCAACTACCGATGTAGTAGTTGAGCATTCGGTAGATCCGTCGGCTCCATCGACCTGCCTCGTGGAGGCCACTGCACAGCCGACGTCTGACACATCCACGGAGCTTTCTCAGACACTGACACTTGTCGATGTCGAGGGGGAACCAGATTTTGGGGGTTCATTCAACCAGGATCTAGACCTCGGATACAGCCACTGCCAAACCCAGTGCTAGAACGACTCCAACCCAAAAGAAGCAGAAAGCTAGACATATTATGCCTGCTTCTGAAGCCCCTCAAGACTGGGAGACTTTCACCTCCTCGCTTATGCAGGCATTTATGGGCCCTTAGGCCTTCTGCCTCACTCACAACTACATTGCCTCTCTAAGCCCTAGGCCTACCTCTGCTTCTATTCCCATAGCTCCCGTCCTTGAGGAAGAACATGAATCTACCTACTCTTCCTCTGATTAATCCTTCTCTTATGCATCCCAGATTGCTTCTCTTGATGATTCTGTGGAAGGGGATTCTCCACCTAAAGACATTACATTTGGTGAAACCATCACCAAAATGGACCATTTCAAATGGGATACTTTTCAAATGACAAATGCAAAAAAGATACTTTGAACTGCTGCAAGTGGAGTTCCCCCTCTCCTTTAGCTGTACCTCCTGTTCTTCCTGTATACTTAGATGCCTTTTCTGCAGCCTCTAGAACTCCTGACTCACAGCGTCCTGCACCGAAGCACCCAGACCACTTCTACAAGGTGCCAGAGGAACAAAAATTCCTCATAAAGCCACCCTTAGCAGATCCAGCAGTGATTGCCACTGCACCTGGTAAACAGTCTAGGTTGCTACCTTCTGCCTTCTTATTGCCCACGGATAAAGACCACAAATCCATGGATAGGATAGGCAAGAAGGTGTACACTTCCTCCACTTTGGCCTTCAAAGCCATTAACTATCAAACCTACATGACCAAGTATACCTTGGACTTAGCATCCCAACTCACCTCTATGCTGGCTTCCTGACAGTCCCATTAACTCCTCCAAATTGTCCTTAGCATTACAAGCGGCTAGACACACTATAAGATGCAGCTATGATGCTGCAGAAGCTTCTGCTCACTCTGCAGCATCAGCATCTGTCCTTAGTAGATATTCTTGACTTAGAGTACAGAATCTGCCAGAGGACTTCAAGTCCAAAATCTTGGACGCTACCCTGGATCACAACCTTTTCTTTGGAAAGCAATCTGAAGACCTATTTAAGAATCTGCAAGAAAAAAGCAAAGAGTTGCAGGATATTAAATATCTCCTGGTATCCACTATACCCAAATTTAATAGGAACTTACCCGGCTAAGACTACCTTTGTTAGGTGTAACCCACATTCTGCTGCCCCCTCCTCCAGACCCAGAAGAGGAACTAGAAGACATTCCTCATCCAGGCCCTCTGGTCCACCTCTTCAGCCTAGACAGCCCTTTCAGGATAGGGGAGGTCCTAGTAATGCTCATCTGCCCCTCTCAGCCTGCCTTACCCACCGTTTCCCATTCTGGCAGAAAATCACCACAGACCAGTAGGTATTAACCATTATTCAAAAAGGATGCTTTCTATCCTGGAAACAAATTCCCCCCCTGGAGAGGCATTCCATTTCCCCCCCAAAAAAATTGCCATCTCCTTCCACAAATTCTGTCAGACCTGCAACAACAAGGTACAATAGAGCCTGTTCCCACAGGACAAGAAAGAAAGGGATTCTACTCCCGTCTGTTCCTGGTCCCTCGAAAGAATGGTCCCTGGAGAACCATTTTGGATCTCTCCTTCTTAAACCTTTGCCTGCAGGCACCATCCTTCAAAATGCTGTCACTTCCCACTCTCTTTCCCCTCATACCTTCAAATGCTTTCTTGGTCACCTTGGACCTGAAAGATACTTACCTGCACATTCCCATCAGGGTCTCACACAGACGCTTCCTACGTTTCTCTGGCCCATCCTCGCACTTCCAGTTTACGGCCTTGCCCTTTGGCCTATCCACAGCCCTAAGAGTGTTTACAAAGTGCTTGGCTCCAGCCATTGCCTTCTGCAGGACCCAGGAAATCCAGATTTACCCATATCTGGATGACTTCTTTATCCTAGCACAGTCAGAAGATTCCCTCTTAAGACATCTACACTTCACTATGCCCCTACTACCAAGTCTAGGGTTCACCCCAAACCTCTAAGTCCTCCCTGAACCCAGACTAGGACAAGAAATTCCTAGGTTGCAGAGTCAATACAGAACAAATGAAAGCCTTTCTCCTGCAGGACAAGGTTCTATCTCTAACGTCTGACATCCAGGAAGTCTTGCTCTCCCAGACAGTCACTGCAAGGCAATTCCTTAGACTCCTGGGATTGATGGCAGCAACCATTCCCATGCTACCATTGGCCAGAATGCATATGCGAATACTGCAATGGTACCTAAAAAATATCTGGTCACAACACCAGAATTACTTGGAACATGTTATTCCCCTTCTTCCCTGTTTAAAGAAGGAAATCATTTGGTGGATCCAACAAGTACAACTAAACCCAGGGCTTCCACTGCAGTCCCCTCATCCCACACAAATATTGCATACAGATGCCTCAGATTCAGGTTGGGGAGCCACCTTGCCACTCTGAGTCCAAGCCCAGTGGCATCCTCCCATGAAAACCAAACGCATCAATGTAAAGGAGATGACAGCAGTTCTTTTAGCTCTTCAGACCTTCCTACCCCTACTGCTACTAGGCCCTCTCCTGATAGTGACGGACAATACCACTGTAATGTGATAATCAACAAACAGAGAGCCTGCACAATTGGTATACCAAGGCATACCAATTGTGCAGGCTAGCCCTACTAATTTGAGACCTAGCATCCCTGCACAACCTATCCTTGCAAGCCAGCTACATCCCTTCGCAGGACAACAAGCAGACAGACCTCCTGAGCAGAACTTCCTCTTCACAACATGAATGGATGCTGGACAGGACGGTCTTCCTTGTCATAGTCCACTGGTGGGGCATTCCACAAATAGACCTGTTTGCCTCCCCCCAGAACAGGCAGCTGCAGACCTTCTGCACAAAGACTTACTCCCTGCAAACCTGGAGTGTAGACGCCTTCAGTTTCACCTGGGAGGGGAAGTTCCTGTACGCATTCCCCCCCTTCCCTCTGATTCAGAAAGTCCTTCTGAAAATCAGGAAGGACAAATCAAAAATTTTGCTAGTGACTCCCTACTGGCCAAGGCAGCACTGGTTCCCCCTTCTATACAATTTAGCCAAGGGCAATCACTGCAAGTTACCTCACAAGGTGGACCTTCTGACACAAGACAAAGGAACTCTCCTACACCCACACTTGCAAATGCTTTCCCTGACTCTGTGGGTGATAAATTAGTAAACCCCTTCAGACACCACTATTCAGAGGACATGCTATCAGTCCTGATGGAGGCCAGGAAACCCACTACTAGAAATCATACCTTGCTAAATGGGAAAGATTTACTCAGTGGTGTCTGGGACAGGAAAGGGACCCTTACGAGGCTGACACCCCCTAGTCCTCTCATGTGTCAACCTTTAAAGAGTGGACTTTCCTGTTCATCAGTGAAAGTGCACCACTCTGCATTGTCAGCCTGTTTATCTCTAGATCCTCCCTTGTTAGCCAGGCTACATGTGAAACTCTTCCTTAAAGGGGTCTTGCACATCAGGCCACCTAAGAAGCCTATTCCTCCTCCATGGGACCTGAACTTTATCCTGGAAAAACTCACCCAGCCCCCCTTCAAACCAGCTAATACAGCGCCTCTAAAGTTTTGTACTTGGAAAACAGTACTGTCAGTGGCGGTTACCTCTGCCAGAAGGGTTTCCGAGCTACAAGCCTTAATGGCATGCTTACCTTACACCATTTTTCATAGGGACAGGGTCACTCTGAGAACTAACCCTTTCATTCCCAAGGTAGTCAGTGACGTATCTCTAAATCATTCCATTCACCTACCAAATTTTTCCCCTCTCCCACTAACCAAGGAGAGAGGATACTCCACTCCCTAGATGTCCACAGGCAACTAAGATTTTACCTGGACAAGAATAAAGACATTAGGAAATCCAAACAACTTTGTGTCTTCCTACCCCAGGGCATTGGGCAAGGCAGTCATCAAACAGACCATTGCATCCTGGATTAGAAAGGAAATCGGTTTCTGCTACTCACACCACGGAAAAAACCCTCTAGTTGGGGTTAAGGCACATTCCATAAGAGCAGTGGCCACTTCCAAGGCCTTCCAAAAAGGCATGGACACAGCTTCCATTATGGAAGCAGCTACATGGTCCATTGTACACACTTTCATCAGACACTACAAACTGGACCAAATATCCAAAGCATGTGCAGGATTTGCCAGGGTAATCCTACAAGGCTTTGTGGAATCCTCTTCTGCATCCGCCACCCTTTCATCAAACTAAGCTGTGGAACTCTCCCACACCAAGAATACTGCAACATAGGAATAGAAGGACATAGAATAGTTGTGTAAAGTCTTGCCATAACCATAGATGTCCTTCTCTTCCGTGTTGCAGTATTCCTTCCCACCCACCATTCCCCCTCGTAGACTCTACCAGTCTTAACTGTTCCTCGATGCCTCTCTCCATTACAATAGAGACACTGGGCATTATACGTGTCACTTTTGGCAGCCTATCCTGTTGAGCCATCTACTTTGCCTGCTTAGCTTCAAGTTCTGAGGATTGTGCATGCAGGCGTCACACATAAGGTCCCTGGTTTATGGTCCTACATGTGACATCCCACACAGCTGCAACAGCCAAGTTGAAGCTTTTGCATAGGAGCAGACTTACCGGTCACTTGAAGGCAGGAAATCCCACACCAAGGATACTGCATCATGGAAGAGGACATCTATGATTATGGTAAGAGTTTACACAACTATTCTTTTTATGTTTTGGGATGCCATCTACATGAAGTCTGCATGCTCTCCATGTGTCCAGTTGGAGGATCCGTTGTTAAATTTTTCATCTGTTCCTCAACCCCCCCCCTCCCCCCACCCCTAACCTCTCATCTAGTCAGAATATTACTCCTGATCTCAACTGCTGTTTCATCGAATGGATGTGGTGTACTGTAACACAGGCGTTTCATAGTGGATAAGATAAATCCTCTCATTTACAATCTATTATAACTGTATTTTATTCTTGCTGTTTCTCTCCTTGTACTATTACTAGCATGTAGTTAAAAAAAAAAAAAAAAAAAAAAAAAACGTGGTACTTGTTTCACATACCCTGTCTTTTTGCTTCTCTCTCTCTTTTTTTTTTTTCTCCTACTGTTACCTTTTTATATGCACTCCTGTTTTACCGTTGTTGGTATTTGTCCGTTTTTCTTATTGTTGGTAGGCTGTGCTATTTTTTCTTCCTTTTATTTTCTTCTCTGGATTTCAGCACCATGTCAGAAAAGCCGACCAAATTTTAAAAAACACATCATCTGTGGGCACAAGATCCCTAATTACAGTACCGACCAAGAGTGTGTATATTGTTTGGGTTCTGCCCATTTGGATGTTGAGTACGAGATCTGTGTGGGGTTCAACCTTTTGTTGAACACTGCAACAAGTTAGTCCTCAAAGGTTTGTTGCCTTCTTATTAATTTTCTGCTGGAGCTCCCCTTCCTTCCAAGAAGCCTCTTGAGAAGGCTAAGGGGGATTCATCAACAGGAGGCAAAGAGGCTAGGAAACCATCCCCTGATCGTTCTCCCTCCTTAGTTTCAAGTTCTACTCCTGAGAAGATTTCTAAACCATTGGGTCCATCTGGCTGTTACGATCTAACAAGATCAAAGTCATAATCTCCGGCTCACCACTTCTCCACATTAACTGTGGAGCTGATTCATTCTTGGATCCATTTACTGCTCCTATAGGAAACCCTATGAAGATCTTCAAGTCCAGTCTTTACTTTGTCGTCTCTCAGGTCATCTAGGAGCTTAACCAAGCAAGATGTGGGCAGGGTGATGAAGTTTCTTAGAGTCCAAATTCATTTGTTTTACCGCCTTTTTTATTGGACTTGAGAGCTAGCTATCAACCCCATCTCATTTGTAGACTTACTCCAAACCAACTTTCTGTTTCAGAACCAATGGAGTCTTGCGTTTGTTTGCATTGCATCTGAAGGCTTGGCCTTCTTCGACTCCTCCGTTGATGATCCATTTGGCATCTACTTTGTTGGTGACTGAGGGATCTCATGGCATGGACAAATATTTGGTGCCGGATCGGGGGGGGGGGGCGGTGTTGGGTTTGACTCCAATGCCCTCTGAGCTGGCCCTCCCTGTTAGAGCTTCAGCGCTGGACAGTTCCAGTCAGACTTCCACCTCGAGGCAGAGTTGGGGTGATGCTGTGAGCTGTCCTGGGCAGTTGTCTTCAGCTCCTGCCAGGACTGTCTTTGCTTCTTCTATGTCTTCTGCCTTTGAGATAGTAGCGAGAGCCTTCACCATCCTTGTGGTTAAGACATACTTGCCCGCCTTTCTTCAACTGTGTGCCATGGTCTCAGAACCTTTACATGCTGTTATATCAGGACAGCTGGTCCTTACAAGCTTAGCTTTGAGACAGTCCTCATTCAGGACTCGGCTCACACTTCCAAGTCGTCTTCCAAGCATTCCACCGTGGAGGTTTACGTGCAAGATGAGGCACTTCGATTTCTCACAAGAATTCATGACAGAAGACACTGGCTTCAGTTAGGGGAATGGTTCCCCATATTACCCCTTGAGGATGTCTCCTTTGTTGAAGTACTTGAGCTTTTCAGACAGAAACGTAATTGGTCTTTGACCTCTTTTCTGAAGAGGAGACGTCCCTTCTTGAGGCTTTCAGAGCTGGCTCATCTACTTCCTGGGTAGTCCTGCTGGCGAAGGAGATGGTGGACCTAATCTCCTGTTGAGCTTGGAAAGATCCGGATATTACAGAACCAATTCCTAATTAAACTGACAAGTACCCACATGCACCTAAGGATAGAGCTTACTGGAGTAAGGGAACCCAGTAGATGCTATGGTTGTAGCAGCGTACACCAAGAAAGAACTTGGTGAGCAAAGTTCTACTGTTCATCCCACCAGTAGAGAGTCATGGGCATTGGACTGGTTTCGAAAGCATATGTATGCATCATCAACCATCACTGTAAGGCAACTGAACTATTTGGCACAGGTCACAAGATTTCAGAGGGACTGCATCAAGAAGTTTTCCAGTGCTCTCATTGGGTCTATGTCTGTGGAGGACTAGATGACAGTTTCTTAACTGGCCACCCTACAGTTCCCTATTAAATGCCTCTGAGACTCCTTTCCTAAGCCTCACAATGTGCAGAGCTGCAGGTTCAGAAATAGCTGTGAAATGGCATGCTTGGTTGTGTCTGTGTGACTTTGTGGAGCCTTTTGAAGTTATTTATCAGTGCTCCCTTTGTTGAATGCACATTATTTGGCCCCAAGGTAAACGGAACCCTATCCAGGAGTGAACAAGATAGGAAGTCCTTATCGGACATGGGGATATGTTTTTCTACACCTCATAGGACCTTTTCCTGGAAACAGAGAGGTGATAGGAAAATTTGGTTCTAGAAATTCCAAAGCTTATACCAAGAACTGCTTTGGGGTCATGTTCCCCTGTGGTGGTGGTGGTGGTGGGGCGGGCAGTATTAGATGACATCCTCATTTCAGAGCAGGCCTCCAAAAAACAGGGTTTCAGAGGTCCCTTCTTTGAGGAACCCACCAGTGCTTCTGAAGGCAGTTGGAGGGCGCTTATCCCCTGCATCCATAAACCTGGACAGCCATCACCAAAGACACTTGGGTGCAGAGTATTATTTCTAGAGGCTATTACATTACCTTTTCCTCATAGCCCTCAGTCGATCAACAAAACTTCCTGATATTCCGCCTAGCCAAATAAGTACAAAAATTGGTGGCCAAAGAGGTTCATTCATATGGTCCCCCAGACCAACAAGGATTTGTAACTTACTCAAGGTTCTTTTTGATTCCAAAGAAACATGGGGACCTGAGACCTATATTGGTTTTCACCAGCTTAAACCAGTATGTCAAACATTTCAAGTTCTGAATAGTCATGGTTCAAGTCCATTCTGCTGCTTTTGCACAAGGATGATTGGATGTACTCAAATCTCCAGGCATATTATCACATCAAAATAAATGGGCAATCTTGGAAGTTTCTATGCTTCTGGCTGGGAGCCAGTCATTACCATTTCAGAGCAGTGCCCTTTGGTCTCCACAGCCCCAAGGCTGGTCACCAGATGCGTGGCAGTGGTCACAGCTTACCTGAGACTGCTGGGATTCTGGGTGTTTCTATGCTTCGATGGCTGGCTCATCTCTGCTATCACCAGGCCTGTACTGATTCAAGCCAGGGGCCACTTTGTTCAGCTGTATCTTCAAATGTGCATCACAGTGTACCTCACCAAGTCTTTACTCTCCCCCACTCAAGTCCTGGAGTTCATTGCTGCTTCAATACAAATTACAGGAATTTGCAAGGAACATCTACTACCTGATGAATCACCACAAAAGAAGTTTTTTCTTTGCTGTTCTTTTATCCTTCTACCAGCCGCAGTGTCAGTGGATGCCTCCCAACTGTGGTGGGGTGGGCATCACTTGGGAAGGATGGTCCAAGGCTCTTGTTCCAAATTGGATGACGGTCTTCACGAGAGAAGTCCTGTTTGTGTTGCAAAAATTTAACGTGCTTTCCCTCCAGGGATGATTGCTATCCAGACAGACAATCTATTGGTAATCTGGTAGAGCAGCAAGCAGGATGGAAGCAGGTTATATCCTGGCAGTCCATATTTTGGGGAAGGCCAACATGCTAACATACAAATTGAGCAGGTCCATCTTACTCCCCTCAAGATTGGCCTTTCAGCTTTGTGGTGGTGGAAGTGATTTTCCATCAATGGGGCCAGCCGCGCTGTTTATCTCTCTGCTTTCCCTCTTAACTCCAAGTGCAGCAGGTGTTGGTTCTAATTCCTCCAAAGGGCGAGTCACAGAGAGAGACAATAGTGGCCTCCTGCGCTCCTGTTTGCATTTCCTCTTGCCTCTTTTATTATCAGACTTGTACAGAAAGCATCTTACTTGGAAGTACAAGATGGTCCTCATTGCTGTGTTCTGGCCTTGACAGGTTTTGTTGCCCTTTTTGTGGCCTCGTGGTGCACTTTCCTTAGGTGTTGGATCTGAACCAGGATCTCCTTTCTCACCCATCAGGAATAACGCTCTCTGATATTCAGTCCCTCAGATTTGACCAAATGGTTTCTCCACTTCCAGTGATGGCTAGGCAGTCCAGGGTTTTATCTCCAGTCAAACACATCCTCTCAGAAGGATTCTGCTAGAAAAAAGTAAATGTAAAAAAAATTCTCACATTGGGCTGTGCAGAGACAGCTAGACCCCTTTTCAGCACTCGTTTCAGACATTCTAGATTTTCTTGCTTCCATATTTAACAGTGATGTTAGCTGCAAGTTGAATCTTTTTGGTAGATTAACTATCTCCAATTTTCATTTAAAACATAATCATTCCTGTCTGGCTTCATCTGGTTTATTCAAAGCCTTTCTTAAAGGTATGTTTTTTGCCCTGACCCCCCCCCCCCAATTAAGGATCCTACTGCACCCTGGTATTTATTTTCAAGTCCTGAATTGACACTCATTTGAACCAGCTGCCAAGGTGTACTTGAAAGTTTTGTCTTGAAAAACTGTTTTTATGGTGGAGATCACATTAGCCAGGTGAGTAATAGAAATCCAGGCTCTTTTTTTCTAAGCCAATGTATCTAAATTTTCACAAGTTTATGGCGTTTCTCCATAAGAATCCTTCCTTTGCACTTAAGGTGGCTTAAGAAACTGATCTGAATTAGTTCATCAACCTCCCTGTTTTCTTTCCAAATTTTTCGAATAAAGGAGACTAGATATTACACATTTTACATGCGCATAGGCAACACTGATTACTTCGATCACTATAACTATGCATCTGTGTTGTCTGGTTTCGTCCTGTCTCAGCCTCCCACTCTCCATCCTCCTTCCTACTTAAATTTTTTATTTCCTAGTCTCCTATTTGACCGGAGTGTTATATTGTCTGACTTTGAGCTCAGTCTGTTTCTTCCTCTGTCTTCTTTCCTGCACCTTATTGCTGTTACAGATGGTGTTTAGGCTGAAGAGAGGGCATTCTTGATCTTAAGTAATACTGACTACAGTGGGTAATTATGGGTAAGGGGAGGAGCTAAGTATTTAGTAGAGACCGAAGTCTAATCCGAGGTTCTGAACCAAGATCCTGTCGGTTGAGGAAGGGCTAAAACAGACACAACAGATGCATAGTTATGGTGAGTACATAACTTTGATCTGATGTCGTTTTCGTTCATTCCTCAACTGATGGGTCTCTGATCCTGTTCTGCCCCTTACACCAGATCTTCAGATCCAAAACTCTCAGGTTCCTCCCTTTACTCATCATGCCTTGCCAACCTAACATACTTCAGATCTTGTCTGTGCCATTTAGCTACAAACCTGGATCCTCTTTCTCTTAAGATTTTGGGGTATTTTCCCTGGAAAATAGTTTCACTTCAATTCCTTTCTCTCACCTGTCTCCGTAGAGGTTGCCGGACCCCACTTCTTATTTAGCTCCAGATGTCAATAAAATCAGATTTGATCACCATGGATCTGTCAACCTCACAGTCACAGTGGATCTGATCACCATCTTTCCTACTGGATCCAGTATCATATAGACTACCTTCACTCTTCTTGGAGCAGTCCCCTCGTAGGCAGTCAAGATGTCCTTCCTCCATTGCTTCTCTCAGGTCTTCCAGGATTTTGTCTGAGGCTGATGTGGAAAAGATGAGACTGTATGTTAGAGCTCAGGTCCAGATGCGGGTCTTCCTGGTTTCATCTCCTATTGGATCCATGTGCCGGCCTATGACTACTCCCCTCTTGAGTTCTTCTACAATCTGAACTGCTGTTGGAGCCCTTGAATCAGAGACCCCTGGGGGTGTCCTCATCTGATGCAAAGACGGTCTGTTGTTCAACTTTGGTTACTTGTCTGAGTCATCCGCTCCAAGCCTTTCTGCGCTGGATGATTATCAGAGCCATCCCTGCCCCTTGGGGCTTCTGCACTGGACAGCTTGCGTTCAACTCCTTCATTGGGTGGAGTGCTTTAGAGGTTGCAGGAGCCAATGGTTCTGGTAATTTTGACTCCTTTGCTGTCGACTCTGGTTTCCCCCAGGCACTCCACCTTTGAGGTTTTGGAGAGGGCCTTCTCTTTACCTAGAGAAAGGACCTCCCCTGCCCGTCCTTGGATCAGACAACTTTTCTTCCTTTGGATCTTGGCTGTCACCTCATTCTTCCATTCCACTGGGACAACCAGCCCAATCAAGTTTCCAGTCAGTCCCACAGGGTTCCCCCATCTCTTTTGATATCTATCCAGACCACCCAGCTGAAGAGGTCCCTCAGCAAAGAACATGTAAAAGAAGACACCTAGACTGTCCTCAGGAATATCTCATGGAAGACACTGATTTTGGTGAAGGGGAAGGGTCCCCCAGATCTCCACCTGAAGACATCTCATTTGGAGACATTCTGGAACTCTTAAAATAAAAGGTGGTTGGTCTTCTGTTACCCTTTACCAAGAGGAGTCTGCGTTCATGGAGGCTTGTGTGTCTGGCCCAGCTACGTCGTAGGTGACTCCCCCAGCCTACTGACTTATAGATCTCATTTCTTGCCAGGCGTGGAAAGAACTGGATACTGTGGAGTCCATCCCTAAGCTTTCAGATAAAATTATAGCCCCTCCCAAGGACAGGTCATATTGGAGCAAGGGATTCCCAGCGGATGCCATGATTGTGGCGGCAGCCACCAAAAAAGAGCTCCTCTGTCCATCCCCCTAACAAGGAATCTGTGGCCTTGGACAGTTTTGGTGAGTGAGTGTAGTGCTAGAGAAGACAGGTGCTCGGGACCCATCCTGGATCTTGACAAAGTGAACTAATTTGTGCAATATTCAAGGTTCTGAATGATCATGGTTCAGTCCATTCTGCCTCTACTGTGAAAGAACGATTGGATGTGCTCAATAAATCTTCAAGTTGCGTACTATCACAATAAAATTAACTGGCACTCCAGAAAATATCCGTGCTTCTAGCTTGGGAGCCAGTCATTACCAGTTCAGAGACCTGCCCTTTGGTCTCACCACAGCTCCAAGGATGTTCACTAAATGTATGGCAGTGGCGGCAGCTCACTTGAGACTCCTGGGATTCTGAGCGTTTCCTAATGGCTTTTGACTGCCTCAGCCAGGCATCTACTCTTGCAAGCAAAGGACTAGTTGATCCAGTTGTGCCTCCATTTAGCACTCCTAGTCATTTACAGAAAATGACAACTCACACCTACACAGAGTCTGGAATTCATAGTTGCTTGTCTGGACACAGACAATCAGATAGACTTTCTTCCTCCAGCCTGTTTCCAGACATACAGATTACATGTCTGGAAAACAACACAACACTCTTCTCTTCCAGCTCATTTAATTTTACCAACATTGGGATCCATGGCAGCTGCCATCACTTTCATTCCTCTTGGCCAGCAGGCTTGACATATAGATTCTTCAATGGATGCTATCAATTCAGTGGTCTGTTCTTTAGCATCATTTAACTGCTCATGTCAAGATCTCATAAGAGTGCAAAAGATAACTTCTTTGAATTTATTGCAGCGAACTTTCCAGACACAGTCCATTTGTTCTTCCTCTGCCTGTGACCACGGTGACAATGGATTCCTTCCAATTGGGGTGGAGTGGG
This sequence comes from Protopterus annectens, assembly GCF_019279795.1. Taxonomy (NCBI): domain Eukaryota; kingdom Metazoa; phylum Chordata; order Ceratodontiformes; family Protopteridae; genus Protopterus; species Protopterus annectens. The sequence goes on from NC_056744.1 coordinate 1,093,792,767, forward strand.
GCATATTTTGGGAAGGAGAGTCCAAGATTCATGGTCCCCTGAAGAGGCCAAGATGCATATCTGTGTCCTGGAAGTGAGAGCAATCTTTTAGCATTGCAAGACTCTCAGGATATTCTCCTGTCCAGGACAGTTGGTATTCAGATGGACAATGTCTGGTACATCAGCAACGGGGTAGAACCAAGTCTTCTCTTTGTCAAGAAGCAGTGTGTGTGTGTAGCAGTGGGCGTTCTCTTCCCATCGTTTTCTAATAGTAATGCACATAACAGGGAAAGCCAGCATGGTTTTAGACACGCTAAGCAACTTGATTCTGATGCCTCACAAGTGGTCTCTCGTCATCACTGTACTGGAGAGAATTTTCCACCAGTGGGGCCAGCCATGCAGCAGGTACTTTGCCTTGACTCCCCCAAACAGGGGGTAGTCACCAACAAATGCTGTAGTCACGATTGGCCCTCCAGGCCTTTTTATGCTTACCCACCGTTGCCTCTTATTCCAGAATTTCTACAGAGATCATTCCAGTTGAAGAGCACAGTTGTCCTCATTGCCCCCTTTTGGCCTTGTCAGATTTAGTTCCCATTTCTCTGGCCTCACCTTCTGGATCCATCCCCAGACCACTAACAGGTATGACTCATCCAGACATAACAGGCCTGAAACTAACTGCATCATTTCACCAATTCCACTAATTGCTAGACAGCCCAGGCTGTCCTCCCCAGTCCATCATATTTTATCTTAAGCTTCTTCTAGAAAGATATACAAAAGTAAATGGGAAGAGATTTGTGTTCTGGGCCACGGGGATCTGCACCCTCTTCTGCCCCTGTACCTGCTTTACTTGACTTTCTAGTTTCAATTTTCAGTGAAGGGGCTAGTTTTTCTACTCTTAAGGTCCAGTTGGCTGCCATTTCGAACTTCCACCTAGGCAAAAATAATTGTAACTTAGCTTTTTCTAAGTTGTGTAAAGCTTTTCTCAGAGGCCTTTTTACTCAGACCTCCGGTAAAGAATACTACTTGTCCTTTGGATTTAACGTTGTGCTTCAGGCCCTGACCCAAACTGCTATTGAACTTTCAGCCAGGTTGGATCTAAAATTTTGTCATGGAAAACCATTTTTCCAGTCGCTGTCACATCAGCCAGATGAGTATCTGAACTTCAGGTCCTATCTTCTAAACCCACTTACCTGGTTTTCCACAAAGACTTGGTTTCCTTATGGACCAACCTGAATAATTTGCGTAAGATAGCTTCTGAGTCTAATATCAACCAGACCTTTAAGCTCCCAGTTTCTTTCCTTACTTTTCAAATAAGGGAAAGTACATGCTCCATCTTTTGGGTGTCCATAGACAACTTTGGATGATCTGTGTTTTACTGTTGTAGTCATCACCTGTGGGATATCCCTGCTGTGGTAGCTCTCGGCCGGCCCAAATACCAGAGTCACTGTTTTTTGCGTCTGCTGCCGTCGCCTGTTGTCTGACGTCAGGTCGTCAGTGCTATAAAGCAAGGCAGCCGATGTTGTTACATAATTTTTGCTTGCCATGGATCCTGTAGCAGAAGCAGTTTGCACGAGTGCTGGTTGGTCACTACCAGAAGTTGAATTTCAGCTGAAAACGTCTAAAGCTAAATACCCCATTGGGCATCCTTTTTTCTTGCACTAACCGATGTCTGAAAAAGTTAATTGTCTCGCCTGTGGAAAGCAGATCCCATACCGAGACTTCCATTCTTACTGTGTCACTTGTTTAGGCCCAGAACACGACATTCCCCGTTGCCGGTTCTGTGCCCTCTTTAATGCAAGAACCATTCGCAGTAGAGCTCTTTTTGTAGACTGTTATTTTCGTGTTCAGTCTTCGCATTCCGATATGGCGTCTGTCAGCCAACAATCTGTGGACATTCTGAAATAAGTAGAGATAAAGATACAGACCACACAAGGCTAAGCCTTCTGATGATGCTACCGCGAAGCAGGTCATCAGTTCTTCGGAATTCAGTGAGCTGCTTTCGCAGCCCCTAATGCCAGATTCAATATCTATGCAGGGCTCTACCGAGACCCTTTCGGAGTCCGGTATGCTGCAGAAATGATCTTCGTCTTCTGAGCCTGTCTGTCTCTTCATCGGTTGGGTCCGGAGCCACAACGCAGGCACCGGCTTCTGAGGAGGCCTTTTGCACTACCGAATCTAGACAAAAAAAAACTTCTTTGCATCTGACTACCGTTTCTTTCAGACTGACCTAGAAGCCAAGCCACTCCTAGGAAATCTGTTTCTAGCCGCCATCTTGCTACTGCTCCACCACCCCAAGTACAAATGCTTATGCTTAAAATGGCAGAGGATCTCATCTCCCTTATCCGGGGTAGTCAGGCCACTACTTCTAAAATGAAAAGGCACCCTTCTCCAGAAATTGACAGAACAGGATTCTGAGGAATCTAACTATTCAGTTTTTGAAGAGGAACAACATCCCTTAACTGCTTATGAGGATTCATATGCAGAGGAATCCATCCCTTCTGCCTCCCCTCCAGAGGACCTTTCCTTTGGGGAAACCCTTCACTCCTTCAGGGAATATTTCCAGTGGGAATCTCAGGACTTCCCACAGTCTAAGAAAAGGCTTAATTTTTAGACCTGCCCCAGCACAGACCCCTGGCCATCCCCCCCCCATTTTAGAAGTGGTGGATGATGTTTTCCATGAATCCAGCTTAGCCCTTGATGCCCTCCCTCCCTGCTCTCAGTAAACCTGATAGGTACTACAGAGTACTGGATTCTCACAAATACCCGTACAGAAATTCTGCTACAGACCCAGAGGTCATTACACAGGGACCTAAAGGAGCTAAGACTAGTTCTGCCAAGAATCCTCTTCCTTCTGACAAGGACTCCAGAGCTCTAGACAGATTGGGTAAAAAAGTATATACCTCTGCAACTTAAGCTATCCGAGCAATCGGTTGTCATTTCCATATGTTAAAATATCAACAACACACTTTGGAACAATTGAAACAGAAGATTGCTACCTTTCCTGACTGTGCCAATTCTAAAGAGTTAGCAGATTTACTGCACTCTGCTTGTCAAGTGGCCAAACACTCATTACAATGTGGATATGATGCCCTAGAAGCCTCTAGCAGGGCAGCAGTGACAGGATCTGTTATTAGGAGACCTGCATGGCTGAAGGAACAACCTCTCCTTGATCATGTCAAGTCTAAACTTATTGATGCACGCCTAAATAAGGAGCGCTTGTTTGGGGAAAAAGCAGAAGAGGTGATTAAAAAGATGAAAGAATTCTTTTAATGTTTGCATAGATTTTGCTTTAAGTTCAACCTCCCAAATTCAGCAGGAACTTTTCCTCTATGCACTGGGCCTTCCCTGCACCTAGCAGACAGGGCCAAGGGAAACCCCACAGGGCCGGACCATCCAGGCCTCTACGCAGGGCCAGCAGAGAAGCAAACAATGGACCACTTCCGTCTCTAAGGCGGGGAGTTCTAAGCCAACCTTCTATGGCAAACACTCACAATGATGCTCCCTCCCCCCTCTGCCCCTACCTTCACTCATCAAAAATTAGGAGGAAGGCTGTCCCTCTTCAAAGATAATTGGCTTTCTGTAACAAAGGAGCAATGGGTCTTAAAGATAATTTCTCAGGGATACAAATTATCTTTCAGCGAACTCCCCAATTCCAAGAGTGGTACCCCGATTTACCTCCATATCTGTGGGCAGAGACATTGAAACGGATCCAAACTCTCATATCCCGGGGGCAGTAGTACCTGCCCCCTCGGATCAAACAGGCAAAGGCTTTTTTCCAGACTATGACTTGTTCCAGAAAAGATGGCACTTAGCCCCCCCATCCTGGATTTATCCACCCCATCCTGGATCTATCCATTCTGAACACCTCCCTGGTGCTCCCCAGATTCAAAATGCTAACTTTGCAGCAGCTGCTACCTATGGTAGCAAAAAATTCCTGTCTAGTGACCCTAGACCTAAAAGATGCCTACTTCCACATTCCCATCAGGCAATCGTGCAGAAAATCCCTGCGCTTCAGAGCAGGCTCACAAAACTTTTCAGTTCCCTGCACTGCCCTTTGGCTTACCTACTGCCCCCACAGTATTCACCAAATGCGTGGCCCCAGCCATAGCATTCTGCAGGCAGAGAATTATACAGATTTATCCTTACCTGAACGACTTACTCATTCAGGCAGAGTGCAAAGAAAAGCTGCTGCAGGATCTTCTTTGTCACTTCCCTCTTAACTTCCCTAGAGTTCACCAGCAACAAGAAGAAATCAAAACAAAACCCCACCAGGAAGATCATTTTCTTGGAAGCTGTGCTAGATACAGCATCCCAAATGGCCTTCCTATCCCCAGGAAGGCAGAGCTTTCTGCTTCTCTACTTTACCCAGATGGCTTCCAGAAGTACCCTCACTGCGAGGAAGTTCCTGCAAGCCCTGGGATACATGGCATCTTGCATCCTTCTCATTCCTCTGGCCAGGCTTCACATAAGAAAACTTCAGTGGTGTTTAAAGAACCTTTGGTGCCAGCATTCTGTCCCTAGAAACCTCTCTTCCTCTGATCCCATGTAGAAGGGCTGAATTGCTCTGGTGGGCAGAGGCTTGTGCCAAGAACAAGGGTCTTCCCTTCATCCTCAGCCCTTCCAGCCAGACCATCGCCACCGACACCTCAGACATTGCTTGGGGCGCTCGCCTAGCAGGCAGGTTGCACCCAAGGACTTTGGGATGCCCAGCAACTTCACTTGCACATCTATCAGAAAGAAATGATGGCAGTACAAAAGGCGCTGACATCCTTCAATCCCCATCTTAGGCCAGGGGTTCTCCTTATAAAAAAAGACACCACAATAATGTGGTGCATCAGCAAACGGGGGCAACCCAATCTTGCTCCCTGTACAGGTTAGCCATGAGCCTCTGGCTTACAGCCACCTCCATGGGTCTATACCCAATTGCCCAGTACCTTCCAGGGGTCAAAAACACCCTGGCAGACCACCTAAGCAGAAACTTACTGGACCCCCATGAATGGCAGCTCCACAGGGAAATCTTTCTGTAAATCAATCTGGAGTGGGGGACTCCGGAAGTCTATCTCTTTGCCTCGTGCCTCGCACCTCAACCTCCAGCTACAAAAGTTCTGTACCAGGGAGTATCACCTCCTAGCATGGAAGGTGGATGTATTAACTCCCTCTTTGTGTACACGTTCCCTCCCCTGCCCCTTATTCCCAAGGTACTGATCAAAATAAGGGAGGAGAGACCAAAGGCCATCCTCATTGCTCCAGATTGGCCCAGACAGCATTGGTACCCCTTACTGTGCAGCCTGATCTTACATCCCCGCCCCCAACAGCTTCCCCTGATCTCAGACCTCTTGACCCAGGTGAGAGGGAAGATACTGCACCCAGACTTAACAAACTCTCAATCTTTCAGTATGGATTATACCTTAAAAGCTAACGAGAATTCCCTTGTAGGCAAACGGGTCCTAGACATCACAGAAGCCAGAAAGCCCAGCACCAGAAAATCATATAGAACAGATTATATATATATATATATATATATATATATATATATATATATATATATATATATATATATACACACACACACACACACACACACACACACACACACACACACACACACACACACACACCGAGTTGCTCAATAGTGACCTCTTTCTCCTCTATTAAAATCCATGCCCCAGCTACGTCTGTCCATTACGATTCAGACCCTCCCCTCTTCTCTCATCCTTTGATTAAGCAGCCCCTCAGAGGGGCTTCTAATATCAGACCTCCCAGAAAGCCTCCCATGCCACAGTGGAACCTGAATTATGTTCTGGAAAAACTAACCTTACCTCCTTTCGAACCTGCTGCTTCTGCAGAATTGAAATACCTCTCCTGGAAGACTGCCTTCCTGTTACCCCTTCTGGCTGAGGTGATAGCTATCAGAACTTCAGGCTGTCATGGCTGTTGAGCCCTTCATCATTTTCCATGCAGACAGGGTCGCCCTGAGGACTAACCCCTCCTTTATGCCAAGGTGATATCTGATGGTGATCCTCAACCAGGCCATACACCTACCCACCTTCTTTCCCAACCCACAAAACAAGGGGGAAAGAATTCTACACTCGCTAGATGGACAACTCTGATACTATCTGGACCATACTAAACCATTCAGAAAAACACACCAACTACTTGTCAGCTTTGCCCCTGGGGCAGAGGGGAAGGCCATTTCCAAATGGATATCTCACTGTATCCATTTCTGCTACAGAGTACATGGGAACCCCCTCCCCCCAAGTCGGTCTGTACCCATTCCACTAGGGCAGCCTCCACTTCCACAGCTTTCCTCGGAGGAGCCCCCACCAGGGACATCTTGGAAGCTGCCACTTGGACCTCTGTCCATAACTTTACAAAGCATTACCACTTACCTCTTTTTTTCTATGTTTACAGCAGGGTTTGCCTATGCAGTTCTGCAGGGCCTGCTGACCCATGCCTAGGACTCTAACCTATCCTTCCACCCCTCTCCTCAGGTTTGGGAATCCTCCCACAGGTGATGACTGCAGCAGTGAAACACGAAGAACGTAGTACAGTTGTGTACACTTACCATAAATGTAGATGTTCAAGTGTATTCACTGTTGCAGTCCTGGTTTCCCTCCCTCCACCCCCCCCCCCATATAGTATCTTCCCCCTGATAGGGACATGAGCTTCTCACTGTGGCTTTTTGCCACCAGGATCACTTTTCCTTATTTTCTTGTGCTTCTGATGGGTTAGTGCAAGAAAAACTGATGTAATGACGTTGGCTGCCTTGCTTTACAGCACTGACGACCTAACGTCAGACTACAGGCGACGGCAGCCGATGCAAACAAAATTGACTGTTGTTCGTGCCGGCTGAGGGCTACCACAGCAGGGATAACCCACAGGTGATGTCTGCAACAGTGAATACACTCGAACATTTATGCTAAGTGCACGCAGCTGTACTTTTCATCTCCATAGAACCAAGGATTTCAGAAGGTGGACCAGTTTTTCTTTCTCTAACAGATTGGGTATGCCAGTTTCCAAAGTTACACTGGCGAAATAATTAACTAATTTTCTCCTTTGTCTATACTAAAAGAGGATTATCCCTGCCTAAGCCTCCTTGAGCTCAGTCTGCGAGGTCTGTAGTGGTGGTGGTGTCAGCTTTTTGGTCAAGAGCTTCCATAGTTGACATTTGTGCATCTGCTACTTGGACTAATGCTCATACTTTTATTGCTCATTACAAATCGGATTTGAATTTCAGGAACAGAGCTGCCTTTGGCTCTGCAGTATTCTGGAATACCCTTCCTTGAGGGCCACCCAAGGTCCAACTAGATGGGGACTCTGTCCCATCAGTTGAGAAATGAATGAAAATGACATCAGATGAAAAAGTTATGTACTCACCATAACGTTCCATCTGTGTTGTCTGTTTTCATTCTTCCTCAACTTCCTGCCCTGCCCACCTGTCCCTTCCCCTTGCTCCTGGAAAGACCCAAGAGTTTTTCTTTGGGAACTGCTGTTCGTCTTTTGAACTCCAGCTCTTTTTTTTTTTTTTTTTTTTTTTTAATCCTTTAAGGTATTGCTCTTTACTTGATCTGAGGTATGTTAGACTGGTGGTGCAGTATGTGTAAAGGGAGGAGCTCAAGAGTTTTGGATCCAGAGATCTGGTAGAAGCAGTTGAGTTAAATCCGAGACATATCGGTAGAGGTAGAATGAAAATGGACAACATGGATCAAACCCTGTAAGGGCGTGTGCGTATGTGTGTGTGTCCTGCAATAGATTAGTGTCATGTCTCAGATTGGTTTATTAACTCTCCCTTGTCTCTAAGCAGATTGAAGTGGGCAGTAGAAAGTAAATGCACAGTGTAGGTATGTTGGTGTAGCAGTATGGAAATACAAGTATTTGAATGTAAGTGAATTAATGTACATCTTATGATAGACTGGCATTTTCCCAGAATTTGTTATCTGTATTGCATCCATGGCTTGACAGGAGAGGTTTTTTGGTTCCTTTATTACCTATGTACGGAAAATGAAAAAGTGCTATTAACGGCATTCTGTGATGTATGTAGATAATATATAAATGCTTAATTCTAAACGTTATTAACTTGCATATGTTAGTCGTACAGTGGGTAAATAGTCCTTTTTGTTGTTGTGCCGATTGGTCAGCATACCCATGGAAATACCAGAATTGTTTTAAAGAATTTGCTTGTAGATTAGTCCTGTATTTTTTTATCTGGGAAAGACTCTTTGAAAGAGGCTTTATTAGTTGAGTTTATGATATAGAAAGGACAGTGTTTTCCATATAACTGGTATGACATTAAAGAACGTTTCTTCACTTAATGAAAATGGTAAGGAGGGTTGGAAGAAGGTGTTCTCTCTTTGGGCTGTCTTAGAGAGTAGAGTTAGGTGGAGTTCTTCAGTTTGTGGCAAAGGGATGGATAAATGTTACATTGCAGCAACTTGTAAGTAGGAGTTTGCGGAAGACAGATGACCATTAGTGATGAGTGTGCATTTAATATTTTGGAACAATTTAAACTGATCTGTTGAATTTGCTAATGTGGCAAATGATGCCTAGTTGGTGCATTACTTTATCAAATGTGTTCTGATGAGTTTATGAAGGATTTAGGACAGTTAAGAGTGCATGCAGAAGTTCAGAAATCAAAATAATGATCATTGTAAGGTTAATTTATGCAGAGAATTTATAAAGTTAATTGGATTAAGCCACAAGTGGATATCTTCAATCTAGGTCTTAAAGTAAGACATCCCTGCAGCTTAAAGTAAGACATCCCTGCAGCTTTGTGTGGTTATATCTTAAGTTGGGACTGTTATAAAACTTTTTTTTATAAAAAATAGAATAAATCAAGCCATTAGCAGGTTCTTTTGTCCCTCTTGAATGTTCATTTCTTTCACTGTACCACTTCTTTTTAAGGCAGCACTGAGTAGTGGGTAAGAGCTCTCCTGTTACCTATTTCAGTTTATTGCGACTTGTTCACTGTATGATGTTTTTTTCTGATTTGTGACATTCCTAGAAAGAGACTTTGAACCAATATTCCTCAGACCATACTCAAAAATGCTTGTTTTGCTTAACAGGTCATTATAAAAAAAAGTTGTGTCAATGTTTTAGTTTAAAAAATCAAAAAACTTTCCATGGAACCTGTTAACATCAAGCCAAGGAAGATAGCTTTAGCCCAAGACCACCTAGCTAGTTTTGTTGATGAGTAGGAGGTATGTGCTTCCTGCTATTCCTCAATTGGCTATCTGTTGTTGAGAGAGGCTGTAAGAGAGTCCTGAATAAGACACCTTTCTGTATCAAAGACCATTGATTACTTGGTCTCCATCCTTAACTTGGAAAAAAACTCTTCTTATGGGTTTCAGACACTATCTCCATTTGGATGCCTGTTTTCAGTCACCTGCATTGAGAATTAGAGGACAGTCTAAACTTGTGTGGAGACTTTCTGGGTCCTATTGCCTCTTTGAATTATGACTTTCTCAGTTTGAGAACTGGTGGTTTAGAAGTTAGCCATCCGGGTACTTAAGTGGGTTTCTCTTAGATTCTACCAACAGTATATTTACTGAAGAATGCTTAGCTGTACTTTGAAAATGACCCCAGAACCTCTTTGTAGAGCCTAGATCGTCCATTTCCAGAGTTATTGGGCTTTCAAAAGTTGGAACTAGAAGAGGAGGACCTCATTCCAGTGAAATCTAGTTGTTGCCAGGGTTTGTAGACAGAGTTCTGTGTCATCAGGTTGTCCCTTGAAGATGTGACATTTGGGGAAGCATTGACTGGCCCATCCATGCAGTTAGTAATATGCAGGCATACTAAGGATAGAACAACCCACATTATTGGTCACTGTTCATTTCCATTGCTTCAGTGGGATTTTGAGTTATCCGCCAAGGAAGACAGTACTAGTGAGCTTTCAAAAGCTCAGACACCCCTCAAGGTCTCTTCCTCTGACAGCTTTATTGTCTGAGCATATCCTGAGAGGGAAGCCTTCACCTTCCACAGGAGTGACCATCTTTTTCTGCCATCCAAAGAAGAAAGCCCTCTGATTCTTCACAGGCTCCAGTGATGATTTTCCTGCTTACTGCTCAGATAAGCCCCATCTGGGGACTTCCTTCTCATTATAGTATTAGATTTATTGTTCTCTTTTTGTTTAAAAAATATATTTATTTTAATGTTTTATTTCTGTCAGCATTTACAGTAATTCCTGTGGGAATTGCAGCACTGTTTGGCTTCTTTATTTGGAAAATGTTTTGTTTTTACTGTTTTTGTTAAAACTTTCAGTATTTCTCTTGGAAGTGTAGTGTATGTGTGCTGTTAGACATAAGAGGCCTGCCTTTACTGTTACTCTTTTTGGTTTTCTTCTGTTTTTGGAAGACATTGCAGATCTTGAATTTTTTCATCATGTATACATTTACTCTATGACTTTGCTTTATTTGAATGTACTGTAGAAATTTCACACAGTCTTATTAGAAAATATAGTTTAAATTGCTATTAAACATTATTTAAATCTAAAATTTCACCACATTTGATGTGTCCCATAGGGTATGAACAAATTTTAGCTAAGAGTATTCTATAAAAAACTGAAAAAATTTTTTTAATTTTAGGTGCAGTAATCTTTCAAGTGTATTGCATATTGTTGTAAATCCTTTCTTTGCAACTGTTACATGTTTGTACTAGTAGGTTTGACAACATTGTAGCTGGTTATGCTGGCACATTGAGGAAATGTTATTAATTTAAATATTATATCAGTTTTAGTATGATGTATAAAAAGGCTTCTTGACTTATGGGTAATTGTTCTGATGAAGTCCAGTTACCAGAGGATGAAAGCGCTTAACCTCTATTGTTTTATTATTTTTTTTTTTAAGTAATAAATTGAGCAGTACTTTACTCTGAAGTCTTTTCCCACCAGAATAGTTTAAAGAGGTTACACTTGGCAGCGGATAGAAAATCCTCCCCCTTTCCAGGGAGTTCCGCCATACCCACCAGACCAGGCAGAGCCGATTCTTCCAGAACTCCATCACATGGTAGAAGAAGTGGTCATAGAACCAGTGGTTATGACCACAAAGGCTAAGGATTTTACTGCAGAATCTTTTTGGTATCAAAAAATTAGTACTGCTGGAGACCCGTCCTAGAAATATCCTTTCTAAACACCTTTGTAAAAGTTACAAAATTCAAAATGCTGACCCTACAGTTAGTCCTAGTGTTGCTTCCAGACCACTGTTTCATGGTGGTGATGGATCTCAACGATGATTATCATCATATAGCTCCCACTTTCAAGAAATTTCTGAGATTGACTGTGTCTGGCTTTCATTGTCAATTTTTCTGCATTACTTGAAGGTTGTGCGTTAGGCCCGGCAAGCCAGCACGTAAAAACCTACTGCCAGTCATTAGGGGACCGGAGTTCCGCTGTGGCGACCCCTAACCGGGAAAAGCCGAAAGACACAACAACTTTGGGCAGTCTACTGTACCTCAGGTGTTTACAAAGTGTCTGGCCCCACTGGCTGCCTATTGCAGATCCCTACATGTCCACATATTTCATTATTTAGATGGCTTGCTGATTTGTGCAGGTTGTGGGGAATCCTTAGACAAGGTTGTATCCCCCTTTCTCCACCTGGGTTTCAAATTGAACCTTCCTCACCACCCTTTCACCAATTGTTTTCCTGGGATGTTGGATAGACACGATAAAAAAGATGGCCTTCCTGCCAGAAGGTAAAGCTGTGACTTACCAGGACATTTCTTGGATCTTTATCTCCTAGTTGTGGCCTTAGCAAAAGAGTTCCTCAAAATTCTAGACTTCATGGCTTCAGTGGTCCTCAGGATACCACTAGCAAGACTACACATGAGAAAAAATTCAGTGGTACTTGAATTTTTGGACTCTGCACCTTCATCCCTTGGATTTCCAGGTACCTGTACTGCAGTTTGTAAACAGGAACTGCAGTGGTGGAATGATCAGCTGTCTCTGAATCCAGGACTATATCAACAGTCCACAGTCCAGTCAGTTCAGACGGACTCTTCAGATGTTGGGTGGGGGGCAGTGTCCTTGAAAGTTACAAGTGCAAGGCTTTTGTGAGTCCTCAGGATGTGCCAAAGCGCACAAATGTGAGAGAGATGTTAGTGATTAATGCCTTAAAAGTTCTTCACCACTTATGGACTTTGGAACCTCTTCTAATGGTCACAGACAAAGCTACCTTCTTGTGGTGCCTGAACAAGTATGGCAGTGATGGCCTAGGAGCTGGCCATACAGCATTATCTGACTTTTCAGGCATTGCGCATTCAGTCAAAGCAAACACAGTGCCAGACAGACTAAGATCCTCCACTGACACTTATTAGTGGAAGTTCCATTTATCGAGCATCCAGAACTTGATCCAAATGTGAGGAACACCTCAAGTAGAACTTCTTACGTTATTTTGAAACAAGTGAAAAGGAAAAAAAAATCTGGTAAGACATCTTTGCAACCATGCTTGGAAGACTGTTGCTTAGTTGGGAATGTATGTGTGCATTCCAACCCTTTACAGTGATTCCCAAGGTGCTTCTAAAGATTCGGAAAGAATTATCAAAGATTGTGACAGCTGCTCCCCAACCCCCCATTTCCCATCCACTCATCAAGATGTTTCTTGAAGAGTGCTAATGAGGAACTTTGCTTAACCTAGATGGGTAGCTTGTTCCACAGTATGGGAAGTCTCTGGGACAGGAATCTATCCCTCCAGCATGCCCTGTTTATTGTGGTGACAAGGTTTAGGTCCCTAGAGCATGTAGCTCGGAGGGATTGGGATTTCTTTAGGTGTAGCATGTCCTACAGCTCTGGGTTTGACATAGCTTTATATGTTAGACAGAGATCACCTCTGAGTAGGTGATGTGCTGCAGGGTAAAGCTGGAGTTTTTTGTGACTATCTGTGTAGGGCATCTGTGTGAGGCCAGTCCTTTCCAGCTGTTGCAGGTGTCTTGAGGTACATTCCAAAAGGGGAGTTGTACTATATAATGGGTTTAATGAGTGTTGAGAAGAAGGGAACAATAACCGCTTTTTTCCTGGATGAGAACTCTTTTGTGATGAGGTGTGCCACATAGAAGGATTTCCCGACTACTCTGGCGATGTGATTATCAAAGGAGAGACTGCTGTCCACCTGTGTCCCAAGGTCTCTTATCACACATTAGCCATTAAGTAGACTGCCGCCTATGTGGTAGTTCATGGGTACAGAGTTTTTGCCAAAGGGGATGACAGTGCAATTTTTGGCGTTGAGCTTGAGGCCATGGCTCTGACACCAGGCATCTGTCTCAGTGAGACCCTTCTGTAGGATGTCCACATCATTTTAGGACTCTACTATGGCTTCGAGTTTGAAGTCATCTGCGAACTTCATTAGCCAAAGGCCTTCTGTTAGACTGTACTTCAGAGAAGTAGATACCAAATAGGAGAAGTCCCAGGACTGAACCCTGTGGTACTCGTCACTGGTTTGAAGTCAATTTTGGAGTTTGCACCTTTTAACAGTGTGGGTTCTGTCAGTGAGCCAATTGGCAACCCATCTTGTGATGTAGGGATTTATACCTAGTTTAGTGAATTTAGCTATAATTCCAGAATGGGGATGACGTCGAAAGCCTTGGTGAGGTCACGATAGGCTATATGAATCACCTTACCCTCGTCTACAGCTTTGGTGACTGCCGTCAGGTTCAGGAGGCATGATCTACCTTTCACAAACCCGAACTGGGTGGGGTCCAGAGTTTGGAGGTTACCAGTGTCTTTGTTTATGACTTCCATGACAGACCAGGCTCATCAGACTAATAGGGTGATGGTTCCCAGGATCAGTGGTGGCCCACCCTTTGTGGAATGGGACTACTGTTGCTGTGCGCCATTCAGTGGGCACAAAGCCTGATGTGAGGCTGTGATTGAACATGGTGCTTAGGTGGGGAGCCATTTTGTTCTGAAGTTCATGTAAAACGCAGCTTGGGATGTTGCCCAGTCCCATGGATGCTGTGTGTTTGGCTTTAAAGAGTGCAACTTTTACCTGCATAGGTCTGATTACAGGGACTCTGCATTCTTCCTGTGTAGATATGGGCCATTTAGGGGGTGAGAGGAGGGTAAAGTTAGCACTGAACCTGTCTGCCAGGGTGTTGGCAATATCAGTTGGTTCTGTAATTTTCATGCCTTTGTGCTGTAATTCCGAGCAGATCTGGGTGTTGCCATTGAGATTCTTGACATGGCTGTGGAATGCTTTGCGGTTGTCCCTAGAATCAGTGGTGATTTTGTTTTTGTAGCTAGCTTTGGAGGATCTTGTAAGGGATCTCAGCTCATTACTGAAGCTGACCAGGGAGCTCCTCCACTCATGGGATTTTACTCTCTTTTGCAACAGTTTCTTCCTTCTGTTGTAGAGTTTGGCAGGGGACCACCAGATCGGCTTCCTTTTTTTGGAGGATAGCGTTTTGGTTCTGTTTGATATAGCATGATCCATGCACTCGTGTAAGTGCTTATAGAGTGCATTTGTGTTGGATTCAGCTATCAACTGTATTGTCCATCTGCATGGGTGTCATGAAGTTCGCCACTTCTGTCGAGTCATGAAGTTGGCTTTGGAGACATTTTTTTACTGTGGTTTCCTTAATGGGGGGTGGGGGCAGGATGTGGATGTTTAGGGTGATTAGCTTATGGTCTGATCTGACTAGTGAGGAGTTGACTGCAGGTGTGGAAGACCGGGCACTCATGTCGGTAATGACTATGTCTAGGATATTAGAACAAAACAAACGTGTCAGTGGATAAAAAACCTCAACCAAACCAAGTATCCACAACTGGAGCTGTATTCCCTCTGAAAAATGTCAAAACCAAATGGAAATAACGACAGTTTTTATTCTGATGTACAATCCAAGTATAAGCGCGTTCGTCTGCCAATAAGCAGACTTTATCAAATACATGATCCAGTTCATTAAGCATCTTTAAATACCCTTTGTAATTAAACGAATAATTAATTTTAAAGTGAAATTACACCAGTATAAAATTCAAATCACATACTTAAATACAAAAACCATTAAAAATGTGAGTAAATTTCATAAAACTTCCACTCTGGCAACTAAAATAGGCTTTATAAAAGCTAGTTCATTAATAGCTGGTAATTCACATGCGTTTAATTGCAATTGCCACCGCAGCTCACATTCCTCAATTTTATTATGCCAAATACCCCCTCTGGCGTTTTTCTCTGCTATTTCTAAAATCCCAAGTCTGTATACAGTGAATGAGGGGCAAGTTTAAGGTGTGTTTATACAAAGCGTTGTTAACATTGGCAGTTCTAATGGTGTACAGATGTTCATATATCCTTCTTCTGAGAACCCCCTCAGTTTTCCCGATGTAAAATCCATTACATCCTTCACATATACCAATATACACCAACCCTTTACTTCCACAGTTACCTGCTGCTAATCTAATCTCTTTCAGTGGTTCACCTATCCTTAATACCTGATCTCTCAATATGTAAACACATTGTGCACACATCCCACATGGTCTCGTGCTTTTTTCCGAAACCTTTGTAAGGGGTGTTCCAAGAGGTGTTTGATGTTGTTACCCATCTTGTGGGTGAATGTTAGGTGAGACCCTAATTTCTCCAAAAGTTTGTTAATACCAAGGATTGTCCAGTTCTTTTCTAAAATCTTCCTAACTTTTACACAAAATGGACCAAATTGCGTCACCATTGAATGCCTAAAGTTCATTGGAATTGTCCTATCTTGGTGGTCATTCTTGTACCTGTTCCCAATATGCGTCAAGCAGTGGCCATCCGAGGTACCTAGTAGGGGAACAAACTTAGTACCCCATCCTTCAAGTATCTCCAAACCCAAATCACTGATTAGTGATTCCGGGTACCCCCATGCCTTAAACATCTCAACAAGGTTACCCAATTCCACTTTGAAGTTGTTCAAGGTGGAACACATTCCTGCTTCCCTTATCTGCCCTCTGACAAGGTTCCTTTTAATGTGGTAGGGATGCTGACTGTTAAACCTCAGGAAACAATTCGAATAAGTGGGTCTGCGAAATACCTTAGAAACAAATCTATTAAGCTGGAGATCTCTTAATAGTTGCATCTAAATAATCAGTAGCAACTTTATCAAAGACCATGAGTGAATTAGAAGTAGGGACATATGTTCATGTAATCCACAAACTGTTTCACATATTGTTGATCTCTTTTCCAAGCAATAAAAATATCTTCCAGGTATCGGACATAACCCATTGTTTAGAGAATTCTGAAGTGAGAACATATTTGTGTTCCCACATTGCCATCACCAAGTTTGCATAAATGGGGGCACAACTAGCCCCCCATGGCAACACCTTGCACTTGTTTGTGATATTCATTCTCAAAAGATATAAAGTTATTCGTCAGTATTTGTTCTGTCAGTTGTGTCACAAAATTAATCATAGTATTACTCAAGTTAGAATGTTGTATTAATGCTTTATTAAACGATTCTAAACCAACATTGAGAGGAATTGAACCAAAAAGGTCCACCACATCCATTGTGGAAAAACCTTTTGTCAGTTCAAAGTGTTCCTCCTTGATTCAAGTTAAAAAAAAAAAAATCCCAGGAATCGGCTATCACCTGGTTAAAGGATGGAAGTATTTTCTTTACTAAACGGGGATTATTGTCGCCTCACAGTAAGACGTCCTGTTCGATTCTCTGCTGGAGCGTCTTCTGTGTGTAGACATGCATGAATGGGCATACCTTTGTTGAAGGTTGTGCGTCAGGGCTGGCAACTCTGCACGTAAAAATCTACTGCCAATCATTAGCGGACCGGAGTTCCACTATGGCGACCCCTAAACGGGAAAAGCTGAAAGACACAACAAATGAACTAGCTTCTGTAAAGGCTATTTTAGTTGCCAGAGCGGAAGTTTTATGAAATTTACTCACGTTTTTAATGTTTTTTGTATTTTTTAAGTATGTGATTTGAATTTTATACTAGTATAATTTCACTTTAAAATTAATTATTCGTTTAATTACAAAGGGTATTTAAAGGTGCTTAATGAATTGGATCATGTATTTGATAGTCTGCATGTCGGCAGACAAAAGCGCTTATACTTGGATTGTACATCAGAATAAAGACTGTCCTTATTTCCATTTGGTTTTGACATTTTTCAGAGGGAATACAGCTCCAATTGTGGATACTTGGCTTGGTTTAGGTGTACAATATTGTTTCCCCTGGTGGTAAGTTGATCCAGGGCACTGGAATTTGAGTTCCATAGTGTTGAGCGAAGGAGTTGGTACATGAGTAGTTTTCCCAGTTAAAGATGGGGTAGTTGAAATCGCCCATTATTAGGGTGTTTGGTTGAACTCTAACATTTTCCAGTAAATCAAGAAAAGAGGATTGGGTATACTGGAGCATGGTGGGGGATCTGTAGCAAGCTACAATTTGGATTGCAGTTTTGCGCAGAGTTAGTTGCACTTGGATAACCTCAGATGCATTATGCTGAGCAGTTAGCCCGGAGGTATGGATATCCTTAATGAATATGGACACACGTCCACCTTTGATGTTCCGGTCCGGGTTAGATGGCCGAAAAGTGTTGTATGCGTTATAGCCTGGTAATGCAGGGATGCTCTCTGGAGCCTTGAACCAGGTCTCAGTCACTGCACAGACATCGATGTTCTCCATTTTAAGTAGTGCCTTGAGGGAGTGCATTTTGATTTTTAGACTTCTAGCATTCAGTAGCATTACTTTCAGTTTTTGTTTGCCTGTTCCTGCTACGGTGGTGAATTTGTCATTTGAACCTTTCCTAAAAAGGCACTATAGGGGCAGCAAGAGCCTTAGCCACTATCCGGAATCCCAGGGTTGACAGGTGCAGGCCATCTCTGGCAAAGCATCGTGGTCTGTCGACCATGTCCCAGGCATACAGATAGTGGATCCCCTTAGAATGACACCAGAAGCATAGCCAGTTGTTGAAGTCAATCATTTTGCATTTTTCCTTGTACTGCGGTACAATTCTGGATGATGGCAGGATGCTACTCAGGGCTAGGGGCATACTTGCCTGGGCTACATGATTGGAGAGATCTTCCTTGTCTCTTCATGTAGTCCAGGGAGGTACGTCTCAGGTCATTCACACCAACATGGACAATGAGAGAGTCATATTTGTACTTGTTGTGGAGTGACTTGAGTTTGTGGGTTATGTGACTTATCCTGTCACCCGACAGGTAGATGACAGTATCCTTCTTGTTTAGCCTTGTGAGTGGGACATCAGTGTCACCTATGACTAGTGTGTTGGGTACGTTGTTTTGCCATATGGGCTGTGGTTGAGTGGCACACTGAGTCTGTGGGCTATGTGTCATTTGGGTTGTATTGAGGGGGGGGTTGCTTGTGTTTCTACCATGAATGTTTTTGTGTTTCTTTGTGTGGATTTTGGTAATGTAGGTTTAGTGGGACTATGTGGTGAGTGTGGTGTGGTGCAAGTGTTTGCCTTCTCCTCTTGACTGTCAAGTTCAGTCTTTGTTGGAGAGAGCTTTACCTCCAGTTTGGCTAGATAAGTCCATCTCTCATAGGTTGTAGTGTTGGGTGGTAGGAGGAGAGTGTTGTCTGTGTACATGAGGCAATTGCTACATTGCCGCAAGATGCCCAGATTCATCAGATAGGAGAGAACACTGGGAGCTGACCCTTGGACATACCTGAATAAAAAACTATTTTCCTCTAGACAAGTGAGAAAAGTGAGTACAAGAGCTGGGTTTTTTTTTTTCCAAGTAAGTGAGGAAAGTAAACTGTTTTTCTCTAGGTAATGAGGAAAGTTGAGTGCTGTAGTAATTTGTAGCTTATTTATTGCTTACAACAAGTGCTGAGCATGAATAAGCAAATTCAAGTGCTAAAACCAAGAGTCTGTATTTGAACTAGACTAGTTACAGGTTGCTAAAACCAAGAGTCTGTATCTGAACTAGACTAGTTACAGGAAAGAAACAAGTGCAAATGCGGGCTTTTAAATCAGAAAGTTGAGAGAGATGGAAAAATTGCCCATACGGCCAATAACTACAATTTCTGACCAGAAACCACTCCTTATTTGGTAGATAAGTTACCTAGTGCTCACCACTCCCACTGATAAGCTAGCAGGCTTCCCTCCAACACAGAAAGGCTTGGGGGCCTCAGGAGCTTACAAACAGTCCTGGATACAGCAAATTTGTATCTAGACTAGTTACAGGAAAAGGGGGAAAGAAGTGCAAATGCGGGCTTTAAAATCAAAGTTGAGACAGATGGAAAAACTGCCCAAACAGTCAATTACTACAATTTCTGGCCCTTTCTAGAAAAACTGCCCAAACAGCCAACAATTACAATTTCTGGCCCTTTCTAGAAAATTTTTGATAAAGAAAAAAGCTAGTGAAAGGGGAAGACTGTGGAGTCAGTGAAACTTCTTTTTCATTTACCCATACTTGGGAATAACATTTTTTTTCCATCAGTCTTCAGATAGATGTGTAAAGGAGAATACAGCAATGGATTATAAATGAATTCAGAATTTTCCCTCCTTCCTTTCTGGAAATGCTTTCTTATTTCACCAGTTCAGCTTGGAGGTACCTTGACAAATTTTGCAGGAACTGTTTTTATTTGGCACTGTTAAGAGTTACCGAAGAGGAGTAAGGAACTTTAGATGGTTCCTTATCATAGAGGACAGCATTTGGAAACTCATCCTGGACTTGACCTACACTAAAGAAGTTCTTTAAAGTAACCATTTTCAAAATGCTAACAGTGCTGGAGTTTTCTTCTGCTTATGCAACATACTTTAATGGTGACCATTGATCTGAGTGGTGCATGGTTGTGTGTTCATAAAGTCCACATCATTTTCTACCTTTCAACAGGACAGAAGCACTGCTAGATGTCCTTCCTTAGGTCATTGTTGCAGTATTCCAACCGAGTTATCTTGCCAGATAACCTGGTTGTCGGGCAGGGGTACCAAAGCCAAAACTTTGCACAGAGCCATACGTCTGAAGTATGACCTAAGCCCATGGGATACAAGGTGCATAAGCAGACATAAGTGTGTTACAGACTATCTCACCGCCAGTTCGAAATCAGGTCTCTCACCCATTGGTCTGTTCTGTGCATGGTCGTTGGCATTGTTCTGTTTTTTTTTAAGTGCGCCATTGGGTAATCTTCCTTGTTTTTTCTTAATATTCTTGGTGTCTGCTGTTCTATTAGATGTCAGCTTGGAGGGGAAAGTGCAATTGTGATAGCCAGATTCTTTACAGGAATCTTCATGTCTAGTGCCATTTTTAATTGGGTGCAGAACAATATTATAAAAAATACAGTATTTACCAGCTCTGCATACCTAAAACCTTACATGTGTGTCTTTCTTCTCTCGTTACATATTGGGAGATGTTGCACGTTAAGTGCCTCACCCAAGCTAAGTTGGCAGATACTTCCGTCCCTGTTGTCCTGTCTGCCCCAAAGAAACTCAGAAAACCTTTGCCCAGCATTTTACCTGCCCAATCGGACACCGATGTACCCGTTGAGGTTTTGTAACCCAAGGTAAGTTTGATGCCTTCTCAGATACCAGCTACTGCAACCATGCAGTAGGTCACTATGGAGTCAGATGTGTGCATATCTGAAACAACTGACCTTGTTTATGCCATTGAGAAGGGAGAACCCTGTTCATTCTTCTCTGAAGGAACAGAAGGTATTCACCAAGTACTAGTAAGAGGAGGTGATACCTGGGTCACTCATTGAGATATGTTGGGGGTCTGAGCCACCATGTGTTGTAAAAGCAGACATCATGCCAAAAAAGCGAACACCAAAAATGTTCCCTGTCCTCAGATGTTCAGGGAAAAGGAGTGGCATGATTTTTAACCAAACGGACACTGGAACCACTTTCTTTTGCTTCCTTTGCTCCTACTCCTGCTACTCCTGAAGAGAGAAAGTAAGAATCATCCTTGGTGGTTGATGGGCAAATTTTGATTCTGATGAACACTAACTAGACTACTTTTCTCAAATCCATTCTCATGTTATGTGGCCTCTGATAACTTTTTAGGGCTGTGCACCTCTGCACTTGCCCAAGTTCCTCTTGTCCTGGAGTCCTTCCTGGATGCCTCTGCCTGTACTTCCTTTGCTACGGACTCTCAGCCACCAGCTCCAAAAGGCCTTAATATCTAAAGTTTTTGTACAAGAATGCTTTGGCTCATCCTTTGTTTTTTTCCATTGCTATGGATAAGCCATGAAAACTCATGTCTGCTGCTAATGCCTTTCCCCCTGATAAAGATAGCAGAGCAGTGGATAGACTGGATAAAAAGGTATATACCTCTTCCACTCTTTTTCAGAGCTCTGAACTATCAGACCTAAATAAGTACATATTACTGTTTCTTTGGGGACATTTAAATAAAAGATTTATGGATTGGGAAGGCATTAAGCAACATTGTATGTCTGTCTTGGCTCAGACTTCACAGATAACCAGACATAGCATTAAGTACAACAGTGACAAAGTAGATGCTTCTTCCATAGCAGATGCTGCTGGTTTGGTTATCAGAAGGTGCCCCTACCTAGGGATATCGAAGCCAAGCTACTAGATTCTTCTTTGAATAAGAAGTTTTTGTTTGGCCCTGACACAGTCAAGTTGTTTAAAATCGTGCAAGAACAGGATAAAATTATGAAAAGATTGCAGACAAATTTTTGTTACCTCAGTACCCAGATATCAAAGAAACTATCCTCCAAAGCCCACCTCCTCCTCTCACGAGTCTGGATCCCCTCATAAAGCCAAGAAAGTGACTAGGAAAAGATTTCAAGATAAACTAGACAGGGATTCAAAATCCGTGAGACTTCCTTACCCAGACAAGTTGGCCTTGACCACCTTTTTCACTCTGTTGCTCCCCACACTTCACTCCTCTTCAGAAGATTTTCTTCATCTATGGTGAATTGACAGCTCATAACCACAGACAAATAGGTCATTTCCATTCTTCATCATGGTTACAGAATAACATGAAAGAAAATCCTTCTATGCAAGGGAGTATCCTTTCTCCACCTCCCAATTAGATAAGTCCTACCTCCCATCATTCAAGCCTTGTTTGACCAAGGCACAATATAATCTTACCACACCAACATACGGGAAGAGGATTATATTCCAAATTTTCTTCTTGTACCACGAAAAGGAGGAGAATGGAGACCTATATTGAATTTGTCCATTCTCAATACTTTCCTCAAGGTCCCCTCATTCAAGATGCTGTTACTGCAGGCTCTTCTGCCTTTCATCCTTTCACAGGCTTTTCTGGTTTTCTTGGTTCTGATGGATGCCTGTCTTCACCTAGTGATTCACACTTCCTTTACGAAATTTCTGTGATTTTCAGCTTGTTAATCACACTTTCAGTTCTCTGCTTTGCCAGTCCCTATGGTTTTCACAAAACGTGTCTAGTACCACTCATAGCCTTTTGCAGGAGTTCAAGGAATTTAAATATTCTTGTACTTAGACCTGTTAATACAGGCATCCTCTCAACATACCCTTCTGTTTCATCTCAATTTCATCTTGCTCCTCCTCCAGAGTCTGTGGTTCATGCTCAACTTCAAAAAGTCCCCACTTTAATCCACGTAATATGTGGTTTTCTTGGGTTGCAGGCTAGACTCCAAAACGATGTAGGCTTTTCTACCTTTAGACAAGGTACAGTCTCTCACCATCTATTTCTAGTCTCTTGTTTTCCTTCAGGCTTGTTTTGTAAGTAAAATTCTCAGGAAACCGGGATTCATGGCCTTAGCCATACCCATGGTCCCTTTTGCTAGACCCCATATGAAAAAGATTCAGTGGCACTTGGAATCCACCTGGTTCCAACATTCTTATCTTCTGGACACTTAGATTAGCCTTTTTCCCTGCTTAAAGAAAGAAGATTAGTGGTGGGTATCACAAGTAAATACCAACCCAGGCCTGCCTTTCAGAGTGCAGATATAGCAACAGGCGTTGCATGCAGATGCTTCAGACATTGCATGGGAGCATGGAATGACCCTGTTAAAGTCCAGGGCCAATAGCCGCAAAGATGTTAACCGGAAAGATGCGGGCACTAATTCAGGCTCTGCAGCTCATCTCCAAATTCTGGGCGATATGCCCCTCAGAATTTTCAGGCAACACTGCAGTCATGCTTTACGACACAAGCGGGGGGGGGGGGGGTAAAGATCTTAATCGGCTATACAGACTAACTTTTATGGCTTGGGAACATTCCTGAAAAATGAACCTGTCCCTCAAAGTTATTTACATTCCGGGACAATGTTCTGGCGAATTTTCTAAGCAGATCAAGGGAAGATCCTGATGAGTGGATACTGAACAAAGAGGTCTTCCTTGACATATTGCCCAAATGGATAGGGTCTCCCCACAGATAGACTTTTTTGCCTCCATCCACAATAAACTGCTTCTCTGCTCTTGCTCCAGTACTCCATCTTCAAGCATGGAAAACAGATGCCATGTCCTTTCCTTGGAAAGACCGGATCTGAAGTAGCTAACTTCATTTGTGTAGCAACCTATGGGTATCGGATCCGACTTTGGATCCAAGCCGGCAGTTTTCAACAGCTTAGATCCGAGCTCCTAGCTCCTCCCCCTACCCATAAACCCCTGCCAACCCTGACTGACCTCAGATCTAGTTTGCCATGCTTGTTGTCAGCAGCTGGATTCTTGAGCTCGGTCGTTAGCGAATTTCTGAGAGAGAAAAATAGAAAAATGTTTACTTTTTTTCTGTACTTTTGGTGTGAGTACCGTGTGTTAGGTCCATACTTGTTTCCCTTAGCTTAAATCTTCTTTAGTTTATATATTTTTCCCTCCCTCTCCCTCGCTGGTTCGTTAGGGTCTGTGTGTGTGTGTTGGGGCCTAGCGTGTGTGTTTCTTTAGTTTAAAAATGTCTGAGGCCCCAAAACCTATCTTTTCGAAGTGCACCGAGTGTGGCAATAAGTTTTCACCGGCTGATGGCCACACTTGTGTTCTGTGCCTTGGGGTTGGACACCTTTTTTCTGGGGTTACCATCTGCATGGCGTTCAACCCCAGGGTACTCAAGGACCCGGAGATCCAAGCTGATCCTGGCGGGTCTATTGCCCCCAGATTTGGCTTTGGCCTCCGGTCCTACCGTGGCTATCTCTGCGACTTCGGCAGCGGCCACTCCTGCCTATCTCCCCCCCCCCCCCCGGCCAGGACTCAACCTCCCGCTGTAGGCCCGCAGGAGAGGGAGGCCAGGAAAGAGGAGGGAGAAGCACCACAAGCGGAGGGCCGAGACCTCCGCTTCGGCTCCCCCGGCTAAGCGGTCTTCTCCCTCCAGGGCTTCCCGGTCTCCACCTTCTCTGATCCGGTCCCCTTGTTTTTTACCGGGTCCTGAGGAGGAGGAGACCTGATCTCCTTCGAGGTCATCGAGGGAGGCAGCACTCACGTCCTGCCTCGGTGGCCTCTTCGAGATCTATGCGCAGCCTTTCCGACGCAGACTTAGACTGGATGATGCGAAGATTCCTCCAGTCCCAACTGCAGATGGGAGTGCTCCTGCCCCCCCCCCTCCGAGGGGGAGCTCGACCCCTTTCTTTGCCCCGATGGCTCCTTCGCCGTCCCGCTGCCCTGGTTCGGAGCCGGGCAGCCTTGGACGGGGGTGGGTCGACGCAGACTCTTCCCTCGAGCCTGTTGGGTCCATTTTTGTCAGATCCAAGCTCTCGGAGCCGAGGGCTGAGCTTTGGATCAGAGGGTTTCAGTATGCCTTCGGCACTGTCCAGGTCTGAGCATACTGGTCCGTCGGATCTGATCGCTTTGGCGCCGGCCCCGGTCCGCATGTCTGATCCGAGTGAGGGTCTGCTCTCGGATCCCAGAGAGAGCGGCTCTCCCTCGGCGTTCGTGGTGGAGAGGGCCCTGTCGACTGCTTCCCGGCCCCCGGTCCTTGCCACGGCTCCACCCCGCACTCCTCTGTTGGGTCCGACTTCCATCACCCGGCCCCAGGGACAGCCTGCTTCAATGTCCCAGGTCGTTCCCCTGGAACAGGATATTGCTGGTGAGGCCTCCTCGGACAGTCCCCCCGAGGCGATCCCCCCACAAGCGGGAGTGCAAGACGAGAGGCACGTGGACTCCGAGTCCTTGACTGAAGACATGGATTTGGAGGAAGGGGAAGGCTCCCCAAAGTCACCCCCTGAGGATGCCTCCTTTGGAGACATCATGGATATGCTCAGGATCAGAGGCGGGTGGTCTACCCCAAAGCCGACCTTGGATGAGTCCGTGTTCCTGGAGGCATTTGAAGCAGGCCCTTCTACCTCTTGGGTGTCCCCTCCGGCTGACCCCCTGGTGGACCTGATTACCACCAGGGCATGGAAGGAGCCGGACATTGTGGAGCCAGTCCCGAAACGCCCTGACAGGATCCTCAGTCCCCCTGCGGATAGGCCCCATTGGAGCAAGGGTCCCCCGGTAGATGCCATGTTGGTAGCGGCGGCCACTAAGAGGGAACTAGCTCGAGAGCCCCTCGGTCCACCCCCCCCCCCGGGCAAGGAGTCCCGATCGCTGGACCGCTTAGGGAAGTGGGTGCTTAGTTCAGCGGCCTTCTCGGTTAGGTCTCTGAACTATATGGCACACGTTATTCGATTGCAGCGGGATCTCATTGAGTAATACGCTGCAGCGCCCCCCGGAGTCCATGTCGGAGGACAAACAGCTGTACTCCGCCCGTATGACCACTCTTAAGTCAATTTCCAATACCTCTGTGCGGCTACTATCCCATGCCACAGAGGGAGCCACTAGAGCCAGCGGAGCAGGCCTCGTCATGAGGCGTCAGGCCTGGCTCCGGCATTGTGATTTCGCGGAACCCTTTAAGGCGTCGTTCGCAAATGCCCCTTTTGATGATCCTACCCTATTTGGGAAGACAGTTCGTGACACCTTGGTCCAGAGCGAAAAGGACGGGAAGACGTTGCTCCCCAGAGGTTCTTCTCCTGGAACCAAAAGGGACATAAGATGTGGTTCGGGAAGTTGCAACAGTCCCAACCCGCTCCGGATCTCCAGTCCTTCCGCGGCAAAGGAGGACGGGGAGAATGCCGCCCTAGAGGCAGATGGGGCCCGAAGAACTTTGGGTCCAGAGAACCCTTCTCTGACTGGCCCACGCAGCAGCCCTGAGGGGCTGCCCGACTGCTCCACTCTGGAGGCAGTCGGGGGACGTTTCTTGAGGCACCCGGCAGCTTGGGAGTCCATCACAGCAGACGGCTGGGTGCTTCGCATCATATCCAGAGGTTACCAGATTCTGATCAGAGGGAGGCCGCAGCTGTGGAAATTCAGCAGCTCCTAGAAAAAAAGAGCCATCCAACACATCCTCCCCCAGAACAGCTCGGATCGGGTTATTACTCCAGGTTCTTTTTGGTGCCAAAAAAGATGGGGGACTTGAGGCCAATCCTCGATCTCTCCCTCTTGAACCTGTCAGTAACCAAAGAGAAGTTCCGGATGGTCAGTTTTCATTCCATTCTCCCCGTTTTACGGGAGAACGATTGGATGTGCTCTATAGACCTCAAGGATGTGTACTACCACATTCTCATGGATAGACGATCCAGGAGGTTTCTCCGCTTCCGGCTAGGGGCCAGCCATTACCAATTCAGGGCTCTCCCCTTTGGTCTCACCTCGGCCTCCTAGGGTGTTCACCAAAGTGTTAGCAGTGATAGCGGCCCACCTGAGGCTCCAGGGAATTCAGGTTTTTCCGTACCCGAACGACTGGCTCCTGACTGCCCCGACGAGGCATCTACTCTGCACAGCCAGGAACTATTTTCTTCGCATTGCTCCCTGGCTAGGGATCACAATAAATATGGACAAATCTTCTCACCCCGACTCGGGTCATAGATTTTATCGGGGCCAGGTTAAACGCAATCAATCTTGTAGCCACCTTAACCCCAGAACGACTTCGAACCCTGCGGCTTCATGTGCGGGCCATCCTTCTATCTTCAGCTTCTCCTGCGGAATTGGTTCTGAGGGCTCTAGGCTCAATGGAAGCGGCAATCAACTTATTGCCAATGGCACGTCTGAACATGAGGGTCTTGCAGTGGACCCTCCAAGTCCAGTGGTCTTTTCGTCACTACCCTCTTGAGTCATCTCATTCCCCTCAGCAGAGCTTGCAAGAGGGCTCTCATATGGTGGCTACAATCTCCGGACCTCCACATGGGACGCCCCTTCTCTATGGCCCCTCCCCTTGCCACTGTGACCACGGACGCCTCTCTCCTCGGGGGGGGGGGGGCAGTCTTCGTGCAGGACTGTCCAAGGCACATGGAACAACACGGAGACCTCTTTGCATATCAATGTCCTAGAGATGAGGGCAGTGCTGTTAGCGTTGCAAGCACTTCAGGACCTTCTTCCTGTAGGGACTATTGCGATCCAGACGGACATGTCGGTTGTCTGGTACATCGACAAACGGGGGGGAACCAGGTCTTACCCACTCTGTCAAAAGGCCATGAGAGTGTGGGAATGGGCGATCTCCACCAACCGTTTTCTCATTGCAATGCACATTCCAGGACGATCCAACATCCTGGCGGACAGACTCAGTCGCACCATCCTTTCCCCTTATGAGTGGTCTCTCAATCCGCAGGTAGCGAATCAGATTTTTGCCAAGTGGGGGCAGCCCTGTTGCGATCTTTTCGTGCCTCCTTCAAACACCAAATGCAACAGCTATTTCGCTTTAATTCCCCAGGTCAGGGAATCCCAGAGAGACGCCCTGGTGCATGCTTGGCCTCCCGGTCTGCTTTATGCTTATCTGCCTCTTCCCCTGATGCTAAAGTTTCTACAGAAAGCCAGTCTGTTGGGGAGCAAGATCATCCTCATTGCCCCATTCTGGCCTCGTCAAACCTAGTTTCCTTACCTTTGTTCTCATCTGGTGAATCCTCCTTGGATTCTAGATCCCCTCCCGGATCTGATTTCCCACCCTCTGGGTCTCCCAACCCTGAACCTGGTCAGTCTCAAGCTCACAGCTTGGCTGCTCCAGTTCCACTCGTAGCTAGGACTCCCGGCATCTCTTCCCCAGTCAAAGCCATTCTAGTAGCAGCCCACAAGCCTTCTACTAGGAAGATTTACAGTAGCAAATGGAAACGTTTCTCGATTTGGGCGGAACTTCAAAACTTGGATCCCTTCACAGCTCCCTTACCTGCTGTGTTAGACTTCTTATCAGGACTGTTTCACCAGGGGGCTAGCTGTTCCACCGTCAAGGTTCAACTAGCAGCTATCTCTCACTACCATGTCGTACATGATCTGCGTCCTTTGATCACTTCAAAACTGTGCAAGACCTTTCTGAAGGGCACCTTCCTGCTCAGACCTCCGGTAAAGGAAGTGGTACCTCCATGGGATTTGACATTAGTGCTTCAGGCCTTGACAGCTTCCCCCTTTGAACCTGCAGCTTCAGTGGATCTCAAGTACTTGTCTTGGAAGACAGCCTTTCTCGTCGCCATTACTTCGGCTAGAAGAGTTTCTTAAATGCAAGCCCTTTGTGTGAAACCCCCGTATCTAACCTTTCACAAGGATAGAGTTTACCTCAGGACCAATCCCTCTTTTCTCCCTAAGGTTGCTTCCGAGTCAAATATTAATCAGTCCATTAACCTGCCAGTTTTCTTCCCCAATAATCAGAACAAAGGGGAATACAAACTACACCTTTTGGATGTGCATAGACAACTTAAATTTTATATTCACAGGACATCTGGTCATAGGCAATCCGACCAGTTGTTCGTCTCCTTTGCCAAAATGAATTTGGGTAAATCGGTATCTAAAGTCACATTGTCTTGATGGATCTCACAGTGTATTCTTTTGGCTTATGAAAGTTCTGGTAGGCCCCCACCTCAGGGAGTTCGTGCCCACTCTACCCGATCTATGTCCACCTTTGCTGCCTTTAGATCCAGGGTATCCTTAGGTGATATTTGTTCGGCTGCCACTTGGGCCTCATCTCATACCTTTATCAACCATTATAAACTGGATATGATCTCCAGAGGGAGAGCATCCTTTGGCTCTGCAGTGCTCCGGAACATCCTTCCATGATGGCCGCCCAAGGTTTAGGTAGCTGGGGACTCTGTCCCATAGGTTGCTACACAAATGAAGTTAGCTACTTCAGGTTAAGAAGTTATGTACTTACCATAACGTTCCATCTGAGTAGATTTTTTTATTTTTTATTTTACATTTGTTGACCGGGCTAGTCTAGCTGGATATATGTCCATTTTCAGTAGAGGCCCGGGGAGAAAAGCTCCACACACACAAAAAAAAAGCACAATAGAACAAAGTTGATATCTTTATAAAAAAAAAATGACTAAAATAGAAAAATGTCCAAAAAGGACAGGTTACATAAACACTACAGTTGGCAAAGAAAAATACATGGTCAGTTACAGGGCATTATAATTGTAGGATAACGACTGTTTATAAGTAGATTCAAAAAGAAATTGAATAAAGATAAAGAACAAGAGACAGAGAAAGTTAAGGAGTAGTATAGAAATCTATGAAAAAAAAGAGAAGCAGTAGACAGAAAGGAAAGTAAGGAGAAAAGGACATGACAGTGAGAAGAGAGGAGAGAGCCGAGAGAAGCAGGTAGAGCAAAAGAAGCCATGCATTGGGCAAAAGATAGCCTAGGAGGTAGCTTAATAGGTAAGCTAAAAGTAATAGGATTGGAAAAGGTAGATGTAAAGTAAAAGGGTAGAGGAGACTGTCAGTCTGGTGTACTAGAGGAACAGAGCCAGTGATTTTGGAAGTATAGCTTGAGTTTTTGTTTGAAAAGAGGAAGAGATGTGATCAGTGTAATATCAGTAGGTAACAGATTCCATTTTCTACCAGTAGTATTAGTGAATAGAGTCGCCGGCGTAGTTGTTAGACTTTATTGATCTGGTCAAGAGTTTACAAGAGGAACAAAGGGAGTTAAGATTATTGTAAGGGATTAAAAAGTTGTGAGAGTATAGGGGTATTGTCAGGTTGGTACAGTATTTTGTGGGAAATAGTGAGTTGTGAGATTATAAGATAATTTTGTAGTTCTAGCCAGCCTAAAAGTTTCAAATTAAGACAGTGATGGGTTATATAGGTGTTCCCAGTGGCAAAGCGGGCAATGCTATTATAGCAAGTAGCTAGTTTGTTTAGGTTAGCTTTCTCAAGGTTGGTGAAAATAGGAGAGGCATAAAAGAGAGTAGATATAAGATGGGAGAGGGCAAGTTTAGCTTTAGTAGATGGGGTTAGAAATAGTTTAATACGGTATAAGGATCATATTTTTCTGTTGACTGATTTAATGTTATTGTTGATGTGTTGATCAAAAGTGAGATTATTATCAATGGTTATTCCTAACAGTTTAGTTGTCGTGTCAGGAGAGATGACAGTGGCATTCTTTGAAGAGATAGTGAAGTTTAAAGGGGAGGTCTGAGAGGTAGGGGTGAAGAGAAGAAGTTTAGTTTTTTTGGCATTTAGAAGGAGGTACTGTCTAGTAAACCATGTTTCTACTGTAGTGAAGATATTTTGAGTCAGTGAGATTAGTTCTATAGAAGAAGATGCTGAACAAATAATGGTAGAGTCGTCTGCGTATTGAATGCAGGTAGCTTGAGGGATTACTGAGTGAAGATCATTAATGAAGAGGGAGAAGAGAAGTGGACCAAGAATAGAGCCCTGAGGGACTCCAATGGAAATTGGCAATAATGAAGAGATGTGGTTGTCCCATAGAACAGCTTGTTGTCTGTTGCTCAGATATGAACTAAACCATTTAATAGCTAGGTTATCAAATGAGAGGGATTTTAGGATGTTGATTAAAGAAGAGTGGTTGACCATATCGAAAGCTTTAGATAGATCAATAAAAAGAGCAGAAGAGAGAAGGTTGTTATTGCGATTCCTGTTAGTATCCACAAAGGAGAGGAGGGCAGTGGTGGTACTATGATGAGGTCTAAAGCCATGCTGGCAATTTGCTATAATGTTATGTAAAGAGAGATACTGTACAAGTTGCTGGTGAATACATTTCTCCATAATTTTTGCTAGGGATGAGAGGAGAGCAATTGGTCTGAAGTTAGAGTATTCAAAAGAGTTACCACCTTTATGTAGTGGGATAATATGGGATACTTTCCAGATATCAGGGATGATTCCCTCTTGGATTGTCCTATTTATTAGTATGGATATAGGGTAAGCAATTACTTTAGCTGCCTTTTGGAGATAAAGAGAAGGGACTTTATCAGCAGAGGGGGTACATGGTTTTAGTTTGTGAATAGGTCTGTAGATGAAAGAGGTTGAGATAGGTTGTAGAGAGAAGTTGTAGGTAGTGTCTACTAGGTTACTAGGAGGATAGAAGTTGTTGGTGTTCAGTTGTTTAGCAACAGATTGAATAGTTTCGGAAAAGAAAGAGTTAAAAGCATTAGCGGTTAGGTAAGGGGTGTCTGGGTCAGCATTTAGTGGGGAAGGAGTTTTGGTTATTCCTGGTGAAAGGAGTCTATTTACAGATGACCAGAATTATTTGAATGAGTTTCTTGAAGTTCACAGTAGAATTTTCTTTTGTCTGCGATTATTGCTTTTTTGGTCAGATTTCTGAGCTGGCGGAAGTGAAGAAAATCAGAGCTGTTTCTATGGCATCTCCATTTGGCCCAAACTTTATTTCTAGAGAGGATTCGTTTTTTTAGCTTCGTTAGAGGGCAGCCACGGTGGT
Source organism: Protopterus annectens (assembly GCF_019279795.1). Lineage (NCBI taxonomy): Eukaryota > Metazoa > Chordata > Ceratodontiformes > Protopteridae > Protopterus > Protopterus annectens. The sequence goes on from NC_056744.1 coordinate 1,093,824,237, forward strand.
GCAGTGGTTAGCATTGCTGCCTCACAGCAAGAGGTTCTCCGGTTCGATCCTCGGCTGGGGTGCCTTCTGTGCGGAGTCTGCATGTCCTCCCTGTGGTCGCGTGGGTTTCCTCCGGGTGCTCCGGTTTCCTCCCACATCCCAAAGACATGCTGCAGGTGGATTGGACACTCTAAATTGGCCGTAGGTGTGCGTGTGAGTGTGCCTTCTGTGGAAGGTTGGGCGCCGGGCTGGCAACTCGACACCGTAAAACTCCACTGCCATTCAATGTGCGGACAAGGTGATCCGCTGTGGCGACCCCTAACCGGGAATAAGCCGAAAGAAGAAGAAGAAGGAGAGAGCCATGGGGCTGTATTAAACTTCATTCTGATGGTACGCTCTGGAGCATGTTTGTGAAGAATGGATAGGAAGGTAGAATTAAAGAATAATACTGCGTCTTCAATAGGAAGTGATTTTAAGGGGTTCCAGTTACATGCGCTAAGTTCGGCTTGAAATAGGTCTGTTTTAAAGTATTTGGTAGAGCGTATTTTCCTTATATTGGGGAGGTTTAAACTATCAGTTTTTTCTCTTGTAATATAAGTTAAACAATGGTCACTAATATCTGGCATGGTTCCTACGATGCTCTCTTTCTTGCTGGGCTTGTTAAATCTTGTAGTAGAGGTAATGGATTGGGTAAAGCCATTTAGGTTAATGTGAGAGGAGGGATTATCAGCATTAATAGAATTCCAGTCTATGTTAAAGTCACCTAGTATTATAGTTTCTTGGGGGTAAGTGGTAGAAACCCAACTGAGAAAGTGTTCTACAATAGGTATGTTGCCTGGAGGCATATATATGCAGATGATGTAAAGGGATTTTTTAGCATTTAATTGGAATTTAGTAATAATGGCTTCTACTTTGCTATCCTGGGTTGGACAGGCTGGGAGGAAGGAGATATTGAGCTGATTTTTAAACAGAATTGCTACTCCACCACCTTTCCGTTTTGAACGGTCAAGTCTTACTATGTTATAGCCTTGGGGTATGATCTCGGTATCTTTTGTGTGTGGCTTTAGCCAAGTTTCTGAGAGGCAGAGAATGTCAAGAGTGTGTGTCAAGGAGGGCATGAAGGTAGGGAACTTTGTTGTTTATACTTCGAATGTTAAGATGCCCTATGAGGAAGGTATTATTAGAGCTTAATCTAGATACTAGAGGGGAAGGGTATACTGGGCCAGGGTTGGGGTGGATGTCGCTGTCTTGTAAGGTAGGATTATCTGGTTTGGTTAAGAAGTTGCTCTTAACAAGGGTTAGAAGTTTCATTTTTTTTATCTGAGGGTAAGGTGTAGTTGAGGTGAGAGAGTCTGTGGAACTTGGGTAGATGGTAGCAAGGGGAGGAATTAGTGTTTAAGAAAGAGGTGAGAGAAATGTAGATAGTAGATGTATGTCTCTGTTTATAGTTTGATTGGGTATTAAGTGGGTTTTCAAACAAGGTAAGAAGGTAAGCAGAGAATAAAATGGTTGGGAGTAAGACTGAGAGTACAAGCAGGGTAGGTCGGTAGGGAGCCATTTTTAAAAGAGAGTCAAAGTAGAAGTGGATTGTAGAGGAAAGGTACAATATGTAGGAAGGAGCTATTAAGAGGGGAACAAAAGATATTAAAGGGTTTAAAAGGGGAAGGGACAGGTAAAATAAGTAGAGGGATAGAAAAAAGTAGTACCAGAAGAGGTGGAGGGATGCTTGTAAAAGGATGGGGGGGGGTAAGTAGACAAAGAGGAAGTGAGAGGAGGAGAGGGGTGTGTAGAGGGGTGAGAGGAAGAGAGGGGTGTGTAGAGGGGAGGGTTCACAGTTGAGCGGGAAAGAGAATGATAGGATAGAGAGGAATAGGGGGAGTGTCTAGAGAGCTATAAGGTTAGGATCCCTAGGGGTGGGTGGGAATTGGGGGTAGGGTGGGGAGCGGAGTAAGCCCGCAGGGCGAACGGAGCGGGTAGAAACCACCACTGAAGGTGAGATAAGAAAGGAGACAATCAGAAAAACAGGTAAGTAAGGTGGGATAGGAATGTAACTAAATAGAAGGGGTAGGATAGAAACCCTTAAACTGATAAACTTCATTTGTCAGCAACCGTCCCCCCCCCCCCCCCTCCTTCCCCTTGACCTTTGATTGTTCACATTTGTTGTCTTCAGAGATGGTCTTTAATATTGATCTATCTTTAGCAGTTGCTGTTTTAGGGGCAAACTTGATCTGAGGTCAGTCAGGGTTGGCAGGGGTTTATGGGTAGGGGGAGGAGCTAGGAGCTCGGAACTAAGCTGTTGAAAACTGCTGGCTCTGATCCAAAGTCGGATCCGATACCCATAGGTTGCTACACAAATTAAGTTGATCTACTCCGATGGAACGTTATGGTGAGTACATAACTTCTTATTCCTTTATGCCTTCTTTCCTCTCATACTTCTCCCAGATGTCTTGCTAAAGATCTAGAAAGACAAATTAAAAATCTTACTGGTGACTCACTTTAGGCCAAGAAGCATTGGTTCCTTCCTTCTGTACCATCTAGCCATGGGTCATCCTCACAAGTTACCTTACAGAGTGGATCTGTCACACAATACAAGGGCTCACTTCTTCACCCCAACCTATCCTTTCTAAACATAACGCTATGGTTGATAGTATCCTGATACCTTTCTTACACCAGTTTTCTGAGGATGTGCTACTGTTTCTTCAAGAGGCAAGGAAATATACAACTAGGAAATCTTTATCTAAATGGAAAGGATTTTCGATTTGGTATCATGCTCATTAACAGGAATCTGCATAAATAGGAGTTCCCAGTATCCTGTCTTGTTTGTGTGAGATATTAAAAGCTGGTCTGGCATAGTTTTCAAACAAGGCACACTTCTCAGCCATCTCTGCATGTGCTTACCTCTGGACCCCCATTTCCTTTTGTCCATGCTAGAGATAAAACAGTTGCTAAAAAGTGTGCTTGACCTAAAACCACATAGGAAAGCTGTTCTGTCTTGTTGGACCTCAACTTTGTTCTTGAAACCGTCCTCTTCTCCACTTTTGAGCCAGCAGCTTCTGTCTTTCTTAAATGATGTACTTGGAAAACATTCCTTCTAATGGCCCTTACTTCTGCTAGATGAGTCTCTGAGCTCTGATGGTAACCCCCTCCTTCCTTAGTTTTCATAATGACAGTGTCTTTGAGTGCAAGTCAAGCAGACCTGGTCATTACCATCATGGGAAATCGATGCTCCACACCTGTGGTCACCCCCTCGTTGGTCAGGTCAGGCCATAAGCTAATCACCCTTAACATCCACATCCCACCCCCACTCTCCAGTAAGGAAACCTCCATAAAAAATGTCTCCAAAGCCAGCTTCATACTAAAGTCAGAAGTGACCAACTTCATGGCACCCATGCAGACGAGAACTGAAAGTTCGACTGATTACACTAAGGCACTGTACGAGCACATCCACTCATGCTTAAATCGTGCCATCCCAAATAGAACCAAGATGCTTTCCTCCAAAAAAAGGAAGCCAATCTGGTGGTCCCTTGCCATAAACAAACTTTACAACTAAAGGAAGAAACTGTTGCATACGAGGAAAATCCCAGGATGCAAAAAAACCTCCCTTACCAGCCTCCGTAATAAGCTGAGATCCCTCATAAAATCCTCCAAAGCTAGTTACGAAAATAAAATTGCCAAAGATTCCAAAGAAAACCACATTGCATTCTATAGTTATGTCAAGAATCTAAATGGCAATGCTCAGATCTGCTCTGAGCTACAACAGAATGGCATTAAATATACTGATCCCAAGGATATTGCCAATATCCTGTCAGATCGATTCAGTGGCAATGTCACCCCCCTCTGACCCCCTAAATGGCCAATCTCAATACCGGAAGATTGCCAAAGTCCGGTAATAACGGCCACACAGGTAAAAAAAAAACGCACTCTCCAAAGCTAAGAATACAGTATCCATGGGACCAGACGACATCCTGGGCTATGTACTACATAAACTACAAAATGAACTTTAACCTCACCTAAGTGTCGTGTTTAATCATATCCTCATCTCAGCTTCGTGCCCACTGAGTGGCGCACAGCTACAGTTATCCCACTCCACAAGGGGGGACCCACATTGGATCCTGGGAACTACTTGCCCAATCAGTCTGACGAGCCTGATCTGCAAGGCCATGGAACGTATTATCATGGAACTTAAAAACAAAGACATTGGCAACCTTCAAACACTGGACCCCACCCAGTTTGGGTTCATGAAGGGCCGATCTTGTCTCCTGAACCTGATTGACTTCTTTGAATCCGTCTCCAGAGCCGTGGACGAGGGTAAGGCAGTCCACACAGTCTATCTGGACCTCGCCAAGGCCTTTGACACCATCCCCCACTCTGGAATCATAGATAAATTTATAAGCTGGGCATTAATCCCTACGTCAGTCAGTGGGTTGCCAGCTGGCTGTTACTGACAGAACCCACACTGTAAAAGTAGCCGACTCCAAATCCAGCTCCAGGCAAGTGAAAAGTGGAGTACCTCAGGATTCAGTCTTGGGACCTCTCTTGTTTGGCATCTACTTCTCTGAAGTACAGGCCCAACACTAAGGGACTCTGGCTAACAAAATTCACAGATGACTGCAAACTGGGAGCCATTATTGAATCCCCAAATGATGTGGATACTCTACAAAAGGGCCTTACAGAAACGGATGCTTGGTGCCAGAGCCATGGGCTCAAGCTCAGTGCCAAGAAATGTATAGTCATCCCCTTTGGGAAAAAACATGTACCGCTGAATTACCACATAGGTGGCAGTATACTAAACATCGAAAGTGTGATGAGACTTAGGTTGACAGTGGTCTCACTTTCAATAACCACATCACCACATCAGGAAATCCTGTGTGGCACACCTCATCACTAAGGGCTTTTCATCCAGAAAAAAGGAGGTCATTGTCCCACTGTACTCATCCCTCATTATACCCATTATAGAATACAATGCCCCATTTGGTAAGTACCTCTCAAGATATCTGCAACAACTGGAAAGGCAGCAGAAATACCTCACTAAAAGAATCGCAGACCTAAAGTAGATGCCCTATGCTGACTGCCTTAAAAAAACTCCAGCTATACTCTGTCGCATATTGTCTCCTCTGAGGCGATCTCTGCTTAACATACAAGGCCATGTCAAACCCAGAGCTGTTGGACATGCTACACTTAAAGAAATCCCAGTCCCTCAGAGCCACACACTCCAGGGATCTAAACCTTGTCATCACAATAAACAAAACATGCTGGAGGGATAGGTTCCTGACCCAGAGACTCCCCAGACTCTGGAATAGACTGCCCATACGTATGTCAAGCAGAGCGCCTCTTTGGCCCTCTTAAAAAGGAACCTTGATGATTGGATGGGAGAAAAGAAATTCACCCCGGGTATCACGTCAGTCGCCCTGCTAGACAAGGGTCCAGGGAAGTAAATATTGTGGGAAGAAATAGCCCGGGAATTGTTATGGCTAGACTTGTATAGGCTTTAGGGCCGATAGCCTAGTACCAACCTATGAACTCCTCAGACCTAAAGTGGTCAGTGAGCTATCCCTCTGTCAAGCCATCAACCTCCCTGCTTTCTTTCCTGTCCACTCTGTTTATGTTCATAGGCATCTCAGATTTTACTTGCACAAAACAGTTAATCCGCAGGATCAGTTTGTCTCTCTCCAGGAAACCAAGGTAGCTAACCCAGTTTCAAAATTATCTGTTAGTTGCTCTCTAAATCTATTTTCGTTTGTTGCATTCAACAAATCTTTTACCTTTTTTAGTAAAAGCACATACTACCAGAGCAGTGGCTTCATCTGGAGCCTTTTACAAGGGGTAGACTCGAGAGTCATCCTTGAAGCAGCTACTTGGTGTTTTATATAGATGTATACATCTGAATTACCTTTCAAATCTCAGCCCATAATACCGAAATTCAAAATCTTGAGATGACAATACCGACAACTCTCAATCACGAGCGACTGAAGTTATCCAGGGCAAGTAAATACTTTTCCAACACTGAATGCAAACACACTGACCGATATAACTTAACTGCCTAGGTGTGTGTGTGTGTGTGTGTGTGTGTGTGTGTGGGGGGGGGGGGTTGTGTGCCCCCCCAAAACTGTATATACCAACTCCAGGATCGCACTACAGAGGATTGTCGTCTCAAAATTTTGAACATCGGTATTATGGGGTTCAGGATTTAGAAGGGGACCGGTGTGTGACCAAACATTACACCATAGATGCTTTCCCCAAGTCCAGAGCTGCCTTTGCTGGATTAGTTCCTTTGCTGAATTAGTCCTCTCTGGACTGGTTGACAGCTCTCCTATGTCTCATCCAGCCACCCTTCAGCACTCAACTAAGCTTTGGGAATCGCACAGCAGTTTGGAATTCTGCAGCAGTGATCTAAGGAAGGATGTAGTACAGTTGTGTAAGAATGTACCATAATAATAGAGGTCTTACTGATCACTGTTGCAGTATTCCTCCCCACTCTGGCCACCCCCATTATCTATCTTTGCTTACCTTTTCTCGTTGACAGAGGGGCAGGCATTTTCTGCCTTCCCCCTTCCTTGCTGACCATTGATTTATACTATCCTTGGGTGTCTTACAGGTTTTCTGGCTTTAAGATAATCTGCGAGTTTTTATGCTCATACATCTGCTTCTGTACCCTTACATCCCTGGGATTAGGTCATGCATTGAACATATCACATTATGGAATGTTTTGGCTTTGGTACCCCAGCTAGACATCCAGGTTATTTGGCGCGGTAACCAAGGAAGGACATCTTTTGTAAGTTCTTACAAAATTGTGTTCTCACCTCCTGGACATTTTGGCTTTTCAGTGGTACTCTGAATGTTCATATGATTCACACCAGTATTTGCCCACCTGAGGAGGCAGAAATCTCTGCCTGTGTGTTGGTGGTTCCCTGTCAAGCAAATAATCCATTTGAAGGAATTGAAGGGAACCCTGCAGTACACTATGTACTGCTTTACCACCCAGGGGTTTGCTTAATCATTGTAAAGTTCAGCCTTAACCTGAGACATGAAAGATTTTCCTTGGATATAGGCTAGACACAAACATAATCAAGACTGTTCTTTCTCTTTTTTTGAAATAGTCCTCCAGATGGTATTTTCTTGTCTGCATGGTCAAGTGGATGCATATGGTAGCTTGCACATTTCTGAAAGCACTGGGCTACATGCCAGCTTCTCTCTTTCCTGTCTGTAATTAGCTAGGCAGTACATGAAAAAGATATGGTACTTCAGAAATATTGGAAAACATAACCAACACCCATTAATGAGACTTCTAATGTTGAATGATCTTTGTATAGATAAGTATTGCAATAATCTTAGTCTCTAATACTTGTCTGGTTTAGAGGATGTTCACCCCTACAAAAGAAGGTAGGTGCTGTTGCAGTAGACAAACTCCACATTAAAACCTTCAGAGCTTGTGTGTTCTCCATTTTGGTCCAGGGCATGGTATTGTAAGTTGCAAGGTCTGTTGTGGCTTTACACTAGAAGCTCTCAGGAGAGGGGAGTATTCCCTGCTTGGACGATTTATACCAGAAGAGACTTGCGGCCTTGGAATATACTGCAATGGCATCTTCTGTTTCATACCCCCAACCCAACAAGCCATTAGAAAAAAGAATTAAGGTTAAACAGCCAGAGAAACAGGTGATGGCAGTGTTTGGCATCTGATGCCCCTGCTCTACTTGAGGATGTGGTTTCAGCAAAGTGCTTTTGCACCTCCTCCCTCAAAGACTTCCTATGTCAGTGATATGTGGCCACTGACAAAACTCCTTTTGGAGGTTATCATGTCCGTGGATCAAGGCACATCCGCCCGAGCTGAGAGACCTTGCATAGAGTTCAAACTGAGCAATCCCATCCCTGGAAACAGTGGCTGAAGCACATTTTGTTGAAAAGGACCGTCAGTGGTGTCTCATTTTCACCTGTCAAGGCTGTTACCTCTCACAAGTTTCCAAAATTCATATTGTTAGTATTATATGCCCTCCTATTACTCGTATTCTCTCCAGCCTTCATGATTGCCCTGGATCTCAGGGATGCATATCTCATATACCTATGTAGGATTCCAGGATTGAGTGCTCCCATTATCATTTACCAAAGTGCCTGGTTTCAATAATCATTTATTGCAGAACCAAGGACATTCACTTTTAGACAACCTGCATGACTAACTCATTGAGGCACTGCTACAGTCTGATGTAGAGGGGTACTGTTAAGATGTTCTTCGTGTTGCACTGTTCTAGTCCTAACTTTTGGCCAGCCTGACTACCAGAGTAAAAATCTCCCTCTTCCTAAGGCTGGTGGATGCACTACCCTGACGTCAGTACGTTTGGGTATAAAGGGAGCAAGCTGACTCCATGCCATCCATCTTTTCTTGCCGTCGGAGCCTGAAGGAGTGTTTCAGTCCATTGGTTGGTCTGCACCCTCAAGAAGTCTTCTAAAGCAAAGTACCACATTGGAGAACTTTATTGCTTTAAGTCATGTCAGGTAAGCAACCTTGAGCAAAGAAGGAAAATGGTGCTTAAACCTACCAAGTGCAGTAACTAATAACCAAACAAAAAAAAAACACTGTTAATATAAAAAACTTAAACACTTCATTAAATCACCGCGTTTTCGTTTCACAGACTTTATCAGGTTCCTCCTCCGTGCTTTTTTGTTTGGTCATGTCAGATAAGGTTAATGTCATCTCCACTGTGGTAAGCAAATCCAACACTGAAACTTCCTTAATTTCTCTCTCATTTGTCTAGGCCCGGATCACGACCTCCCTAGTTCTAGGACTATCAGGCGTAGGGCTAAAATCTTAGATAGCCATCTTAGTTTGCAATCTTTTTCACATTGTTCATTGGTGTCCGCTGGTCATCCCAAGGTTGAACTTCCTGAACATAAGAAAGAAAGACATCCATTCACGGTTGGCCAGTCCCCCAAGGCTTGTTATATCCGAGGAAGGTGAGGTGCTTTCACAGTCGCCTTGTGTGACCAAGGTTTTGGCACAGGCCTCTCTCGAGACCCTTATGTAGTCTGACATGCTGTTGGGTTCCTGAACTTCAGCATAAGCCATGGTTTTCAGTTTGTCTATTGCGTCCGGAGTAGCTCAGCAAACCTCAGCTTCTGGCGAGCAATCTTGTACCGGTGACGTTCCTTTGAGGTGTCAGCCTGCATTGATTCTGCCTTACAAAGAGACTGGCATCAGGATGGCAGACATACCTAGGTCCAAGGCTAAAGCTATTTCTAGGAAGGGGTCTACCTCGGGTCCTGTGCCAAGGCCTACCGGCTCCCACTCAGCAGGTTATCTGAGATCCTCACCTCCTTATTCAGAGCTAGGCAGCCCCCTTTGGAGTCTTCCACAGGGAAAAGAAAGGGGGATCCCACCCCTGATGTTTTCTCTTAACCCTCTTATTCAGGTGAGAATTTTGACCAGGAGAGGTCTGGTTTTGAGAAGGGGATCCTTCCTTACTTTGAATATTCAGATTCTGATGAGAATCTGCTTTCATTTTCATCTCTTGAAGACATCCTTTTTGGGGAAACGCTCCATGCCATGAATGAGCATTTCCAATGGGAGGCACAGAAATACCCACAATCTAAAAAGAGGGTTAGGGAGTTCCTTCACCTCCCAGAATACAATCCTTTGGCTATTTGTCCTGTATTGGAGGTGTAGAGAATGTTTTTATGGACTCTTCATTTCCTATTTGTTGGTGTTTTGTTGTTTTCTGTGCTGTTAGTCTCTTGTTTCCTGGGCTAGGCCCGTTTAAATTAGAGGATCCTAATACTCCTTGTGGTTGTCCGTGGTCTAGGCTGTTCCCGCATCTTCCCTGTTTGTTTTTTTGGTGCAAAGGTGTTCCTGTTTCCCCTGTGTGGTGTGTGGAGTTTTCTTGTCAGCAGGTCTAAAGATCCCAAAGAACACAGGCCTTCAGGCTTTAAAAAGTGTGTAAAATGTAGTTACACGATGTCATTAACTCATAGGCACTCAATGTGCGTGTACTGCTTGGGTGCTATTCATCTCCAGGAATCCTGCTTGTTCTGCCACGCTTTCAGTCCCCGTGTACTGCAAGAGAGGAAGAACACGCTTATCTTAAAAGGACTACTGAAACCTTCCTTTGAAGAAGACTTGGAGAGGTCTTCGAGTTCCAGATCCTCTCCTTCCAAACAGAATAAGAAATCTGAGAAAAAATCTTCTAAAAAGAGCTCGTCAGCTTCCTCGGAGCTGCCATAGAAAATCGCTTAAACTACTGTTACTTCTACTTCACTGGCTTCAGTGCCGACAGAAGGCAGTACTCCGACTATGTCGACATCAGCTCCCAGCATCTCGGAGCCAATGCCAGAGATTCTAGTTCGGAGCCTGTCTCCAGTTCCTTTACCGGTTTCTCCGTCTCATAGGTCTCCCTATGTAGGAAGATCCAGATCTCTGACCTTATCCTCTAGGTCCTCTTGGTGCCGTGTCTGATGATGTCGATAGAGTGGTGCAGAAACTGCTCCAGTCATCGGTGCTGGCTAAATTGTTTTCAGTTCCGGCCCAGTCGGCCCTGGAGCCCATCCACCTTGCCTCTTTGGCTGTTTCTCCTTTGAGCCTTTCTCAGCTTTCAGAGCCAGAGCGGTCGGTTCCGTTGGATGCCGTGGGGTCTATTCCAGTAACCCCCTCTGGCCTCTCTGCTCCGATCTCTGCTCCGACCCCATCGGTGCTGTTCACGGGGTCCAGGATTCTTGGTTCACCGGTCAGACCCGAGAGGGAGGTCTCGGATCAATTATCTTTGGCTTTTAGCCTTCCTCTTACTGCTTTGGCCCGGGTGAGCTTGGGTCCGGCATTGGCTTCGGACCTCATCTCTTCGGCTCAGAGGCCTACTACTGTATCTTCCACAGTCAGTCGACCTTCGGAGCCGGGGGGGTTCAGCTTTCGAGGTCATGAGGAGCATGCTGGCCAGGTCGTCAGCTGCATCTTACGGCACCAACACTCTGCCCCCTCCAGCACTGGTATCAGTCTCTAATCACCCTCTATCCATGGACAGCGGAGACCCAAGGCCCTCAGGATACCTTTGAGAGTGGTCCCCAACTTTCTGAGGTCTCCCTGGAGTTTTTGCCTGAGGAGCCCTCCAGAAAGAGTGTGTGCAAGAGGAAGCATGTGGACTCCCAAGATGAGTCTCTTATGTCTGACACCAACCTCGAGTCAGAAGGGTTCCCCCCCAAGTCGTCTTCTGAAGAAATATCTTTCTCCGATATCCTGGAAATCTTGAGGCAGAGAGGCGACTGGCCCTCCAAGTCCCCTTCTGAGGAGGAGTCTGTGTTCCTGAAGGCCTTCAGGTCTCAACCCTCCGCCTCTTGGGTTTCTCCCCCGTTTGACGAGCTACTGGATCTCGTTTGTTGGAAGGTGTGGGAATCTCCAAACACTGTGGAACCAGTCCCTAGGAGACGCAACAAGTTTTTGTCCGCTCCTCCAGACAAGGATTTTCTTACGAAAGGCATTCCAGTAGATGCCATGGTGGTGGCAGCAGCCACCAAAAAGGAACTTGCTGAAACTTCATCTACCGTCCATCCCCCTAACAAGGTGTCTAGGGCCATAGACAGGTATGGGAAGCGTGTGGTTTCCTCAGCGGCCTTTACACTGCAGCGTGTTACCTTTATCGGCGCCAAATTAGACACAGTGCTTATGAGGGCCTTCCTACCAGAAGAGAGAATTCAGGTTTTAGAGCAGCAGGTCTACGCTTTGCTACCATTTAAGAAGGTCAAGTCAAAAGTGGTCCTCAAGTTATTAGGGACCATGGCTGCCATGATTATGCTAGTTTCTCTTGTGAGACTACACATGAGGCTTCTTCAGTGGCTACTTTTTGCCCAGTGGTCTCTACAGCATCTCCTGCTCTCCCATCTTATTCTGATTACAGACAAGTGCAAGAAGGATCTGCGCTGGTGGTTTCAGACCAGCAATCTCAATGCGGGCATGCCTTTCGTTCTTCCTTCTCCAGTTGCCACGGTGACAACGGATGCCTCCCAGATCGAGTGGGGGAGGCATTATCTCGGCAGAACAGTCCAAGGCACGTGGCAAGAGCACGAGACCCATTTGCATATCAATGTCTTGGAGATTAGAGCAGTGCTATTAGCATTGCAAGCACTTCAGGACTTTCTTCCTCATGGGACAGTTGCAATCCACTCAGACAACATGTCAGTGGTATGGTATCTGAACAAACAGGGAGTAACCAGGTTGTATCCCGTTTGCAGAGAGACACTTCTATTGTGGCAGTGGGCAGTATCTTCCCGGCGCTTTCTAGTGGCAATGCACATACCGGGGAAGTCCAACGTGATTGCCGACAGGCTGAACAGCGCTATTCTGATGCCTCATGAGTGGTCCCTGAACGAACAAGTGGCAGAGCGGATTTTCCACAGATGGGGTCAGCCTTGCAACGATCTTTTTGCCAGCCCCCTCAATGCCAAATGTAGCAGCTACTTCACCCTTATTCCCCCCGAAGGGGGGAGGCACCCAGGGACACTCTTGTTCACAATTGGCCCACCGGTCTTCTCTATGCCTTCCCGCCAGTCCCCCTGATAAAGAAGGTTATTCAGAAAGCACAATCCTTGGGAAGCAAGATGATACTGATTGCATTACACTGGCCTCGTCAGATTTGGTTTCCTTTTCTCCACCCTTATCTAATGGACGATCCATGGATTCTGAACCCAGAGCCAGATCTGTTGACTCGTATGTCAGGGCAGTTCCATCCCTCCATTCAGACTCTCAAGTTGACAGCGTGGCTGCTCCAATTCTGTCCCTAGTCAGGCTATCAAAGTGCAGTTGGCAGCCATTTCTACTTTTCATGTTGCTAATGAACTCAATCTAATGGCGCATAGACTTTGTAGGGCTTTTCTGAAAGGGACTAGGCTACTTTGATCTCCAGTCTTTGATCCTGTAATGCCATGGGGCCTCAATTTTGTGTTAACAGTGGCTTACCTCGCCTCCTTTTGAGCCAGCAGCAACTTGTGACATTAAATTTTTGTCTTGGAAGACCATCTTTTTGATAGCCATCACTTCGGCTTGGCAGGCTCTGAACTCCAGGCTTTATTGGTTCGGCCCCCTTACTTGGTATTTCACAAGGTTTCTTCGGTGGTCAGCCTCAACCAGTCCATTGAGCTACCTGTATTTTTCCCTGGATTCTGTAACAGGCCAGAATTTGTTTCGTCAGCTAGATGTTCACAGACAATTGCATTTTTATTTGCATAGAACTAAATATATTAGGAGATCAAGTCAACTCTTTTGTCTCGTTTTCAAACAATAGACTCGGGGCTCCGGTTTCTAAAGTAACTCTGTCCAGATGGATTTCTAGTTGCATTTCCTTCATTTATACTTCAAATGGCAAGGAATTACCCTTTAAAGTGAAGGCTCATTCTACACTGTCGATGTCTACCTCTACTGCTTTTCAGGCTAGGATGTCTATGGATAATATTTGTGCTGCAGCCACATGGGCATCGCCTCACACCTTTATTAGTCACTACAAATTGGATCTGATATCTAGAGGCAGATCTTCCTTTGGTTCCACAGTACTCAGGAGAATTTTCCAATGAGCCACCCAAGGTTTAGGTGCTAGGGATGCTGTCCCAAGGGTAAGAATGTAGGCGAGATTGGACTACATAACATCAAGAAGTTATGTACTCACCATAACGTTCGATGTATGTAGTCCATCTCACCTCACATTCTTGCTAACACACCCACCTGCCCCCTCCTGGAGGACCTAGAGGTTTAGTCTCTGATTTCAATATCATTATTTTTTTTTTGCTGGGTTGGTTCTTCCTTTCACCGTGTTTGTGTGTGTATGTGAGCTTTCAGCAAACAAGATCTGGGATGGGAGCGTTGCAGTATGGGATATCTCTTGGCCACGAGCCAATTGAAGGCTTCGAGCTAGAGTATGGCCGAGTCGGAGCCGAGGTTCGGTTCCGAACCCAAGGGTAAGAATGTGAGATGAGATGGACTACATACATCGAACGATATGGTGAGTACATAACTTCTTGAATTCCTCCCTGGAGGACAAGAACATAGCTAAGGAATTGTTGAACTTTTGCCATTCCAGCTCCCAGGTGGCTAGGCGCTCTTCACACTGTGGTTATGATGCTTTAACTGACTCTGTCATCAAAAGGCATGTTTGGCTTGGGGAACATACCCTACCCAGAGTATGTCGAATCCAAACTTCTAGATGCATGCCTGGATAATGACTTCCTTTTTGGGCCAAAGGCTGAGGTTGTGCTAAAAAAGACGGAAGATGAAGCAAAATCTATGCAAACTGACAAGGACTTTCTCAAGTTCAGCCTCCAGGATTTGGTAGGAATTTTCCCACTAAACACTGATGTCCTTCAAGGATGCATCTGCAGTCCTTACAAATGGGTTGTCCTGTCGTCAGGCAGCCCTTCGGTCGGCCGGATTCCAAAGTCTGGGTCTGGCCTCTGCTGGTGTCGCACTTCACCCGACATCATAGCTGCAGTTCTTCGGGTATAAAGGCATCAGCCGACGCCATTTTCCCCAGTCTTTCTTGCCGCGTGGCGCCCGAAGCAGAAGCTGTTCGCAAGTGCCGGTCGGTCAGAACCAGAGATTACTACTACAAGTACCGAAGACTTCTAAAAAGCTAAGTACCCCGTTGGGGACTCTTTCTTGCCTCAGCCGATGTCAGAAAAAGTGAATAACTGTTTAACTTGTGGGAAACAAATACCTCATAAAGATTTCCACTCTTACTGCTTACCTTGTTTAGGCCCAGACCACGACGTAGCAGATTGTCTAGCCTGTGCTTCTTTCAACCGACGGACGCTTAGACGTCGGTTGAAATTTGCTGAAGAGTTTTTCGGCTCCGATTTTGCTTACATTATGCCGCCGGATACTCCGACTACGCAAATTTCTAAAAAGCGCAAGGAAAGGGACCGACACTCGCGGTCCGCGGTTTCGGCCGAAACCGCGGTTAAGCCAACCGCGACTGTCTCGGTTTCGGCTGAAACAGAGTCCACGGTTCTTCCTTCGGCCGAAAGCTTGCCACTTACCGAGGCCTCATCCAGCCTGGCTGAATCTGCTACTGAAATCCCACCTGCTCCTGCAGGTTCACAGGATTTATCTGATACTATCCCTTTGGATTTTTATACCCCTGCACGTGGAGCTGCTAGGCCTCCTGCATCCATGTCGATTAAGGCCTTTGCCAGGGCTAAAGCAGCAAAAACTACCAAATCTGTGCCTGCTAAGACCCCCTCTCACAGGCCTAGCTCTAGTTCACAAATGCTTAGTCTAGCAGAGGATCTCATTTCTTTGATCCGGGGATCCTAACCACATCCAGACAGGGCCTCTCACCCACCTCCAGAGAAGAGGACTAGAGTAGAGCCCCCTGAGCCAGTTTCTTCAGATGGCTCCTCTGATGAATCAGATAATTCAAACCTTCCAGAGGGCCCCTTTTCTCCTTATGAGGACTCTGATGCAGAAGAGTCCATTCCTTCTGCCTCTCCGCCTGAGGAATTTTCTTTTGGGGAAACCTTGCATGCTATGAGGGAACAATTTCAATGGCAGGGCCAGGATTTTTCAGACTCTAGGAAAAGGCTTAGAACCTTTTTGCATTTACCACAGCATAGGCCTTTAGCCATTCCTCCAGTACTTACTGTTGTGGATGATGCCTTTAATGATGCTTGCACTGCTCCTGATTCTCTTCCTCTGGCCCCTGCTAAGCCCGATGGGTACTACAGGGTTCCGGACACACATTATCATTTGTATAAGGCCCCTTTTGCAGATCCCAAAACTATCTCCCAGGGACCCAAGGCTGTAGCAGGTACTTCTACCAAAAATCCCCTCCCCTCTGAAAGGGAATCTAGGGCCTTAGAGAGATGGGGTAAAAAAGTTTACACTTCTGCTACTCTTTCAGCTAGGGCCTTGAACTGTCAATTCCACATGATTCAGTATCAGGAATTTATGTTAGACCAATTAACTAAAAAACTGTCCTCGGATGAACCATTAGACAAAAAAATCTGTACAGGAAATGGTACATAACATTCAGCAGGTCAGTAATCATTCCTTAAAATGTGGCTATGATGCACTGGAGGCTTCCTTTAGGTCAGCCATGACTGGCACAGTGATCAGAAGACATGCATGGTTAAAAGAGCAGTCCTTACCAGACCATGTTAAATCAAAGCTCCTAGATGCTCCCATGGATAAGCTCAATTTGTTTGGCTCCCCTGCGCAACAGGTGCTGAAGAAGGTGGAAGAGAAAGCAAAATCTGTCCAGACAGTCAAGGATTTCTTACAGGTCCAGCCTCCAAGGTTTAGCAGGAACTGGCCTTCCAAGAATTGGTCCTTTCCAGACACCTCCAGAGCTCCGAGAGGCAGGAATAGGCGCTCAAGAGGCAGGGGTCAATCCAGAGGTGCCTACGGGGGACGTCAGTGGCAGGCTAACAACCAGCGAGGTACAGCCACAGACCCAGCCACCACCACTTCCACAGGACAATCACAGTGACTTGGCTATAGCACCGCCTACCAGGGAACAACTAGAGGCACCCTTAGGCGGGAAGCTAGCCTTATTTTCAGTAAACTGGCATTACATCACAGGAGACAAATGGATTTTACAGACAATAGACCAAGGTTACAGGTTTCACTTCCATACTCTACCAAGGAAGAGAGGAATGCCAAACCTACCTCCAAATCAGAAGACAGAAGCTCTAGAAAAAATAACTCACTTACTAAGGATGAGAGCTGTAGAAAGGGTACCATCTATGGAACAAGGGCAAGGATTTTACTCCAGACTCTTCCTGGTACCAAGAAAAGAAAACCAATGGAGACCTATTCCCGACCTGTCCGCTTTAAACACATATCTCATTGTTCCAAAATTTAAAACGCTGACCCTATAGCAACTTCTTCCCATGCTGGGCAAGGAGTCTTGGCTGGTAACTCTAGATCTCAAGGAGGCATACCTGCACGCCCCCATACGACCAAATTGCAGAAGCTACCTCAGATTTCTTGCAGGATCAGAGCGTTATCAATTCTCAGCATTGCCCTTTGGCTTATCTACTGCGCCCAGAGTATTCACAAAATGCCTGGCATCAGTAATTGCTCATTGCAGGCTTCAGGGAATTCAAATTTACCCTTACCTGGACGACTGCCTGTTACAAGCGGGCAACAAAAACAAATTAACAAAAGATTTGGAAAGGGTCATTCATCTACTACAAGCCCTGGGATACACAGTCAATATAAAAAAGTCAAGGCTGATACCATCCCAAAGGATAACCTTCTTGGGTGCAGATCTGGACACATCAAAACAAATGGCATTCCTGACAGTAGAAAAACAGGAGCAACTCCCTTCATGGCATTAACAAAGCAGAACCAGCTAACAGCAAGAAAAGTCCTGCAAGCTCTCGGTTACATGGCATCCTGCATAATATTGATTCCACATGCCAGACTACATATGAGAAAATTACAGTGGTACCTAAGGAATTTATGGTCTCAGCACAAGCACAGCCTAGAAACCCAAATTCCAATAATTCCATGCCTGAAACAAGAATTCCAATGGTGGGCTCAGGCCTGTCAATCAAACAAGGGACTGCCCTTCCACAGCACTCAACCAAGCCAGACCATCACAACAGATGCCTCAGACCTCGGTTGGGGTGCACACATGCTGGACAAGTGCATACAAGGCTTATGGACTCAAGACCAGCTGCACCTACACATAAATCAAAAGGAAATGCTGGCAGTAAAACTGGCAATTCAGGCATTCAGACCATTTCTTCGACAGGGTCAACTGCTGATAAGGACGGACAACACCACAGTTATGTGGTACATCAACAAACAGGGAGGCACACATTCATACCCTCTGTGCCGGATGGCAATGGACCTCTGGAATGTGGCACTGAGCTTCAACATTCAGCTACAAGCAATTTTTGTGCCAGGAAAAGAAAATCTACTAGCAGACATCCTAAGCAGAACTACCACGGATGCCCACGAATGGATGCTGCATCCGGACATCTTCAAAACCATTACAGGGAAATGGGGACTACCAGAAGTAGACTTATTTGCATCCCCACGCAGTCACCAACTGAAAAGATTCTGCACAAGGACGTACCACCCACTTGCTTGGAAAGTGGACTCCCTATCTTTCAGTTGGAAAAACCTGACAGCATATGCATTCCCTCCTCTTCCTTTGATGCACAAGGTGCTATTGAAGATCAAAGAAGACCGTCCAAGGATCATCCTGATAGCTCCAGACTGGCCAAGGCAACATTGGTACCCATTACTGAGGAGTATGTCTCGGGAACAAATATGGCCTCTGCCCTAGTTCCCTTGCTGTTAACACAGAACAACTTCAAAACCCTGCATCCAAGCCTGAAAACACTGCAGCTGGCTGCCTGGAACATTGCATAAGACCAAATAACCCAGATTTATCTCAAAGGGTTAAAGACATTATCTTGGAGGCTCGCAGACCCTCAAGAAAAAATTATTCAGCAAAATGGAAAAGATATTTCATTTGGAGTACTGCAAAAGGAGAGGATGTGTCACTGGTAAACATAGCTAACATCCTGGAATACTTGGCAGAGCTCTTCCACAACGGCCTGTCCTATTCTTCCATTAAGATTCATGCATCAGCTATTTCAGCAGAATACAACTTGGATCCTCCAGTCTTCTCACATCCTCTGCTCAGGCAGTTTCTGAGAGGGATTAAAAATGTAAAGCCACCTAGGAAACCACCATTGCCAGCATGGGACTTTAACTTTGTGCTAGAAAAGTTGACACTCCCTCCTTTCGAGCCAGCAGCAACAGCAGAATTACAGTACTTATCATGGAAAACTGCTTTCCTGCTTGCAATCACTTCAGCAAGAAGGGTATCTGAGCTACAGGCATTAATGGCAGTACAGCCCTTCCTGATCTTCCATCAAGATAGTGTCCATGAGAACTAATCCTACTTTTATGCCAAAGGTGGTCTCCAGGGTATCTTTAAATCAAGCTATCCACCTACCTACATTCTTCCCCAACCCACAGAACAGGGAGAAAGACTGTTGCATACCTTGGATGTACATAGACAATTACGTTACTACCTGGACAGGACCAAGAGCAATAGAAAAACTGACCAGCTACTGGTAGCCTATGCAACAGGAATGGAAGGAAAAGCAATTTCAAAACAGACAATCTCTAAGTGGATAGGAAATTGCATTAGATTTTGTTACTCCTACCATGGGAAGAAAACTCCAGAGAACATCAGGCCTCACTCTACAAGGGCTACAGCCACTACCACAGCTTTTTTACGAGGAGTGGCTACCAAAGACATTTTAGAGGCTGCTACTTGGAGCTCCGTGCATACATTTGCCAAGCATTATAATTTACCTTTATACTCCAGATCCCGAGCAGGTTTTGCCACTGCTGTTTTGCAAGGGATCTTAACTACACCATAATCTTATCTCTCCTCCTCCCCCAGTTTGGCTATGGTATTCTACCCATTTGTAAGGACTGCAGATGCATCCTTGAAGGACATAGTACAGTTTTGTACCTACCATAAATGTAGATGTCCGATAGGCATGCATCTGCAGTCAGGATTACCCACCCTCCTTCCCCTCTGTGGTACTCCTAGGGTATTTGCCCATCTTGTAGCTAGCTGGGGGAATCTATTATGGTGTATTTGTTTGTATATATGTACATACATGCTTATTTTTTGTTTGCTCTCTACTATTTGGAACCATTTGCATTTATCCAAATTTAGCCTTCCTGGAGGGCACCTGGCATCTGGGGCAAGAAACACTGAGGAAAATGGCGTCGGCTGATGCCTTTATACCCGAAGAACTGCAGCTTCGGGTGAAGTGCGACACCAGCCGAGGCCAGACCCAGACTTTGGAATCCGGCCGACCGAAGGGCTGCCTGACGACAGGACAACCCATTTGTAAGGACTGCAGATGCATGCCTATCGGACATCTACATTTATGGTAGGTACAAAACTGTACTGTCCTTGCCTTCTCGATCAAAAGGCGGCCAAAGGAAGCGTGGGAGGGAAAGACCTCAAAGGCAACCGCAATCACAAAGGCCCAGGTAGTGGTCCTTAGGAACTGTCAGGTAGAGGAGTTGTAGGTCACAGGGCCCTGGCAGAGAGCAGCAATGACTTTTTCCCCTTCCCACCACCCCTGCCTCTCCAGAAAAGATAGGAGGAAGGCTATTCCTGTTCAAAGAAAACGAATCCCTCATCACTTCAGACAAGTGGGTTCTGAAGGTTCTCAGAGTTACAAGCCCACTTTCAAAGAGCCATTAAGATAACTCAGGTTACCCAGATGTTTAAGAAAAATCAAAGAGCGAGGCCCTTTCTCAGATTCACAGTCTACAGTGGATATAAAAAGTGTGCACACCAGTTAAAATGCCAGAAATTTGTGATATAAAAAAGTGAGATCACAATAAATCATTTCAGAACTTTTCCCACCTTTAATGTGACCTATAACCTGTACAATTTAATTGCAAAACAAATCTGTTAGGGGAAAATATATATATAAGTAGCAACTTTTGATTTAATTACAACATTCAGTCTTCTTGGGTACACACCTGCCATCAGTTAAAGACTCTGATTAACCCCAAATAAAGTGCAGTTTCCTAGTAGGATTTTCCAGACACTTACTCAGTTGCCTGCTACAGCAAAAGCCATGGTTCGCAGAGACCTTACAGAGCATCAAAGGGATCTCATCAGTCAGGAGAAGGGTACAAAAAAATATCCACAGCATTGGATACACCATGGAACACCGTGAAGACGTTCATCAAAAAGTGGAGAAAATATGGGACAACAGTCACGTTACAAAGAACCCGACGTCCCTCCAAAAATGATGAAAAGACAAGACGAAAACTGGTCAGGGAGGCTGCCAAGAGACATACAGCAACACTGAAGGAGTTGGAGGAATTTCTGGCAAGTACTGGTTGTGTACTACATGTGACAACAATCTCCCATATTTTCCATATGTCTAGACTATGGGGTAGGGTTGCAAGGCAGAAGCCATTTCTTACATAGAAAAACATCCAAGCCGGGCTAAAATTTGCAAAACAATGCATCATGTCTCCCAAAAGCATATGAGAAAATATGTTGTGGTCTGATGATGCCAAGGTTGAACTTTTTGGCACAATTCCAAAAAGTATGTTTGGCGCAAAAACACTTTGCATCACCAAAAGAACACTCTCCCCACGGTGAAGCTTGGTAGTGGCAGTATCATGCTTTGGGGTTGCTTTTCTTCAGCTGGAACTGGGTCAAGGTGGAGAGAATTATGATCAGTTCCAAATACCAGTCACCTTTGGCCCAAAACCTTTAGGTTTCTGCTAGAAAGCTGAAGATGAATTTCACCTTTCAACAATGACCCCAAACATACCTCCAAATCAACAAAAGAATGGCTTCACCAGAAGAAAATTAAAGATTTGGAATGGCCCAACCAGAACCCAGACCTAAATCCAGTAGAAAATCTGTGGGGTGACCTGAAGAGTACTGTGCACAAGAGATGCCCTTGCAATCTGACAGATTTGTAGTGCTTTTGCAAGGAAGAGTGGGCAAATACTGCCAAGTCAAGATGTACCAATTAGATGGACTCCTACCCAAGAAGACTGAGTGCTGTATTTAAATCAAAAGGTGATTCAACAAAGTATTAGTTTAAGGATGTGCACACTTACGCAACTAGCTTATTGTAGTTTTTTTATGTTTTATATTTTTTCTCCTGACAGATTTTTGTTTTTTAATTGAGTTGTACAGGTTGTCGGTCACATTAAAGGTGGGAAAAGTTTTGAAATTATTTATTGTGGTCTCATTTTTTTATATTACAAAAACTTAGCATTTTAACAGGGGTGTGTACACTTTTTATATCCACTGTATGCTCACAGGGCTCAGTGGGACTGGTACCAGATCATCAAATAGGGAAAGAGTTCTATTCCAGGCTGTTCCTGGTTCCCAGAAATGAAGACTCTTGGTGCCCTATACTAGACCTGTCCATCCTCAGTCAGTCCCTGCTGGTATCAAAGGTCAAAATGGTGAGTTTTCAAAAACCTCTTCCCATGATAGCCCCTCAGGGATTGATGATTATCTTAGATGTAAAAGATGCTTACTTCCACATTCCTGTAGAGGAATCTTGCAGAAGGTTTCTTCGCCTCAGTGCAGGTACCAGTCACTTTCAATTCTCTGCATTGCCCTTTGGCTTGTGTATTGCTCCCAGGGTCATCACAGTGTTTTAGCCCCTGTGATTGCCTTCTGCAGAAAAAGAGGGATCCAGATCTACCACTACCTGGATGACTGCCTCTTTCAAGCCACAAGTCAGTCAAATATCCTCTAGGAGCTGGCCTTCACTGTGACCTTCCTCACTTTTTCCAGGGTTCACCCCAGACCTTTGCAAATCCAACACAGACCCATCCACCAGGATAGTTTTCCTGGGGGCTTTTCTAGATTCCTCCCTTCAAAAGGCCTTCTATCCTCCAGAAAAAAAGTCTCCTCCTTAACTCAGTACTTCCAAAACATTATGCAGAAACAATGCCTCTCAGCCAGGCAATTCCTCAGAGCATTACGCTACATGGTACCTTATAATCTCATGATCCCTCTGACAAGACTACACATGAAGAAGCTGCAGTGGTACCTGAAGAATCTGTGGTGTCAGCACTTAGCCCTTGGAGACAGAAATTCTACTGATTCTTTGCCTCAAGGAGGAATTTGCATGGTGTACACAAGCTTGTGCCCAGATCCTGGGTCCCTCCTTCAGGTTCATCCCCCAGGGCCAAACGTTAACCACAGATGCTTCAGAGACAGCCTGGGGAGCTCATTTCCTGGACCTGCATTCTCAGGGCAAGTGGGAAAATCAGTTGAGACACAAGTACATAAACTGGAAAGAACTGATCGCAGTGCAAAAGAGCCTAATGACTTTCAAAGGTCAGTGGAAAACAGGGGTCCTGCTTATCAAAAGACAAAACACCACAATAATGTGGTACATAAACAAGGGGGCACCCATTCTTGCCCTGTTTGTCGACTAACAATGTAGATCTGGCAGACAGCTCACTCTGAGGTTGCACCTCATGGCACAATACCTCCTAGGGACTCTGAACACTAGCAGATCATTTCATCAGAAACCTGGTGGATCCCCACAAGTGGCATCTGCAACAGGAAGCATTTCTCAGCATAATCCAGAAGTGGGGATCCCCACAGATGGTCCTGTTTGTCACCAAAGAAAAATTTCAACTGAAAAGTTTCTGTTCCAGGAGCAAATTACCCACAGCCTGGAGGACAGATGCTTTCTCCTTCCTTTGGAGCCACATGTTCCTTTATGCATTTTCTCCCCTGCCTCCTCTTCAAAGGGTCCCCCTAAAAATCAGGGAAGAAGGCCCAAGCATCATCCTAATAGCACCAGACTGGCTCAGGCAACACTGGTATCCTTTGCTAGTGAGTTTAACCAACAAAAAGCCATGGCAGTTACCTCAGAGTGGGCCCTCAGTCTGGACAAGGGGAGGTTTGTGCATCCCCCAACCTACAGTCTCTCAAACTCTCAGCCTGGATAATTCCATAAAATACTACTCTGAGCACAAGCTAAGCAGACAAGTTCAGGGCATTCTCTGAGGCTAGAAGGCCTAGTACTAGAAAATCATATCTGCCAAATGGAAACAATTCTTCATTTGATATCGGCAGTAAGGCCTCAATCCTAAATCAGCCAATATTTGTGCCATTTTAGATTACCTGGCTACACCAGTGGACGGAGGCCTATCTTTTTCTTCCATCAAGATTCACACGTCTGCCATTGCAGCCCACATCCCTAATCTTCCTCCTGCCTTTACCCACCCTGTAATGAAACATCTGGCAGCTTCTGCTTATTTAAAATTCTTAACCTAGAAGCATGCCCTTTTATTGACTATCACCTCCACTAGAAGGGTCTCTGCGCTACCAGCTCTCATGGCAGTGGAACCATTTCTCATATTCCACCCCACTCAGGGCTAATCCATTATTTATGCCCAAGGTGGTCGCAGACGCACCTTTGAATCAAGCCATACACTTGCACACTTTCTTCCCCGTGCCTTGGAACAGGGGGAAAGAATCTTTCACTCCTTGGATGTGCAGAGATAGCTTCACTACTATCTGGACAGAATCTCCCACTGTTTTTCCTTTTGTTGCAGCCATCATGGCAGAAAGCTTCCTGAAACTATAAAAACTCAATCTGCTAGGGCCATTTCTATCTGCTGCCTTCTTGAAAGGAGTACCTTCCAAAAACATTTTGGAAGCTGCTACCTGGTCATCTGTGCATACCTTTACCAAACGCTACCACTTATCTGCTTTATCCAAGTCTAGAGCAAGGTTTGCCACTGCCATCCTGTAAGGCATCGTTTCTTCATAATTTTCCCTCCACCCTCATCTCAGCTTTATGAATCCTCCCACAAGTCAGGAGTGCAACAGTGAAACACAAGGAACATAGTACAGTTGTGTACACTTAACATAAATGTAGCTGTTCGAGAGTATTCAGTGTTGCAGTATCTTTTCTCTCACCTTCCCCCTTTTTTTCCTACAATAGTAGTCAGCTTCTAGTTTTTGCACGAACCAGAGGACCCCCTGGGTGTTTACCCTGCAGGCCCCTTTTCCTTCATCCTATCCCTTGTTTATGCTTCATCCTGGGGGCTCCTAACTTTTAAGGGGCAAGAAAAAAATGGTGTCATGGTGTCGGCTGGCTCCCTTTATATCCGAAGCTACTGATTGATGTCAGGGTAGGATGTCCACCAGCCTTAGGAAGAGGGAGATTTTTACTCTGGTAATCGGGCTGGCCAAGGGTTTTCACGGCAGGAAATCCCACAAGTCAGGACTGCAACACTGAATACATTTGAACATCATATGTTTATGGCAAGTATACAGAACTGTAGTTTCTCTAGAGTGGTCTTAGAAGCCGAGGATCTGAAATTTGGCATTCCATCTTAATGAGTGAAGATAGAGAAGGCTTGGATAGCTTGGCATCTAGAAATTTTCCGAGCTACCTAGTCTCCTTCCCTTTTACTGACAATACTGTGCATCTAAGGAAACTTCTGCAGATATCTAGATGTACAGTAGATGCAGTCACATGTGAAAACAGCCACAGGCTGCCGTTTCTATTTTTAGTATATTGGGTTTACTTTTTGTGCTTTTCTGTATATATTCTTGTAGACTGTTCTTTCAGTTGCTCTGACCCCTAATTCTTTTGTCCCACGGTCAGTATTTCCAAATTTTGTTCAGTCTCAATGGTTTATTCTTAATGTAGCCATCCTGTGCAATTATTCGTTTATTTTAGTATCCAGTTTAATCTGCGTAGTTAGGCACTCATGTTTCTATAAAGGGTATTTGTGATCATGCCATGTGCTTCTTTTAGTTCTTGGCAACATGAAAGATTTTCCTTTTTTTTTTCTTTTTGCAACTAGTTTAATTGATATATGGTTTAATTAGGGTAGATGGGAAGGGTGTCTTGGTTATAAAATTTTTCCTTATGCTTAAAATGCTTGAAAACTGGAAAAAGTTCTTATCCATAATATGTGCGAACACTAAACTTTGTTTTCCTTTCTTTTAAGGTAGTTTTCTTGGGTACAGTTACATTTTACTGTGTTGAACCATTTCCTCTTACTTGGCTCTCTCATCATCCTCTACTTTGGCTGGGATGTCAGCACTAGCCCTTCACTTGAGAATGAGACTGACCTCCATGCAAATATTTTGAGGTTGATGCCCTTGGTTCCGACCTCCACATAGACTTCATCCTCTGCTTTGGGCAAATTTCATACCTTTGTTTTGGAGAATGGTCCAGTCTGTGTCAATCTCCATGTAGATTTTGACCTTGGCTTAGTGTTAAATGTCGTACTCCACGATCATAGGGTAAATCCTTAAGTATTACGTGGGCTTCAGATCGAGAGAACCCATTTGATTCAAATATGTCTTGGTCTCAGCCAAGCTTATATCCTTATCCCAGTGCGCTTTTAGACTACTTTCTTGATGTGCATAAATTTGTCTCAGAGTTCAGATTTGTTTATATTGACACTGATAGGTTGACATTTGGATGAGGAGTGGCGGTCTGGACTTGATGGAGATAGCATTACTGAGGGCAAAATTCAAAAGCTGATTGTCTCGAACTCTTACTTTTCGATTTAGCTGATCATATCCCTCTGTTCGGCGTTGAACATTGCCTGAAGTGATTCTTCACTGAGTTTTCCTCAAGTCTTTCAATGACTGTGTTGTATGTATATATGTTTGTGTGCGCGTGTAAATAAATAAATAAATATATATTTATATACACACACACACACATATATAGGTTCATACTAGGCTATCTGCCCTAGGGCATATATAAGCCTAGCCAGAGTGTGTGTGGCTTTCGCCACCCCTTTGAATGAGAATACTATGTTCATTTAGGGTTTAGTTTACTGTTCTGTCTAGTAGTGACACAGAGATGACCCCCGGGGTAAACCTACGATCTCCCATCCACTCATCAAGATTTCTCTTGAAGAGAGTCAGTGAGGGGCTCTGCCTAACATGGACTGGGATTCTGTTCCAGAGTGTAGGGAGCCTCTGGGTTATGAATCTGTCCCTCCAGCGCGTCCTATTTATTTCTGTGTTGAGGTTCAAATCTCTCGCTCTCGTGGCTCTGGTGGATTTGGATTTTCTGAGGTGGAGCATGTCCATTAATTCCGGATTGGATATGGCCTTGTACGTCAGGCATAGATCACCTCTGAGTAGGCAGTACGCGACTGAATAGAGCTGGAGTTTCTTCAGCCGGGCAGCATATGACATACGTTTGAGACCCTTGATCCTCTTGGTGAGGTACTTTTGGGGTCTTTGTAACTGCTGCAGGTGTCGGGTAAGGTACATCCCAAATGGGGCATTGTACTCAATTATGGGCCTGATAAGGGAAGAGTATAGGGGCACAATGACCTCTCTTGATCTAGATGTGAATCCTTTCATGATAAGGTGGGTAATATAGAAGGTCTTCCTAACCACCTTGGCAATGTGAGTGTCAAATGAAAGGTTACTGTCAACTTGGGTCCCTAGGTCCCTGATTACTTCTTCCGTACTTAATGGATTACCACCTATGTGGTAATTTGTGGGTACTTTGTTTTTCCCAAAGGGTGCGACTATACATTTTTTGGCTTTCAATTTAAGGCCGTGGCTCTGGCACCAGTTATCTGTTTCTGTGAGGCCTTTCTGAAGGATGCTTGTGTCCGCTGGACTATCAATTATTGCGCCCAGTTAACGGTCATCTGCGAACTTTGTCAGCCACTCCTCCTATGTTTGCTTGCACCTCGGAAAAATAAATGCCGAACAAGAGGGGTCCCAGGACCGAGCCCTGTGGGACACCACTTGTGACTGGCTTAGAGTCTGTGACATGGCTCCAGCAATTCTGACCTTGTGGGTTCTGTCCTTGAGCCAGTTTGCAATCCATCTTATGACACATGGGTTTACATTTAAGCTGGTGAGCTTGTCTATGATGCCCGAGTGGGGTATTGTGTCGAAGGCTTTTGCAAGATCAAGGTAGGCTGTGTGAACTGCCTTACCCTCATCAGTGGCCTTAGTGACTGTTTCAAAAAAGTCGACCAGGTTCAAAAGGCAGGATCTGCCCTTGACAAAGCCGAATTGGGTAGGATCCAGTGTCTGTAAGTCCCCAATGTCTTTGTTTATGAGTTCCATAATGATCCTCTTCATAGCTTTGCAGATCCTCTCCATAGCTTTGCAGACCAGGCTCGTCAAGCTTATGGGGCGGTAATATCCAGGGTGCGTAGAAGCACCTCCTTTGTGGAGTGGGACCACTGTTGCTGTACGCCATTCTTTTGGTACGTATCCTGTAGTAAGGCTAAGATTAAACAAGCAGCCTTATGTGCGGGTTTAGTTCCTCTTGGAGTTCATGTAGCACGCAACCCGGGACACCGTCTGGTCCCATTGATGCTGTGTTTTTAGCTTTGGAGAGGGTGACTCTCAACTGGGCGTCTGAGATGTCAGGGAGGCTACACTCTGCTGGGATAGATATTTCTTCTTTTGGGGGGGGGGGGGATTTGCACTGAACCTGTCTGCCAGTATGTTGGCAATGTCTGTGGGTTCAGTGTATTTTTTGTCATTTTGGACTAACTCTGAGCATATCTGGGAGTTTCCACCCAGGTTTCTGACATAACTAAAGAAGGCCTTGTGATTGTCTTTAGTGTCTCTTGTGATTTTTCTCTCAAAGTTGGCCTTGGATGATTTTATGAGTGATCGTAGTTTTTTGCTAGTACTGATCAGAGATGCCTTCCCTTTTGGGGATTTTGCTCTGTCATGTAGTAGCTTCCTCCTCCTGTTGTAAAGCTTGTTAATGGCTGGGGTCCACCAGGCAGGACGTCTGCCTTTGGGGGAATGGGTCTTGATTTTATTTGGGATTGCATAATCTGTGCATTCTTGAAGGTGCCCGTAGAAAGCGTTTATAAAGGATTCAGTGGTGTGGGCTGTGGTTTCCACTGACCCAGGGGCCTTGGATACCACTTCAGTCTTAAGTGTGAAGTCAGCTTTTGAGAAATTCTTCACTGTGGTCTTTTGTGCTGGGGGTGGGGGCGGGATGTGGATTTCCAGTGAGATTAATTTATGGTCTGATCTCACCAATGAGGGGTATACTTCCGTTGTGGAGCATTGTGTCCCCATGTTTGCGATGATCAGGTCTAGTATATTATCTCCTCTTGTGGGAGTGGTGACTATTTGTTCCATCGCATTTGAGTTTATGAATTCTAGGAACCTTTTGACTAGGGTGTTGGGGCTTGAGTAATGCTCCCAGTCTATGTTTGGGTAGTTGAAGTCTCCCAATATGATGGTATTTGGAGAGACATTCATACTCTCCAGTGTCTTCAGGAAGGCTGAGTGGGGTTCCTGAGTTTGAGAGGGTGGTCTGTAGCATGCTACAAACTGTAGGGCAGATGTCCTTCAAGGATGCATCTGCAGTCATCACATATGGGTTGTCCTGCCTCAGGCAGCCCTTCGGATATGTGATGACTGCAGATGCATACCTATCGGACATCTACATTTATGGTAGGTACAAAACTGTACTTTTTGCCTACGGTTAGTTGCACCTGGATGGTCTCCGATGCTTCGTGTGTTGCCACTAACCTGGAGGTGTGGTTATCTTTGAATATGGATACTCCCCCTCCTTTTGTGGTTTGGTCCAAGTTTTGAGGCCGAAAAGCATGATATGAGGTATAACCTGGTAGTGCTGGGGTGCTTTCAGGAGCCTTGAACCAGGTTTCATTCACTGCACAGACATCAATGTTCTCCATACTGAGGAGGGCTTCGAGAGCGTGTATCTTGAGGTTTAGACTTCTGGCGTTGAGCAGCATTACCCTTAGTTTTTTTCCACTTGTGTTTTCTAGGGAGGTGGGTTTGTCTTTTGAGCCTTGCCTAAAAAAGGCACTATGGGGGTGGCAAGAGCCTTGGCCAATATCCGGAAGCCCAGGGGTGACAGGTGCAAGCCGTCCTTTGCAAAGCAGTCAAGCATGTCATCCCAAGCAGACAGACATTGGATCCCCTTAGAATGACACCAGTAATTGAGCCAGTTGTTAAAGCTGCTCATTTTGTCTTTGTACTTTGGCATCATTCTTGGTGAGGGTAAGATGCTGCTCAGGGTCAGGGTCATACCGGCCTGGGCTACATAATCCGAGAGCTCCTCTGTCTCTTCTCATGTAGTCCAGTCCATATATATATGTGTGTGTGTGTATTGTTATATATATATATATATATATATATATATATATATATATATATATATATATATATATATGTATATATGTATATTGTTTGTATACATCTATGTACACGCACAAGTGTGTGTGTGTGTGTGTGTGTATATATATATATATATATATATATATCTAATGTGTATAAAATATATGATGTGATGTTGTCCTATCTCACCTTTATTCTTAACTGGTTGGGTTCAAAACCGATACTCTGTTCCGACTCGGCCTTATGTAAAAGCTTGAGGTCTTCTACTAGTTCATGGCTCAAACCCTATCCCATCATGCCCTAGGAAGGTTCCCCAGATCTTGTTTGCTGCTAAACAAGGTCAGGTGCGCTTCATACTGATTCTGGCTAAATAGTTTCTCTTCTGCTTTATATTTGACTTTGCTACACTTTCTTCAGTCTATATTGTTCTAGCTAATTGTTAATTAAGTTAATTGTCTCTGTTTCTGCTTTTTCTGCTGCAGTTGTTCCTGTTGGCCGTCATTTGTTCCATTAGGCCTTTTTTCCCCTATCCTGGTCCTAAATTTATATCTAAGAAACCCGTTTTTAGTTAAAGTTTTTTTTTTCCTTAAGTGTAGGGCTGGTTCGTATAAGTTAGAGAGCTGCCTTAGCCCATTTAAGTTGAGGGATTTTTTCCCTTTCTTTTTTTTCCCCTTTTAATTTCAAAAAGCTAGCTCATTTAGGTTTGAGAGCTACCTTTGCCTGCTAAAGTTAGAGAGCCTTTTCCGTGTGTTTTTGACTTTGAGAGAAAAGAGAGTTGTTGCTTAAGAAGTAGTAGTGTTTTTCATATAGTTATAATTTTTAATCTTTTTTTTCTCCATAGTTGGCTGTTTTTTCTCGTTACTATTGTTATTTAGTCATGTCTTCCAAAGATACTATGGAAGCTAAACCTACCGGATTTAAAAAATTTATAAAGTGCAGTCAAAAAATGTCCATAACTGATGGACATATTATTTGTCTACTGCCTCGGAGTGGTTCACCTACAGGAATCCTATGCTATCTGCCACTCCTTCAGTCACAGGGTGTTACTGAAGAGGAAGAACAGGCTCATTCTGAGGGCCTTGTTGAAGACCCTTTTTTCAGAAGCAATTGATGATGGTCAGGGTCCTTCAAAATCCAGTCAATCCCCTTCTTCAAAATCTGACAAATCAGGGAAAAGGTTCTCATCGGCTCAGTCGGAATCATCAAAAAAAAAAAGATGTAAAATGTTTTTCCTTGGGACCGAAAGCTGTCAGGACCGAAAAGCCTTCTACCTCAGCACCTTCTGTTTCGGTGCCGTTGGAGATTCAACTGTGGAGCCAGTCCCCCAAATTCGAACCAGTATCTCCCAATTTAAGATCTCCTTTATTGCAGTCTTCCAGGTCTCCTGCCCCCTCCACTCAGTCTTTCAGGAGTCTGTCCGATTATGTGGATTGTGTGGTGCAGATGCTTCTGAGGACACTAGCGCTTGCCAGGCTATTATCTGATCAAACCCAGAAGCCTTTGAAACTGAGCAAACCTACCCTTTCACCATCGATTCCTCCTCCAATCCAATCCCAGATCTCGGAGCCAGAATTGTAGTGGAACCGTCGGAACTGAGACCTATCACAAGATCTTCAGTTCCAACTACTGCTCTGACATCCTCTGTTCCATCTGAACTTGGGGACTCTTGGAGACGACGCTGTCCAGTCATGTCCGGGGAGGGGAGTTTGATCGGACAGTCTGATCCAAACTTGGCTCTTTGGGTGTCTGCTCGGGTAATCTCTGCTCCTACCTCAGCCTCAGAGCCACCCCCTTGGTTCTGGGAGTGCCCTCTGGTTCTTCAGAGCCTGGGGCTTTTGAGGTGATAGTGCTGTCTCCACAGACAGGTCCACTCTGAGGTCTGGAAATTTTTCCCACAAAGGCACCGGTGTTTGTCTCTGTATCACTGCATCCACAGAGATGCAGAGACATTAGACCTCAGGAATACCTCATTGGGTGATCCCCTCTCTTCCGAAACCTCTCCAGAATGCTCTTCTGAAAGGTCCCTCGGAAGAGACTTTGTAAGAGGAAGCAATGGACTCCCCAGAGGAGTCGGTCACATCAGACGCAGACCTTGATGATTCAGAAGGTTCCCCGAGGTTGTTCTCTGAGGATGTCTTCTTTGCAGATATCCTGGAAATTCTGAAACACGGAGGTGGCTGGAAGCCCATCAACCCTTCTGAGGAGGAGTTTGTTAATCTGAAGGCTTTTGGGTCTCCCCCTTCTGCCACTTGGGTGTCTCCGCCCTTCGAACTCGTATAGTTTGTTGAAAGGCGTGGGAGCCTCCAGAGTCAGTGGAACCTGTTCCTCAGAGGTGTAACAAGTTTATTACTTCACCTACCGACAAAGAATTTCTTACAAAGGGAGTCCCAGCAGATGCTAGGGTGATGGCGAAAGTCACCAAAAAGGAACTGTCAGAGACGACCTGTTCTGTCCATCTGCCAAACAGAGTCTTGTATGATGGACAGCTACAGAAACCACATCCTCTTCAGCGACTTTTGCACTCAGATTGCTGAATTATCTGACTCAGTTCACTAGGCTTCAGAGAGATGATCTGAAAGAGCTAGGAGTTGCTTTCCAAGGTTCACAGCTGAAGGGGTATCAGACAAGGTTTCCTCTCAGTTCTCCACCTTATCCTCAGTGGTCAACTCCTCCATGAGGCTCATTTCTT
The DNA here is from genome assembly GCF_019279795.1 of Protopterus annectens. Classification (NCBI taxonomy): domain Eukaryota; kingdom Metazoa; phylum Chordata; order Ceratodontiformes; family Protopteridae; genus Protopterus; species Protopterus annectens. The sequence continues at coordinate 1,093,856,544 of NC_056744.1, forward strand.
ATGCAGTAGATGGAGTGAGCAGGGCAGCAGGTTCAGGAATTTCCTTAAGGACATTCCTGGATGCGCTTCTGTGACTTGCGGAACCCTTTAAATCTTTTATAAATGCCCCTTTCGATGGCTCATCTTTGTTCAGGCCAAAAGTCAAAGATGCACTAACCCAGTGTGAACAAGAAGGAAAGACACTCTCTGCCATTGGAGTTCGTTTTTCCCTAACTGAGAGACTTTACCCCAAAGGTCAGAAAGAAGGAGAAATGTGGTTTCAAAAATCCAAGAGAGCTTTCCAGGACACACGTGATTCTTCCCCCAGGGGCAGAGGGGGAAGTGCTAATGAAAGACACCGACCACGCGGCAGTGGGGTCCACAGAATCAGGATGACGAGGGATCTTTCCTTAGTAAGTCCTTTCAGCAGTCATGAAAGGAGGCCTGCCTGTCCATCTCTGGAGGTAGCTGGGGGACACTTATCTTTGTACCCAGAAGCCTTACTAACATTAACAAAAGACAAATGGGTACAAAGTATCGTATTCAGAGGTTACTCCATACCCTTTTCCTTCCACTTCCTAAACACAACAAACATCCCAGATGTTTCACTCGGTCAAAGGGATTAGGCAGCCCTGGAAGTACAAAAGTTGCTAGGCAATAGTCATCCATACAGTCCCTGCAGACCAAGTAGGATCCGGAACTTACTCAAGGTACTTTAGTTCCAAAGAAAGCTGGAGACTGGAGACCCATCCTGGATCTCAGCAAATTAAACATCAGTAGGGAAGTCAAAGTTCTAGATGGTAACACTGCAGTATATGCTCTCTCTGAGACAAGATGATTGGATGTGCTCTGTGGACCTCCAGGATGCATACTACCACATAAAAATGGACAGGCGATATTGGAGTCATTTGCCCTTTTGGCTGGGAGATGGTCACTACCAGTATCGAGGTCTGCTCTTTGGCCTCACTACAGCCCCCAGAGTGTTCACCAAGTGTATGGCAGTAGTAGCAGCAGCTCACTTGAGATGCCTAGGATTGTGTGTTTCCATATCTAGACGACTGGCTCCTAACCGCCACCACCGAGCATGTACTATCAAAAGTGAAAGACCCCACTCTACATCTCTGGTCTCACTTAAGATTTGCAGTAAACTACGAAAAGTCTGCCTTGTTGCCATCTCAATGTATTGTTTTTATAGGAGCAGATCTAGAGACAAAAAAGATGATGGCAAAACTTCCTACAGAAAGGGTTAAAGTCCTATGACATCTGATCCTAAACCTCCTTTCTAAGAAAAAAGTACAAGCAGGAACAGTCCTCAAAGTATTGGGACCCATGGCAGCTGCATTAACTGATTCCATTAGCACGTCTGCATAGGCGAGTTCAAAAGTGGCTGCTATTCACCCAGTGGTCTATGCAGGAACTACCCATGTCCCACCAAATTTTGAAAATGGAGTCTTGCAATAAAGACCTTCGTTGGTGGCTATACTCAACTCATGTGACATAAGTTTGCCCTTGTTTTTCCCCAGCCGTTTAGCCACAGTGACCATGGACGCTACCCGGATAGGGGACAGTTCAAGGCACTTGGCAGGACCATAAGACCCACTTGCACATCAGTGCCCTAGAGATGGGAGCAGTGTTTTTAGTGTTTCAAGATTTCTAGGACTCTCTTCCCATAGGAGCAATTGCAATACAGACTGACAACATGTCATTTGTATGGTACATAAACAGACAAGGAGGAACCAGATCTTACCCCCTTTGTCGGTAGACCCTTAAAGTATGGCATTGAGCAGCCTCCTCCCAACACTTTTATATAGCAGCGCATATCCCTGGGAAATCCAACGTGATTGCAGACAAAAACACAGCAGAGCGATTCTAATGTCTCACGAGTGGTCCCTAAAACAGGAAGTGATGGAAAAGATTTTCCACAAAAGTGGCCAGGCTTGCTGCAACCTTTTTGCCACATCCATAAATACCAAATGCAGCAGCTACTTTGCCCTGATGCCCCCTTCGGTGGAGTCATCAACGGATGCACTTGTTCATGATTGGCCCTCGGGTCTCCTCTACACTTTTCCTCACTTGCCCTTGATACCAAAAGTTCTTCAGAAAGCCAGTCACTTGGGAAGGAACTTAATTCTCGTCACCCCATACTGGCCTTGTCAAATCTGGTTCCCCTTCGTGTGGCCTCATCTCCAGGAGGAGCTGTGGATTCTTCACCCAGTTCCGGGCCTTCTGACTCGTGCATCAGGGATGCTCCACCCCTCCCTTCAAACCCTCAAATTGACAGCTTGGCTGCTCAGATTGCAAACATAGCCAGGCTCTCTAACTTTTCTCCATCAGGGAAACGTATTTTGATCTGGTCTCATAAGGCTTCGACTAAAAAATTATATATGAGCAAATAGGAAAGATTTTCTCCTTGGGCCTTGAGTAATCGCTTTGACCCCTTCTCTGCCCCAATAGCCTCCGTTCTTGAATTCTTAGCAAAGCTGTGTAATGAAAGCGCAGCTGCTGCTACTGTTAGAGTTCAGTTAGCAGTGATATCTAATTTCCATCTAGGTGAATCAGGGCCGAGTGTGATGTCCCAGAGACTTTGCAAGTAGTTTCTTAAAGACACTGTTTTTAAGACCACCCATTAAAGGCCCCTCCAACACGATGGGACCTGAATTTTGGGTTATCCCATTTGATTCTTCCTCAATTTGAACCTGCATCACCCTGTGATATAAAGTATTCAGCTTGGAAGACTATTCTTTTGATAGCCATCACTTCTGCTAGAAGAGTTTCAGAGCTACAAGCATGGTCTCTAAAGCCCCCCTAAAGCTTTTCCACAAAGTTAGAGTATCCCTACAAACAAACAAACATCCTTCCTACCCAAAGTATGCTCAGACTAATTTGAACCAGTCCATAGAACTACCAGTCTTTTTCTCAAACTATGGCAAGAAGGCAGAATATATGCTACACCAACTAGATGTACTTACACAATTATGTTTGTTTACATAGGACAAAGGAGTTCAGAAAATCTGACTAATTATTTGTATCATTTTCAAAAGGTGCTCCATTGTCTAAAGTCATACTTCCGAAATGGCTGTCCGATTGTATTACCTTTGCTTACAAATCTCAAAACAAAGAACTCTCCTGTAATGTAAAAGGTCATTCTGCAAGAGCCTTAACAACCTCTTATGCCTTTCGGGCTAGACTACCAATTGACACCATTTGTGCTGCAGCAATATGGGCAAGGCCCTCGTCCCTTTATCATTCATTACAAAGTGGATTTGGCCTCCAGGAACAGAGCCTGTTTTGGGTCCACTGTTCTGTACAATATCCTCCCTTGAGACACCCAAGAAAGATGGTGCTAGGGGCGCTTTCCCAACCATTTAAGAATGGAGGTGTGAGATAGGACATTACCACATAAAGAAGTCATGTACTGACCATAACGTTTCATGTGGGTTGTCCATCTCGCCTTCATTCTTGCATCCCACTCTCCTTCCCCCCAGCCTTTGGCTTCTGGAGGACCGAGCAGATACAATTGGTAATTAATGTTCTCTGACCTTCTTCATTGCTCTTTAAGGTATGAAATAGTTTTATTTGGTACCTATTGTTATATCAGCAAACAAGATCTGGGGGAGCTTTCCTAGGGCATGATTTTTTACTTTTTATTTACATTTGTTTACTGGGAAATTCCAACTAGACACTGGCCCTTTTTCAGCAGAGGCCCGGGGAGAAAAGCTCCACAGAATGACATCATAGATAAACAATAACAGTCAAGGTATGTATACAGTAGAGGTGATTGTGACATGGAAAAAATACAGGAGCACATTCGGTACAATCGAGTAGAAAGCTCTAATTACAAATATCAAGAATAAGAAGTAAAACACAGTGCTACAAATTTTCTACACAGTAACTAGATAACAGTAATAGAATGATAACTAAATCCTGGCAGGATTAACTAGCAGTGATTAATCTTCAGTTCAGTTTTATAGTGATAGGATTTCAGCCACGAGCTAGTAGAAGACCTAGAGCTTTTGTATAAGGCCGAATTCTCTGTTCCGAACCAAACGAATTAAGAATGAAGGTGAGATGGACAACACGCATGGAACGTTATGGTGAGTACATAACTTCTTTTTTTCATATGTCTAAGTGCAAGACAGCTAATTGAATGACCTGCTACACCAACACCCAGAATATGGATGTTGAAGTACGAAAACAACAAACATGTTCCTTGCATTTCCAAGTGTTTTTGTAGGGGGCCAGGCACCCATGCACCACCACCCCAGACACTTCTTGGTAATTGTATTTAGTAACTCTGAGATCGCATGATCACCAGGGAAAGGGGGTTTTCCCCTGTCGGGGAATTGTTGGTCTTGCACAACTGTGGACCAAACGGATGTCAACATAATTGATCATTCGACCAACTGCTCACAATCCACATGTATTTTGAGTGTCAAGGTTGTGAGCTGTCCCTCTTTTCCCACACTATTACATGACATGAACTGATACTTGCCAGATAATTTATCTTCGCTATGGCACTGTGAAGCTCATGAGATGTTGTCTGTCATTGTTAATACAGCAGTTGTGAAGTTTTGACTTGGTGGTCCTTTACACAGATATGAGGTTGTAGTTTTTAGCTAATTTTCTAAGAGTATCTTTGGTTAATTGTTAAGAAAGATGATCTCCCTTGGCCGGCCCGAATACCAGAGACTTTGCATCAGTTGCTGTCGCTTGAGGACTGATTTCAGGTCATCAGTAGTATAAAGTAAGGCAACCGATGCCATCACATCAGTCTTTCTTGCCGTGGAGCCTGAATTGGAAGCAGTTCGCACGAGTGCCAGTTGGCCGCTACCTGAGTTTTCGTCTACTGAATTGAAGTTGAAGTCTTCTAAAGCTAAGTACCCTGTTGGGGATCATTTTTTTTTTTTCTTGCAGTAACCTATGTCAGAAAAAGTTAATTGTCTTGCCTATGGAAAACAAATACTTCCACTCTTACTGCGTCACTTGTTTAGGCCCAGACCATGACGTCCCTCATTGTCGATTCTTTGCTTTGTTCAACGCCTGAACTATCCATTGTCTGGCCCTTATTGTAGCCAGATATTTTCGCTTACAGTCCTCTAATTCCAAAATGTCTTCAGTAAGCCATCCGACAGCAGATTTTCCGAAAAAATGTAACGATAAAGACAGACAGACTGCACAGGTCCAAACCTACCGACGACACTTCCGTTAAGCTAGTCATCAGTTCTTGGGTCCTCAGTGAGGCACTTGCGCAGCCACTGATGCCTGCTTCTGTTGATTCGTAGGCTGTTACTGAGACTCTTTCGGAGTCTGGTATGCCGCAAAACTCTTCTCCGACTAAGGATCCTGCATTTGTCTCAACATTGGGTGGATCCAGAGCCGCTCAACAGGCACCGGCTTCTGAGAAAGTCCTTTGCACTACCGAATCTCGACACAAACCAACATCTTCTTTTGCGACTACTGTTCTTTCTAAAACTACTGAGTTTCTTAGGCCCATGGTATGAACCACACCCAAAAAACTGATGACCCACTCAGGCGCCTGCTACCTTGCCTCCATCTCCAGTGCTTTAAATGGCGGAAGACCTTATCATGCTGATCAGGGGAAACCAAGCAACCCCCTCCAAAAGGAAGAGAGATCTGTCTCGTGTAGTTTTGTCTGAACAAGAGTCCGATTAATCTGGTGCATCTGAATATGAAAACATGCAACCGCTTTCCACTTATGAGGATTCTGATGCAGAGGATTCCATTCCTTCAGCCTCTCCCCCCAGATGATTTTTCCTTTGGGGAAGCACTGCATACCTTAAGGGAGCATTTCCAATGGGAGAGTCAGGACTGCCCTCATTCTAAAAGGAGACTCTGAGAATTCCTAAATTTTCCACAGCACAGTCCTGGATGTTGTGGATGATGTTTTCCTCGAATCCAGCTTGATTCCTGACACCCTTCTGCTCCCAGCAAACCAGACTGGTACTATAGAGTCCCTGACCTGACTCTCACAAATATCTTTTTAAAAATCCTACAGCTGACCCAGGGTCATTTCTCTAGGGCCAAAAGGAATTAAAGCAACCTCTACTAAGAATCCCACCCCCTCAGACAAGGATTCCCGAGCATTGGACAGATGGGGGTAAGAAAGTATACACCTCCACTACTCTTGCTGTCAGGGCACTAAATTTTCAGTTCCATATGCTGAAATTTCAGCAACATACCTTGGAACTCCTTAAACAAAAAATGTTTTCCTTTCCTGCTTGGGCAGAATCTAAAGATATATAAGAGTTAATGCATTCTTCAAGTCAAGTAACTAAACACACTTTGCACTGTGGTTTTGATGCCCTAGAAGTTTCTTGCAGGGCAGCAGTCACTGGATCTGTCATTAGAAGGCATGCATGGCTTAAGGGACAGCCCCTGCCAGATCATGTCAGATGTAAACTGTTGGATGCCCCCTTGCACAAAGATAACTTATTTGGCACTAAGGCAGAAGAGGTCTTAAAGATGGACGAAAAGACAAAAATCCGTGCAAACATTTAAGGATTTCCTGCAGGTCCAGCCCCCTAGGTTCAGCAGGCATTGTCCCTCCAAACACTGGTCCTTTCCTGCTCCCAGTAAACCGGCCCAGCCTAGGCCTCATGGAAGCAGACCCCCCCCCCCCCCCCCGACAGTAGCCCCAGGGGAATGCAGAGATCTAAGCAGTGGACTACCTCCACTTCAAAACCAGGGAGATGTCCTTCATGGATGCATCTGTAGTCATAACAAGTGGGTTGTCCTGTCGTCAGGCAGCCCTGCAGTCGGCCGGATTCCAAAGTCCGGGTCCGGCTTCGGCTGATGTCGCACTCCACCCGACGTCATCTCTGTTGGTCTTCGGGTATAAAAGCATCAGCCGATGCCATTTTCCTCAGTCTTTCTTGCCGCGTGGCGCCCGAAGCAGAAGCTGTTCGCAAGTGCCGGTCGGTCGGATCCAGAGATTACTTCTACCGAATACTACTTCGAAGACTTCTAAAGCTAAGTACCCCGTTGGGGACTCTTTCTTGCCTCAGCCGATGTCAGAAAAAGTTAACAATTGTTTAACCTGTGGGAAACAAATACCTCATAAAGATTTCCACTCTTACTGTCTGCCTTGTTTAGGCCCAGCCCACGCGTAGCAGCCTGTTCGGCCTGTGCCTCTTTCAACCGACGAGCGCTTAGGCCGGTCGGAGTTTGCAGAACAGTTTTTCGGTTCTGATTTTGCGTACATTATGCCGTCGGATCCTCCGACTACCCCAAAACGCAAAGATAAAGACCGACACTCGCGGTCGCGGTTTCGGCGAAACCACGGTAAAGCAAACATGAGTGTCTCGGTTTCGGCGAAACCGAGAAAACTGCTCAAAGTACAGCTGAACCTATTCTTACAACTGAGGCCCCTGCTACAACTCTTGAATCGACCTCAGAAATTTTACCCACTACGGTGGTTGACTTATCAGACACCATCCCCTTGGATGTCTCTACCCCAGCACGTGGTGCTGCTAGGCCTCCAGCTGCCATGTCCATTAAGGCCTTCGCCAGGGCTAAAGCAGCCAAGACTACTAAAACAGTGCCTGTTAAACCCCCCACATCCAGGCCCTCTTCTAGTTCTCAAATGCTTTCTTTGGCAGAAGATTCAATTTCTTTAATTAGAGGATCTCAATCTCACCCAGACAGGGCCTCTCAGCCCCCAGAGAAGAGACCTAGGGCAGAGCCCCCTGAGCCAGTGTCTTCTGATGATTCTGCTGATGAATCAGACATAACTGACCAGCCTGAGGCTCCCTTCTCCAATTTTGAAGATTCTGATGCTGAAGAATCCATTCCAGCTGCTTCCCCACCAGAAGAATTCTCCTTTGGGGAAACCTTGCATGCCATGCGAGAACAGTTCCAATGGCCGCAACAGGATTTTTCAGACTCCAGATTCTTTACCCCCAGCCCCTGCCAAACCAGACAGATTTTACAGGGTGCCAGATACTCATCACCACCTTTACAAGGCCCCACTTGCAGACCCAGAAACTATATCCCAGGGTCCCAAGGCAGTAGCCGCGACCACAGCTAAAAACCCTATTCCTTCTGAAAGGGAAGCAAGGTCACTAGACAGATGGGGTAAAAAGGTCTACACTTCAGCTACTCTCTCAGCTAGAGCTTTAAACTGTCAGTTTCACATGATACAATACCAAGAGTTTATGCTTGATCAGTTAACTAAAAACTAACCACTGATGAATCTCTTGATAAGAAATATGTATTAGAGATGGTAAATAACATACAACAGGTTAGCAACCATTCCTTAAAATGTGGCTATGATGCACTGGAGGCTTCATTTAGATCAGCCATGACAGGCACAGTGATAAGAAGGCATGCATGGCTAAAGGAACAAGCTTTACGGATCATGTTAAAGCTAAGTTGCTAGATGCTCCTATGGACAAGACAAGTTTGTTTGGTACACCTGCCCAGCAGGTTATGAAGAAAATGGAAGAAAAGGCAAAATCTGTTCAAACTGTTAAAGATTTCTTGCAGGTTCAACCCCAAGGTTTAGCAGGAACTGGCCTGCCAAAATTGGTCCTTTCCTGACTCCACAAAATTTCAAAGGGGCAGGAATAGGCGTTCCAGAGGCAGAAACCAATCCAGAGGAGGTGCCTACAGAGGGCGACAGTGGCAAGGTAACAACAGAGGCACAGACACAGCCACTGCCACTACATCAGCACAACCACAGTGACTTAATCCTAAATCCGCCTACCAGGGAACAAATAGCAGCTCCTCTAGGCGGAAAGTTAACCTTATTTTCAAAGAACTGGCACTACATAACAAAAGACAAGTGGATTTTACAAACCATAGATCAAGGTTACGGTTTCACTTCCACACTTTACCAGTCAAAGAGGAATGCCAAATCCACCTCCAAATCAAAAACAGAGGCTCTACGCCAGATAATGGAGTTAGCAAACATGAGAGCTGTGGAAAGAGTGCCAACAGCAGAACAAGGAAAGGGGTTCTACTCCAGACTATTCCTAGTTCCAAGAAAGGAAAAAAAGTTGGAGACCAATTCTCGACCTGTCCACCTTAAATACATACATCATTGTCCCAAAATTCAAAATGCTGACCCTACAGCAACTTCTTCCCATGCTGGGCAAGGAGTCTTGGCTGGTAACTCTAGATCTCAAGGAGGCATACCTGCACGTCCCCATTCGACCAATCTGCAGAAGATACCTCAGATTTCTTGCAGGATCAGAGCACTATCAATTCTCAGCATTGCCCTTTGGCTTATCTACTGCCCAGAGTATTCACAAAATGCCTGGAATCAGTAATCGCCCATTGCAGACTACAGGGAATTCAAATTTACCCATACCTGGACGACTGCCTGCTACAAGCGACAACAAAAGCAAGCTGACAACAGATTTACAAAGGGTCATTTACTTGCTACAAGGACTGGGATACACAGTCAATTTACAAAAGTCAAGGCTGATACCATCCCAAACAAGGACATTCTTGGGCTGAATTGGACACAGTACAACAAATGGCATTCCTGACTACAGAAAAACAAAAGAACTTCCACTTTACTTCTTGGCACTAACAAAACTGAACAAGTTAACAGCAAGAAAAGTTCTGCAGGCCTTGGGCTTCATGGCATCATGCATAATCTTGGTCCCATTTGCCAGACTACATATGAGGAAACTACAGTGGTACCTAAAGAATTTATGGTCCCAACACAGACACAGTCTAGAAACAGAAATCCCACTAATTCCATGCTTAAAACAGGAGTTCCTATGGTGGGCTCAGGCATGCCAGTCAAACCCAGGCCTACCCTTTCGCAGATGTCAACCAAGCCAGACCATCACAACAGACGCTTCAGACCTAGGATGGGGGGCCCACATGCTGGACAAATGCGTGCAAGGATTGTGGACACAGGATCAACTTCACCTGCACATCAATCTAAAAGAAATGCTGGCAGTAAAACTGGCAATCCAAAAGTTCAAACCATTTCTCAAAGAGGGCCAGTTGATGATAAGGACAGACAACACCACAGTCATGTGGTACATCAACAAACAGGGAGGCACTCATTCAATACCCCCTATGCAGAATGACCTTGGAGCTGTGGACCCTGGCACTCAGCTACAACATTCAGTTACAGGCAATATTTGTACCGGGGAAAGACAATACCCTAGCAGACATATTAAGCAGAACCACTTCGGATGCCCACGAATGGAAGCTGCACCCGGACATCTTCAAGACCATCTCGAAGAAATGGGGAATGCCACAGATAGACCTATTCGCATCACCTCTCAATCACCAGCTCAAAAAATTCTGCACAAGGACATTCCACCCACTAGCATGGAAAGTGGACTCTCTCCTTCAACTGGAAAGGCCTAACAGCATATGCATTCCCACCTCTTCCTTTGATACACAAGGTACTACTAAAAATCAAGGAAGAACGTCCAAGGATAATCCTGATAGCTCCAAACTGGCCAAGACAACACTGGTACCCACTACTGAAGAGCATGTCTCGAACAATATGTGGCCAATACCCTGATGCCTTTGATGTTAACTCAGAACAACTACAGCATCATACATCCAAACCTAAAACGCTGCAACTGACTGCATGGAACATCACATAGCAGCAGCTAATCCAGAACTTTCCCAAAGAGTTAAAGACATTATTCTTGAAGCACGCAGACCTTCAACAAGAAGGAACTATGCTGGAAAATGGAAAAGGTTTGTCATTTGGAGTATGGAAAGAGGAAAAGATGTGTCAAACATAGATATGCCTAACATTCTGGAGTATCTGGCGAACTTCTTCATTCAGGCCTGTCCTACTCCTCCATCAAGATACATGCATCAGCTATTTCAGCAGAATACAGCTTTGATCCACCTGTTTTTCGCACCCTTTGCTCAGGCAGTTCCTCAGAGGAATCAAGAATGTAAAACCTCCAAGGAAACCACCATTACCAGCTTGGGATTTAAACTTTGTGCTAGAAAAGTTGACACTATCACCCTTTGAACCAGCAGCAACAGCAGACCTACAACACCTGTCATGGAAAACTGCTTTCCTACTGGCAATTACTTCAGCAAGGAGGGTTTCAGAACTACAGGCCTTAATGGCAGTGCAACCCTTCCTAATCTTCCACCAAGATAGAGTGTCCATGAGGACTAATCCTACATTTATGCCCAAGGTGGTATCCAGAGTGTCTTTAAACCAGGCAATCCACCTACCTACCTTCTTTCCCAACCCACAAAACAGAGGGAAAGAATACTGCATACCTTGGATGTACATAGACAGCTACGCTACTACTTGGACAGAACAAAAAATAGCAGAAAGACTGACCAACTTTTTGTAGCCTATGCAACAGGAAGGGAAGGAAAAGCTATTTCCAAACAGACAATCTCCAAATGGATAGGAAATTGCATACGATACTGTTACTCCTTCCATGGAAAACCAATTCCACAGAACATAAGACCTCATTCTACAAGGGCAACAGCCACTACCACAGCCTTCTTACGAGGAGTGGCAACCAAAGACATTATTGAGGCGGCTACTTGGACCTCCGTGCATACATTTGCCAAGCATTATAATTTGCCTCTATATTCCAGATCCCGAGCAGGGTTTGCCACTGCTGTACTGCAAGGGATCCTAAACACACCATAATCTACTTTTATCCTCCTCCCTAGTTGGCTATGGTATTCTACCCACTTGTTATGACTGCAGATGCATCCATGAAGGACATAGTACAGTTTTGTACCTACCATAAATGTAGATGTCCGAACTGGATAGCATCTGCAGTCAGGATTACCCTCCCTCCTTCCCTCTGTGGTACTCCTAGGGTGTTTACCCTCCTAATAGCTAGCTGTTGGGGAGTCTTTATGGTGTATTTGTTTGTATATATGTACATATATGCTTATTGTTGTGTTTACCTCTATCTATTTGGAAACATTGGCATCTATCCAAATTTTAGCCTGCAAGAGGGCTACTGGCATCTGGGGCAAGAAACACTGAGGAAAATGGCGTCGGCTGATGCTTTTATACCCGAAGACCAACAGAGATGACGTCGGGTGGAGTGCGACATCAGCCGAAGCCGGACCCGGACTTTGGAATCCGGCCGACTGCAGGGCTGCCTGACGACAGGACAACCCACTTGTTATGACTGCAGATGCTATCCAGTTCGGACATCTACATTTATGGTAGGTACAAAACTGTACTTTCTAAGCCACCCCCTTATGGTAAAAACTCACAATTACTCATCTCCTCCACCCCCCTCCCTCTGACTACCTTCACTTACCCTTAGGAGGAAAACTCTCCTTTCACTCAAGCACCTGGGCCACCATTACCAAGGACCCACTGGGTTCTGAACATTGCGTCTCAGAGATACAAATTTTCCTTCCACAGCCTTCCAACCCCAAAAGGGTTCCCAGGTCTACCACCAAATCCGTGGGCAGAGGCTCAAAAGCAATCATTTCCTTGCTGTCTATGAGGGCAGTAGAGCATGTTCTGCAGAACAGATAGGCCAAGGTTTCTACTCCAGACTTTTTCTGGTGCCCAGAAAAGAGGGTACCTGATGCCCCATCCTCTGTTTTTCCATTTTAAACACCTTCATGGTGATCCCAAAATTCAAAATGCTCACCTTCCAGCAGCTGCTACCCATGCTCTCCAAAGGCGCTTGGCTTGCCACCCTAGATCTAAGAGGCCTACTTCCACATTCCTATAAGGGAATCATGCAGGAAATATCTCCGCTTCAGGGCAGGATCTCAACACTTTCAGTTCTCTCTGCTTCCCTGTGGCTTATCTACTGCTCCCAGAGTTTTCACAAAATGTCTGGCTCCGGCCATTGCCTTTTGCAGACAAAGAAATATTCAGATTTTCCCATACTTAGACTGCCTTATTCAGGCAGACAACCAGGAGAAAGCTGCTCAAGCACCTGACCTTTGTAAAGGCCATACTAACCTCCCTAGGGTACACAATCAACAAAAAGAAATCCAAACGGGTGCCCTTTCAAAGGATAATCTTCCTGGGAGCAAGTTTGGAGACCGCTTCCTAGATGGCATACCTTACTCCAGAGAAACAAATTTTCCTGACAGCCTACTTCTCTCAACTAGCCACCAGGTCCCAGCTAACTGCAAGGAAGATCCTGCAAGCTCTGGGGTGCATGGCATCTTGCATACTACTCATTCCATATGCCAGACTGCATATGAAGAAACTTCAGTATTACCTAAAGAGCCTTTGGTGCCAACACTGTCGAGACCTGGAAACTCTTCAGCCTATAATTCCTTGCCTCAGAAAATATTTTATTTGGTGGACAACAACATGCTCCCACAACAAGGGAGTGCCTTTCTCCTCACTCCCACCCCCTAGATCTTCACCACAGACTCATCAGACTATGCTTGGGGTGCAGAACTGGACGGCAGGTGCATTCAAGGCCAATGGAGCCCACAGCAAATCTCTCTGCACATCAATCAAAAAGATGATGGCTGTGCAGCACACCTTGATAGCATTCAAGCCCCTTCTCTCTCTCCAGGGGCTCTCCTGATCAAAACAGGCAACAACACTGTGATATGGTACATCAACAAGCAGGGAGGGACTCACTCCTGCCCTCTATGCAGGCTGGCCATGACCCTTTGGCACACAGCCTCTGCCATGCAACTACACCTATTAACACAATTCCTACCAGGCTGTCTCAACTCTTTTGGCAGACCATTTAAGCAGAAATCTTCTGGACCCACATGAGTGGCAACTCAATAGAAGTACCTTCACCCTAATAATTCAGAAATGGGGAACCCCGAAGGTTGACCTTTTTGCCTCCCACACCAACCATCAGCTCAGCAAATTCTGCACCAGGGAGCATCACTGCCTGGCTTGGAAAGTGGATGCCCTATCCTTCCCCTGGGTCATTCTATCGGTCTGTGCCTTTCCTCCCCTACCTCTCATCCCCCGGGTACTTCTTAAAATAAGGGAGAAAAAAAACAAGGACCATTCTTATGGCTCCAGACTGGCACCGGCAGCACTGGTACCCATTGCTGCACAGCCTGTCCTCCCTACCCCCTTGGCATCTTCCTCATTCCGAACCTCCTGACCCAGAGGGAAGGGGAGTTGTTGCATCGCCAATTACAGATGCTCAATTTGCCATCTTTGCTTATTCCCTAACCCCGAACAAGTCTGCCAACCTCAGTAAACAGGTTCTGGATGTTATCCGTGAAGCCAGACATCGTAGCACCAGAAAGTCTTAAGCTGATGAATGGAAAAGTTTCTGCACCTGGATCCAGGCTAAGGGAGCCAATACGGCACAGCCCTTCCTCCCTCTCATCCAGGATTACTTAGCTGACCTACTGCACAGTGGCCTCTCTTTCTCCTCTATAAAAATTAATGCTTCTGCTATTTCTGCTCATTTTCCCACTGAGCAGCCCCTTTTCTAAAACCCTTTGATCAAGCAAGTTTCTAAGAGGGGCTAGCAACTTGGGGCCACACAGAAGGGCACCAACACCAGCTTGGGACCTTAACTTTGTATTGGAAAAGCTCACCCTGCCTCCTTTCGAACCAGCTTCTTCTGCAGAGCTAAAATTGCTGTCCTGAAGACAGCATTCCTTCTGGCCATCACTTCAGCCAGAAGGGTCTATGAGCTGCAAGCACTCATGGCTGTGAAACCCTTCATCATCTTCCATGCAGACAGGGTATCCCTCAGAACTTAACCCATCCTTTATGCCCAGGGTGGTGTCCAGTGTGGCTCTCAACCAATCCATTAATTTGCCCACCTTTTTTCCTAATCCCCAGAACAAGGGGGAAAGGATTATTCACTCTCTAGATGTGCACAGACAGCTCATATTCTATCTAAACGGGACTAAATCCTTCAGAAAGTCTGATCAATTGCTGGTTAGCTTTGCTTCAGGGGCAGAAGGCAAAGACATCTCCAAACAAATCATTTCCAAAAGGGATAGCACACTGCATCCATTTCTGCTACAAACAGCATGGAAAGCCCCTCCCAAGGGGGTCAGGACACACTCCACCAGAGCAGCATCCACCTCTGCGGCTTTCCTCAGAGTAGTCCCCACCTGGGACATCCTGGAGGCTGCAGCCTGGACATCTGTTCACACTTTTACCAAGCATTACCACCTGCCTCTCTTCTCCAAATCCAGGGCAGGGTTTGCCTCTGCAGTTATGCAGGGCATCCTAGCCAGCCCCTAGTTTCATTGACTGCCTCCACCCTTTTCCTCAGCTTTGGGAATCAACCCAAATGTGATGACTGCAGCAGTGAAACAAGAAGAACATAGTACAGTTGTGTACACTTACCATAAATGTAGATGTTCGAGTGTATTCACTGTTGCAATCCTCCCTCCCCCTCCATCCCCCTTTCTTTTTTCTCCTTTTATTACCATTGTAACTTGTTGTTCTTTAATTTCAAGGGATTTATTGGTATTTATTTTCCACTGGTGTGGGATTTCTTCCCACCAGACCTTGGCCTCCTACTTGGGGGCGCCTGACAGGTTGGGGCAAGAAAAATTGATCTAATGGCATCGGCTGCCTTACTTTATACTACTGATGACCTGACGTCAGTCCTCAAGCGACAGCAACCAACGCAGAAATACTAAGTCTCTGGTATTCGGGTTGGCCGAGGGCTACCCTGGCAAGGATAACCCAAATGTGATGACTGCAACAGTGAATACACTCTTAACATCTGCATTTATGGTAAATGTACACAACTGTACTTTTTCTGCCATTCCATATAGACTAAATATTCTGATTTTGTTAAACCTTTGATTTCAGCTGCAACATTATTTTTCCAGCACATTGATATATTCTTAGCACGTACAGATAAGCAGCAGTAGCCACCATTCTTTAGCTTATCAACGCACGTTTTTGTTTGCAGTCATTACATACATGGTACTTTTCTACCTGCGCTAAGTTACATATGACAGTATCCTTTGTTTGCATTGATCTATCCATTGTAGTTAAGTGTTTTCTCTCTCAGGCTACCATGTCTTGCTCCATTTGAACTGCTTATTACAGTCTTCTTTAGCTACAGTAGTTTACACATCCTTTTCTCTCTTGCCATTGGGCACTGTTATTTAGCCTTAATAGTTTACTCCTGTTTATCTAATTTGCCACTGGCACTCCAGTTTTGTTTATCAAAGTGTGATATCCTGGAGTTGTTAGTATTCAGATACAGGTAGATGTGTACACCTCACTTTTATAGACTTGCGCGTGTTAATGTAAAGGCCACTACGTGATGGGCCTTAAATGTTTTTCCACTTGGTGTCAGCTCGCGAGCAAGCAGAGTTCACAGTTGTAAATGTGCCAGAATCTGCTGTACTTTCCATTCTGTACATTCATTCATGGCTTTCTGTAAACCCATTTTGTGGTCCATTACTCAACATCCATTGTGACATTCAAATCCAAGTTATTAATTATGAGCGAGTTTTATGTTGCACTGCATCACTTGTTGGAGAGTAATGCGGAGTCATTCAAATGTCACCATCTGAGGAGATTTCCACATTTGCATGTCTCATAAGTGATTATGCCCTCAGCTTCCATTCTGGCCTGGTTCATGCCACGCTGGTAAATTTTAACAGTGCTGCCTTTGCCTACTTGGTTATTAATCTTTTTTAGGCTTTCATTCATTGCCAGAGCTCTAATTAAATTTAGATATTTTTGCTTACTCTTGGAGGACCTGTGATATTAGCTGCACTTAACCCATTCAAGCCTATAGTGCCTTTTTGTCTACTTCCAGTTAACACTAATAGCTCCTAATGGCACCCATACCTTTCTTAGGCATGACTTTTTAATTAAGTGACTTACCAGCTTATAATAGGCAGAATTGGGAAGGGCACAGGTTTATTAATAAAATGACACCAAGACTGTTAATCTAGGATGTCTTGCAGTAGAATATTCTTGATTGTGATAGACTTTTTAAGTGAATTTTTCAGAAAATGCTCTGGGATGTAAGGATTTGTATAGGCTGTAAGAGGTGTGACATTCCACAGAACATAGGTGTTAGTTGAGCAATTCAGCTAGGTTTTAATAGCTGACCTGTGTACATCTTATAAGGTCATCTACAGAATGTGTTTAGTCAGTTGTTGTTCCCCTCATTTAACTTTCTGAATGTGGTTACTTCCCAGTAATTCCCAGCAAAGCATTGTGGTATATTTTGCTGTCTGCTGTATTTGTTGTGTCTCACATACTTAGTGTATTGATCTCATCTATGAGCAAGATAAGCCTTCATATTTGCTGTTGCTGTGACTGTGATTCCTAGAGAGACCACCTTTATTTATTTATTTTATTTTACATTTGTTGACCGGGCTAGTCCAACTGGATATATGTCCATTTTCAGTAGAGGCCCGGGGAGAAAAGCTCCATATGTTGTACAAGTTCACAAAAAGGCATGAAAATATTACATGAGACACAAAGCAATTTAAACATATGATTTAAAAAGATAAAATAAGATACTAGAATTTAAAATTTTTTTTTTTTTTTTTTTTTTTTTTTTAGATTGGCACTCTGTCCTGAAGGTGATGAAGATTGAACTCCACACTTAACATAATAATAGATCTGCAGTGGCAGTTCCATCTTCTGCAGGGCATCTTCCCTCCGTACCTGTGCCTTGAACTGTTGGGATCAGGGCATTCTGTTTGGTTAGGCTAGAATTATGGTATATCCTTTTTCTTGGTCCATCTTGGTGCAGGCTTAAAAGATCTGGAGTATATTTTAGATGCATGGTCGTCCAGATATATTGTTGCGGTATTTATGTAACTTTCAATGTTAAGTTGTCCATCTCGCCTTCGTTCTTGCTGTTTGGGTTCGGAGCCGATCCTCTGCTCCGACTCTGCCATCTTCTATAGCTCGAGAGCTGTTTACTGGCTCGAGGCTACCCCTTATCCAAGCATGCCCAGTGTCGGCTACCCAGATCTTGTTTACCGCTTCAGCTGCGAGGTTGCTTCCTTACTGGCTCAGGATTAGTATAGTTTTTTCTATTAATATATTGTTTATTCTTGAAATTTTGTCAAGTATTTGTCAATTTTTTGGCTAGATAATTTTCCTTTATCCCTTATCACTTTCTTGTGTATTTTAACTTTGTTGGCAGTAGTTCCATAACTCGCAGGCCTTCTATTTCCGTTGAACGCATTTAAATTAGAGTCCCCCCCCCCCCCCCCCCTTAGGATAGCCGTTTAAATTAGAGGCTTTCCTTTCTGTTCCTTAACTAAAAAAAAAAAAAGTTTCTTGTTTTTTGTAGCATAACTTTTTATTGTTGTTGTGGTTGTTACTATAATGTCTAAAGATACCAAGGCATCTGGCTTCAAAAAGTGTGACTCATGCTGTCAGAAAATGCCTCTGACAGATGGGCACACTAGTTGTGTATATTGTTTGGGCGCTGTTCACCTGTAGAACTCCTGTTCTATATGTCACTCTTTTAGTCCAAGGGTCCTGCAGGAGCGCAAACACACATTAATCCTTTGGGGATTATTGAAGCCTCTGGATTCTCTGGCTAAAAGTACTCAGCCAGCAAAATCTCCTAAGTCTGTCAAGCCATCGGCTCCACCTTCGGAGCCGACTCCTTTACTTGACCAACCAAGTATGTCGGTGCCGGCTGGCACCGACAAGACAACTCCTCCGTCAGCTCCATCTGCTATTTCAGAGCCATAAGAGACTGAGGTCTCCGTCCTTGGAGTCCATCCACTCGGCACCTCAGTCACCTTTGTTACAGAGTGAACGTAGCCATCATTCTTTCCACTCCTCTTGATCCTCTAGATTATCGGATCATGATGTGGAGAGAGTTATAAGTAGATTGCTTAAGTCACAGGCACTGGCAAAAATTCTGTCCAGCCCACCTCAACAGGTATCTGCTCCAACCGCCTCTATTTCTGTTCCTCCTCAGAGTACATTTAGTTCAGAGCCGGAGACCATGGATCCTCAGGTAGTAGAACCGTCGGCACCAATCATCTCTCCTTCATTTCCGACGTCTGCTCCAATTACCTCGATCATACCTTCTATCGAGGGATCTGGGTGCCGAGGCGCTCTCATCGGCTCGGGGGGGAGTGGCATCGGATCCTTGTCAGTCCCCGTTCTCCCCATCGGAACTTCGGCACAGGTGAGCTCTGCTCCAACATCAGCCCTGGAGCCATCACTCTCGACGCGGAGAAAGACTTCTATTTCTTCAGAGCCAGAGCTTTCTCTGCCTAGTAGTTGGGATGCCTTCGAGGTCATGTGGAGTGTGCTGTCCCCTGAAACAGCTCTACTGCCAGCTCCATCGGCTCCCCCCCCCCCCCATGGTGTCTGTTCCAACCAATACTCCTCCTCCAGACCCCAAGCGTAGGGAACCTATACCCCAGGACACCCCAATGGGTGATCCCTTTTCTTCCGAAGCCTCCCCTGATCACTCTGAGGAGCCTCCCCAGAAGAAGTGCAAGAGGAAGCACATAGACTCCCCTGAGTCTGTCACTTCAGATACAGACATGGATGAATCTGAAGGGTCCCCAAGGTCCTCCTCTGAAGAGGTTTCCTTTTTGGACATCCTTGAAATGCTTAGACAGTGGAGGACTGGACTTCCCTAGCCCCTACCGAGGACGAGGCTGTATACCTGGACGCATTTGGTTCCTGACCTTCCACCTCCTGGGTATCTCCTCCTCTCGGTCCACTCATGTCTGTAGTGGCTCAAAAGGCTTGGTCAGCTCCAGATTCTGTGGAACCTACTCCGAGGAAACCAAACAAATTTATTACAGCCCCCCCCCCCCCCCCACCGGGACAAGCAATTCCTCTCCAAAGGTGTGCCCGTTGATGCCATGGTGGTAGCAGCAGCCACAAGGAAAGAGTTAGCAGAAACCTCTTCATCTGTTCATCCTCCGAACAAAGAGTCTCGGACGATGGAAAGATATGGAAAGCGAATGTTTGCTTCAGCGACCTTTTCAATTAGGTCCCCTGAACTGTGTGTGCCATTTTACACGTCTTCAAAAGGATCTCCTGAAAGAGCTTGGAGATGCCCTTCAAGATCCTACAGCTGAGGGACCACCAGCCAAAGTATCTTCTCAGCCTGCGACTCTTAATTCCATAGTCAACTCCTCCATGAGACTGATTTCCTATGTAGCCGATGGAGCGAGCAGAGCCGCCGGCACAGGTGTGGCTCTCAGGAGACATGCTTGGATGCGGCTGTGTCAGTTTGCGGAACCTTTTTGAGCATCCTTCACCAATACTCCCTTTGGTGGCTCCTTTCTCTTTGGGCCTCAGGTGAAAAGACACGTTGATGAGGTGTGAACAGGAAGGCAAGAGTCTCTGTGCAGTGGGAGTCTGTTTTTCCACTCCTTCCAGACCTTATCAGAAGGGTCAGAAGAGCAGAAAGATGTGGTTCCGAAAATCCCAGGGACCCTTGCCTGACACATGTAGTGATTTTTTTCCCCCAGGGGCAGAGGGGGAAACAACAGACGCCGCCCTCGTGGCAGAGGGGGACCGCAAAACCAGGGTGACAGAGAAACCTTCTCTGCCAAACCCTTCCAGCATCCCTGAAGGGTTGCCTGACTGCTCACCTCTGGTGGCAGTCGGGGGAAGACTTTCACTGTACCCAAAAGCCTGGCAAAATATAACAAGAGGAGGTTGCAAAATTCCCTTCCATCAATCCCCCAAAGAATCAAAAAAGCCCATCCTAGATGTCCCACCCAATCTAAGGGATCAAGCTGTCGTAGAAGTTTCAAGACTGCTAGAAAAATGAGCCATTCAGGAAGTCCCCGCAGACCAACTAGGATCCAGAACTTACTCAAGATTCTTTTTTAGTACCAAAAAAGATTGGGGACTGGAGACCAGTACTGGATCTCAGCAGATTGAACAAATCTGTACAAAAAGAGAAGTTCTGGATGGTGACACTGCAGTCCATTTTCCCTTTTCTTGGTCAGGACAATTGGATGTGCTCAGTAGATCTTCAGGACGTTTACTACCATATCAAGATGGACAGACGGTCCAGGAGATTTCTTCGCTTCCGGGTAGGGGCCAGTCATTACCAGTTGAGAGCTCTGCCCTTTGGTCTCACCTCAGCCCCCAGGGTATTCACCAAGTGTATGGCAGTAGTCACGGCTCACCTGAGTCGTCAAGGATTCCAGGTGTTTCCCTATCGAGACTGGCTCCTGACTGCTACCACCAGGCATCAACTCTGAGGCACAGGATTATACAATCACATCATGCACTCATCTAGGCATTATAGTAAATTTCGAAAAATCTGCCTTGTTGCCCTGTCAGTCTATAACATAAATAGGAGCAGAATTAAACACAAAAGAAATGTTTGCAAGATTACCACAGGAAAGTTTCCATTATTCGTCAACAAGTGTTAATTGTAATGCAGAGCAAAAGGATTCAAGTCAGACATGTCCTCCAAGCTCTTGGCTCCATGGCAGCTGCCATTCTTCTTGTCCCATTAGCACGTTTCCACATGAGAATCCTTCAGTGGCTTCTTTTCACGCAGTGGTCTTTCCAGGAACTACCCATGTCTCACATGATCCTGATCACAGAAACATGCAAAAGGCACCTTTCTTGGTGGATGGTCTCCCCACTACTAATTCAGGGCAGACCTTTCATACAACCCCTCCGGTAGCCACAGTGACCACGGACGCGTCCTTGATAGGGTGGGGGGCATTATCTAGGCAGGACAGTCCAAGGCACTTGGCAACCTCAAAAGTACCATCTGCATATCAATGTCCTAGAAATGAGCGGTTCTCCTAGCATTGCAAGCCCTTCAAGACTCTCTTCCTTCCAGGACCACTGCATTCCAAATGGACAACATGTCATTGGTGTGGTACATCAACAAACAGGGCGGGACCAGGTCTTACCCCTTGTGTCGAGAAGCACTCAGACTGTGACAATGGGCAATTTCCTCCCAACGTTTTCTGATAGCAACGCACATCCCTGGGAAATCCAACGTCATAGCGGACAGGCTCAGCAGAGCTATCCTCATGTCTCACGAGTGGTTTCTGAATCAGGAAGTTGCGGAACTTATCTTCCGCAAATGGAGACAGCCTTGCTGCGACCTATTTGCCACTCCTCTCAACAACAAATGCAGCAGCTACTTCTCCCTACTTCCTCTTCCAGGTCATATACCCAGAGATGCTGTAGTCCACGATTGGCCTCAGGGACTCCTTTATGCTTTTCCCCCTTTTCCACTAATTCCAAGACTTGTACAGAAAGCAAAATCGTTGTGTTGCAAAATTATCTTCATTGCCCCATATTGGCCTCGACAGATATGGTTCCCGTTCCTACACCTCCACCTTCTGGATCAACCGTGGAGTCTGGACCCAGTTCCAGATCTTCTGATTCACTAATCAGGCAGTTTGCACCAGTCCCTTCAAACTCTCCAGCTCATAGCTTGGGTACTCCACTTCCAACCTTAGCCAGGCTTTCCAGTATCTCCCCAGCAGTCCGTGATATTATTGTTTCCTCACATAAGTCTACTACGAGGAAAACATATGCTGGTAAATGGAAACCGTTTTTCTTACTGTGCAGAATCTAGCAATTTGGATCCTTTTTCAGCCCCAGTCCATGAAATTCTTGTATTTCTAGCACAGCTTTTTCAGTCTGGTGCGGCTTCCGCTACCATTAGAGTACAACTAGCTGCAATTTCTAATTTTCATATCTATGTGTTTAATTCCAGCATAATGTCTCATAAGCTCTGCAAGGCCTTTATGAAAGGAACATCTCTTCTTAGACCCCCAGTTAGAGATCCTTCTCCTTGGTATCTCAATTTAATTTTAACTTCCTTAATTTTGCCTCCCTTTGATCTGGCAGCTTCATGTTCTTTAAAATTTCTTTCTTGGAAGATGCTTTTTCTGGTTGCTATCACTTCAGCTAGACGTGTCTCAGAACTTAAAGCACTGTGTTCGTCCTCCTTACCTGGTGTTTCACAAGGACAGAGTTTCTCTGAGGACCAATCCATCCTTTATTCCTAAAGTCAGCTCAGAGAACAATTTAAATCAATCCATAGATCTCCCAGTTTTCTTTTCTAATCACAGCAACAAGGCAGAATACAAGCTCCACCAATTGGATGTACACAGACAATTTTGTTTTTACCTCCATAGAACTAAGGAACTAAAAGTCAGACCAGTTATTTCTTTCTTATGCTTTCAACAAACAAGGCCTTCCAGTTTCTAAAGTGATCTTATCCAGATGGTTATCTGATACTCTTGCCTTTATTTATCAATTAAGAAATAGAGCTACCAGCTAAACCAAAAGGTCATTCGACTACAGCTTTAACAACCTCTGTAGCTTTTTAGTTTAGGTTGCCCATAGACTCAATCTGTTCAGCTGCCACTTCGGCAAACCCACACACTTTTATCTCTCATTACATGGTAGATATGGTCTCCCGGACCAGAGCTTCCTTTGGTTCTACTGATGATCATCGTGTTTCACTGTTGCAGTCATTACACTTGAGTTATCCTGCTGGCAGGCTACCCGCAGTCAGCCTGAATTCCAAAGTCCTGGTCCGGCGTCGGTTGTTCCTTGACGTCAGTGCACCAGGGGGTATACAAGATGCAGCCGACGCCATTTTCTTCAGTCTTACTTGCCGCGCGGTGCCCGAAGCAAAAGCAGTTCGCAAGTGTCGGTCGGCCGACTCCTGAGATTTTCGAAATTGAATTTCAGAACCGAAGTCTTCAATAGAGCTAAGTACCCCATTGGGGAAACTTTTTCTTGCTCCAGACCGATGTCAGTAAAAGTTAACAATTGTATTTCTTGTGGGAAGCAAATACCTCATAAGGATTTTCACACTTACTGTATTCCTTGCCTAGGCCCTGACCACGACGTTGCTAGTTGTCAGTTTTGTGCTAGATTCAACCAACGCACTATTAAGCATCTGTTTGATTTTGCTTTACATTACTTTGGCTGAAGGTTTAACTACATAATGCCGTTGGAACAACCGACGACCGGAATTCATAAAAAACGCAAAGACAAAGAAAAGGACAGGCATCAGAGGTCCAAAACAAGACAACGAAGCCTCTTCTAGGCCAGTCGCCGGTTCTCAGTGAGGCGCTTTTGCAGCCCCTGACACCCGCTACCTCAGAGCCACAAGCCGCCTCTGACTCCCACGTGGAGACTAGGCCTCTGGAAACTCAAGGTATTGGGCCAACGGAAACTATTCTCTCAGATGGGTCCGGAGCCGCTGAGGGTGTTTTCAGACCTACACAGCTTACTATCAAGTCCACTTCAGCAGCCAAGGCAAAGTCTAAAACACCATTAAAGACAAAGAAACAAGTACAGCATTCCCCTGGACAGTCATCCATGCCAAAGAAACAGATGCTTAAAATGGCCGAGGACCTAATTACTTAGATCAGGGTTTCCCATCCCCCTCCTGATAAAAGGCCTAGGCAAGACACTGACTATAACTTCTCTGACCAGGTTTCTATTTCCTCTGATTCCTCTTCAGAACCGGGATATTCTCTTCCTCCCTATGAGGACTTTGATGCTGAAGAATCTATCCCTTCAGCTTCTCCTCCTGAGGATTACTCTTTTGGGGAAACCTTGCACAACATGAGGGAGCAGTTCCATTGGGAGAGCCAGGATTATTCAGAATTCAAGAAAAGGCTCAGAGACTTTATTTTACTGCCTCAGCACAGGCCCCTTGCTATCCCTCCTGTACTAGATAGTTTGTTTTTTTCTGAATCCAGTTAGTCTCCTGATTCTTTACCCCCTGCATCAGTCAAGCCAGATAGGTACTATATGGTCCCAGACTCGCATACATTTCTTTATAAAAACCCTAATGCTGACCCACAAACAATTTGTCAGGGTCCCAGAGGGGTCAAGGCTTCCACTGCAAAAAAACCCTGTTCCCTCAGATAGGGATTCTAGAGCACTGGATAGATTGGGGTAAAAAGTTTACACTTCTGCTACTTTAGCTGTAAGGGCTTTCAATTTCCAGTTTCACATGTTTAAATAGCAACAATACCTAATGTCTTTGCTAAAACAGAAAATGCTTACAAGCTCAGAATGTTCTGACAATAAGGAAATGCAGGATTTATTGCATGCAGCTGAACAAGTGGGAAAGCATACTCTGCAGTGTGGTTTTGATTCATTAGAGGCTTCTTGCAGAGCCGCAGTTACAGGATGTTCATCGTGCATACAGCTGCAGTCATAACAGATGGGTTATCCTGCCGTCAGGCGGGTCCTCGGTCGGCCAAATTCCAAAGTCTAGGTCCGGCGTCTGTTGTCGTCGCTTCTTCCCTGACGTCAGTGCGGAGGGGTAAAAAAGAACCAGCCGACGCCATCTTCTTCAGTCTTTCTTGCCGTGCAGTGCCCGAAGCAGAAGCAGTTCGCAAGTGCCGGTCGGCCAGCTCCTGAGATTTACGAAAATACTTCAGCCGAAGTCTTCTTGAAAGCCAAGTACCCCGTTGGGGAAACTTTTCTTGCCTCAGACCGATGTCAGACAAAGTTAATGATTGCATTTCATGTGGGAAGCAAATACCGCATAAGGATTTCCATTCTTTCTGTATTCCTTGCTTAGACCCAGACCACGACGTCTCGGCCTGCCGTTTTTGTGCTACATTCAACAAACGCACTATTAAGTGTTGGGGGGGAGTTCGCCCACCACTATTTTGGTAAAAAATGTAATTACATTATGTCGTCTGATACTCCGAATCCAGGTTTTGAGTAAAAGATGCAAAGATAAGGACCGACATACAAGGTCTGCGACTTCTACAGACACCACGCTAAAGCCGACTACTGGTGCTCCGGTTCTCAGCGAGGCGCCTACGCAGCCCCTGAGTACCGATGACTCTTCATTACTGGTGTCTTCTGTGCCCGAGGTCGCAGGCTCCTCGGCCCCCATTCCGACTACAGATACCGACGCCACTCTTGGTGGGGAAACTCAGAGTTTAGACAGGCCTGCCACTTCTCAAGGTGTCTTCAGGCCTTCCTCCTTTTCCATTAAGGCCTTCACAAAATCTAAAGCAGCAATGAAAACTAAAACACAAGGACCACAGACCCCCTCTCAAGGCCCCATGCCTAAAAAACAGATGCTCACAATGGCTGAGGATTTGATTACTCTTATCAGGGGTTCTCATCCCCCCTCGGACAAAAGGCCCAGATTGGAGGAAGACTACCCTTCCTCAGATCAAGCCTCTATTATCTCAGAACATTCTGAGGACCAGGAATATTCTTATTCCCCTTTTGAAGACTCTGATGCTGAGGAGTCCATTCCCTCGGTCTCCCCCCTTGAGGACTATTCTTTTGGGGAAACCCTACATACCTTGAGGGAACACTTTCACTGGGAAGGCCAAGATTACTCAGATTCCAAGAAAAGACTGATGGATTTTCTCTTGTTTCCCCAGCACAGGCCTCTGGCTATCCCTCCTGTCTTAGATATATTAGATGATGTGTACTCAGAAGCCAGCCTCAACCCAGATTCTTTACCTCCAGCTCCTGTTAAACCTGACAGGTATTACCGGGTTCCTGATTCACACCAGTTCCTATACAAAAGCCATGCTGCTGACCCAGAAACTATTTCACAGGGTCCCAAGGGAATTAAGGCCTCTACTGCTAAAAACCCATTACCTTCAGAGAGAGATTCCAGAGCTTTAGAAAGGTGGGGGGGGGAAAAGGTGTACACCTCGGCCACTTTAACCATGAGGGCATTAAACTGTCAATTCCATAAAGTATCAACAGTTTTTTTTATCTCAGTTGAAAAGCAAGATGACACAACCTGAGCAACCAGATTTAAAGGAGTTGCAGGATTTGTTGTATAGTGCAGAGCAAGTGGGTAAACATACCTTGCAGTGTGGTTTTGATGCTTTAGAGGCCTCATGTAGAGCTGCTGTTACAGGGTCTGTCATACGTAGACATGCTTGTCTCAAAGAGCAAACCTTACCAGATCATGTCAAAGCTAAATTACTAGATGCACCTCTTCAAAAAGATGTATTGTTTGGTGTTAAAGCTGAGGAGGTACTAAAGAAAATGGAGGAAAAGGCAAGATCAATGCAAACAGTGAAAGATTTCCTACAGGTACAACCACCACGTTTCAGCAGAAACTGGCCTTCAAAAAATTGGTCCTTTCCAGCCACGGACAGACCTCAGAGGCAGATAAGGCACCCGAGGGGTAGAGGGCAGTCTCAAGGATCATTCAGAGCCAGACAATGGCAAGCACCTACCCCAAGAGGTGGAGAGGATAGATCACAGTCATTCAGAAAGCAGACACAATGACTTCCCCTTTGCATGCCAAGCAAAGCTTTAATGGCAGCACCTTTAGGCGGAAAACTGGCATTATTTTCAAAAAATTGGCATATTGTCACAAAAGACAAATGGATCCTGGACATTATAGACAGAGGCTACAGATTCCACTTTCACACCCTTCCAAAAATGAGAGGCATGCCAAACCTGCCACAAAATCAAAGGGCAGAGGCACAAAAACAAATTTCAGCTCTCATGGACATGAAAGCTATTCAAGAGGTACCTGCAAAAGAACAAGGTCAAGGTTTTTATTCCAGACTATTCCTGGTACCAAGGAAGGACAAAGATTGGAGACCTATTTTAGACCTATCCATCCTAAACACATTTACTCGTACCAAAATTCAAGATGCTCACATTACAGCAGCTTCTTCCCATGCTGGGCAAGGAGTTTTGGCTGGTAACATTGAACCTCAAGGAGGCATACCTGCATGTCCCTATCAGACAAGATTGCAGAAGATACCTCAGATTTCTTGCAGGTTCAACCCATTATCAATTCTCTGCATTGCCCTTTGGCTTATCTACTGCGCCAGAGTGTTTACGAAATGCCTGGCATCAGTAATTGCCTTTTGCAGACTTTAAGGGATACAAATATACCCATATCTGGACGACTGCCTGATCCAAGCGGACAGCAAACACATACTTCTGAAACACCTGGCGTTTGTAATAAAACTGTTGAACTTTCTGGGATACACAGTCAACAAAAAGAAATCAAAACTAATACCCTCTCAAACAATAATTTTCCTGGGTGCCAGCTTGAATACAAACACCCAGATGGGCCTACCTCACGCCAGAGAAGCAAGGGCAACTAACACAATACTTCAGCAAAATGGCAACCTTCACCAGGCTGACTGCAAGGAAAGTCTTGCAGGCTCTGGGATTCATGGCATCTTGCATCCTGCTGATCCCATGTGCAAAGCTGCATATGAGGAAACTTCAATGGTACCTAAAAAAACTTATGGTCTCAACATAGCCACAGTTTGGAAACAATTATACCACTCATTCCATGTCTTCAAAGGGAATTTCTGTGGTGGGCTCAAGCATGCCAATGAAACATAGGTCTCCCCTTCTGCATACCTCAAGCAAATCAAATCTTCACAACAGACGCCTCGGACTACACCTGGGGGGCGCACATGACAGATCAGTGCATTCAGGGAAAATGGTCCCAAAAAGAGAAGCACCTACACATCAATCAAAAGGAAATGCTAGCAGTGCAAAATGCTATTATGGCCTTCAAAGACCTACTGCATCTAGGCC
The DNA here is from genome assembly GCF_019279795.1 of Protopterus annectens. Classification (NCBI taxonomy): domain Eukaryota; kingdom Metazoa; phylum Chordata; order Ceratodontiformes; family Protopteridae; genus Protopterus; species Protopterus annectens. Next base: position 1,093,884,925 of record NC_056744.1, read on the forward strand.
AGCTATTAATAAGGACAGACAACACCACAGTGATGTGGTACATAAACAGGGAGGAACTCATTCATACCCCCTGTGCAGACTAGCCATGTCCCTTTGGAACACGGCTCTGGAATTGCAAATCCAACTTCAAGCACAATTCCTGCCAGGGAAGGAAAACACACTGGCAGACAGCCTAAGCAGAAATATGACAGATCCACACGAATGGAAGTTGCATCCTCAAGTTTTCGCAAAGATAACTCGGGCATGGGGACAGCCAGACACAGATCTCTTTGCTACCCACAGAAATTACCAACTGAAAAAATTTTGTTCAAGGACCTATCATCCACAGGCCTGGAAAGTGGACGCACTTTCTTTCAATTGGACAACATTGACAGTCTATGCCTTTCCACCTCTTCCTCTGCTGCCCAAAGTTCTATTAAAAGCCAGAGCAGAGAGGCCAAACATGATTCTCATTGCTCCAGACTGGCCAAGACAACACTGGTATCCATTCCTGAAGAGTCTAACGCATTCCCCGCCATGGATCCTGCCTCTAGTGCCTCTTCTGTTGTCCCAGCACAACTTCAAAACTCTTCAGTCAGCTGAAACCCTCAATCTAGCCGCATGGAGAATCCCTTGATTTCCCAACAGACCCTCCTCTCCAAGGAGGTGCAGGATGTCATCTTGGAGGCCAGAAGACCTTCTACTAGAAAAGCTTACTCCGCCAAATGGAAACGGTTTTGTGCCTGGAATCAGAAAAAGGGCCAGAATCCTTGGGTAATAAATTTACCTCAAATATTACAGTACCTAGCTGAGATGTTAAACAGTAGACTTTCCTTCTCCTCCATCAAGATCCATGCTTCAGCCATTTCTGCACATTACAACACAGATCCTCCTTTATTCTCTCATCCTCTCTTAAGACAGTTCCTCAGAGGGGCTAAGAATATAAAACCCCCAAGGAAACCACCAGTACCTGCTTGGGACCTCAACTTCATTTTGGAAAAACTGACCCTACCACCATTTGAGCCAGCTGCTTCAACAGAGCTGCAATATTTGTCATGGAAAACTGCCTTCCTTCTGGCTATCACCTCATCACGCAGGGTTTCGGAACTACAGGCCCTTATGGCTGTGCAACCTTTCATCATTTTCCATCAGGACAGAGTTTCTTTACGAACCAACCCTTCCTTTATGCCAAAGGTAGTATCCAGTGTAGCCTTGAATCAGACTATCCACTTACCTACCTTTTACCCTAACCCTCAAAACAAAGGGGAAAGACTACTACATTCCTTGGACATTCACAGACAACTTCGTTATTATTTGGACAGGACAAAGCCATTCAGAAAATCCGAGCAACTCTGTGTCCTATGCTACGGGTGCTCAAGGAAAGGCCATCTCCAAACAGACAATCTCAAAATGGATAGCCCACTGCATACGCTTTTGTTACTCATTTCATGGAAAAACTGTGCCTTCAAGCATCAGATCCCACTCCACAAGGGCCACAGCTACCTCTGCAGCTTTCCTCGGGGGGGTTCCTACCAAGGACATTTTGGAAGCAGCCACTTGGAGTTCTGTGCACACCTTCTGCAAGCACTATCACCTTCCACTTTACTCTAAATCTAGAGCGGGCTTTGCCACAGCAGTCTTGCAGGGCATCCTAGCTCCTCCTAGTTCCACTTAGTGCCTGCCACCCCTTTTTTAGCTTTTGGATTCTACCCATCTGTTATGACTGCAACTGTATGCACAATTAACATAGTACAGTTTTGTACCTACCATAAATGTAGAGTGCTTATACAGCTGCAGTCCAGGTTTCCCTCCCTCTGTCCCCTCTTGGGACAGGCCTTATGACGAACACCTTCTCATACAACCTGATTGGGGTATTCTTTTATGGTGTATTTGCTTGCAAACTACTGTTTTTTGATTACTCTATATTGCATTATTACATAAGTTTATGTTTTGCCTTCCTTCTGGGGGCACCTGTCATCTGGGGCAAGAAAAACTGAAGAAGATGGCATCGGCTGGTTCTTTTATACCCCTGCCGCACTGACGTCAGGGAAGAAGCGACGACAACCGACGCCGGACCTAGACTTTGGAATTCGGCCGACGAGGACCCGCCTGACGGCAGGATAACCCATCTGTTATGACTGCAGCTGTATAAGCACTCTAACATCTACATTTATGGTAGGTACAAAACTGTACTTTCTGTCATTCGAAGGCATGCTTGGTTAAAAGAACAAAGTTTACCTGATCATGTTGAGCAAAATTATTGGATGGTCCATTACAGCATGATACTTTGGTATTAAGGCAGAAGAGGTGTTAAAGAAAGTAGAGGATAAAGCAAAATCAATGCAGACAGTAAAGGATTTCTTACAGGTTCAGCCACCTAGATTTAGCAGGAACTGGCCTTCTAAAAATTGGTCCTTTCCAGTGTCAGACAGGTCACAAAGAGGCAGATACAGATGCCCAAGAGGCAGATCTCCGCCCCAAGGCTCATACAAACCTAAACAATGGGGTGCTTCAGCCCCCAAAGGTGGCGAAGACAAATCACAACCTTATAGGAAACAGTCCCAATGACTTCCCTCTACGAATGCCAAGCACTTATCTTTTGGCAGCACCCTTAAGGGGAAAACTAGCACTTTTCTCACAAAATTGGCACATGATCACCCAGGACAAATGGGTACTGAATATTGTTTCTCAGATTTACAGGTTCCACTTTCACACCCTACCAAGGTCAAAAGGTATGCCAGACCTGCCACAAAATCAATGGGCAGAGGCATAAAAACAAATTTCTGCTCTCATGGACATGAGAGCTATTCAATAAGTACCACAGCAAGAACAGGGACAAGGATTTTACTCAAGACTTTTCTTGGTACCAAGAAAGGACGATGCCTGGAGACCAATACTGGACCTGTCAATTCTAAATACTTTCCTGGATGTTCCAAAATTCAAAATGTTGACACTGCAGCAACTTCCTCCCATGCTTGGCTAGTTACTTTGGACCTCAGAGAGGCATGCCTGCATGTCCCAATCAGACAAGCTTGCAGAAGATACCTCAGATTCATAGCTGGCTCAATGCATTACCAATTCTCTGCCTGCCCTTTGGCTTATCTACTGCGCCCAGTGTCTTCACAAAATGTCTGGCACCAGTAATTGCATTTTGCAGACAAAAAGGAATTCAAATATATCCCTACTTGGATGACTGCCTTATTCAAGCAGAGAGCAAGGACATTCTACTAAAGCATCTGGCGTTTGTAAAAAGATTACTAATTTGCGTAGGGTACACAGTAAACGAAAATAAATCAAAGCTAGTGCCCTCTCAAGAGATGATATTCCTGGGTGCAAGCTTAAATGCAACTGCCCAGATGGCTTATCTCACGCCAGACAAGCAAAGGCAACTGACTCATTACTTTCAGATGATGGCAACAAAGACCCAGCTACCTACAAGAAAAATACTGCAGGCTTTGGGCTTCATGGCATCCTGCATCCTGCTAATTCCATATGCAAGACTGCATATGAGGAAGCTACAATGGTATCTAAAAAGTGTTTGGACTCAACATTGCCACAGCCTGGAAACAATAATAACTCTTATTCCCTGCCTGCAACAGGAGTTTCGATGGTGGGCACTGGCCTGTCACCACAACAAGGGGCAGCCTTTCACTTTACCCACAGGCAGGTAGACACTAACAACAGATGCATTTGATTATGCCTGGGGGGCACACTTGGCAGGAAAATGTATTCAGGGCACGTGGCCCGCGGAACAAATGCATCTTCACATCAATCAAAAAGAGATGCTAGCTTTACAGAATGCCCTGACAGCCATCAAGGATCTACTACATCCAGGGCAACTATTAGTTGGGATGGACAATACTACAGTTATGTGGTACATAAGCAAGGGGGCACACATTCCTACCCCCTCTGCAGGCAAGCCATGCCTTTGTGGAACACAGCACTGACCTATCAAGTACATCTGCAGGCACAATTCCTGCCAGGAAAGAAAAATACTCTGGCAGACGAACTAAGCAGAAACCTCATGGACCCTCACGAGTGGAAACTAAATCCACAGGTCTTCAGCATGATAACAAGGAAATGGGGATGCCCAGACATAGATCTTTTTGCCTCCCCTCACAACTGCCAACTACAGAGATTCTGCACAAGGACTTATCACTCACAAGCATGGAAAGTGGATGCTCTATCATTCAGCTGGAAAACCCTAACGGTTTATGCCTTTCCACCACTGCCTCTCCTTCCCAAGGTGCTCCTAAAAGTCAGACAAGAGAAGCCAAAAATGATTCTGATTGCCCCAGACTGGCCACGTCAGCACTGGTACCCAATCCTAAAGAGCTTGTCTCAAGGCCCAGCCTGGACTTTACCTCAAATTCCTCATAGTCTGACTCAGGAAAACAATCGGATCCTGCACAGCCAACTCGGAACCTTAAATCTGGCTGCATGGCAGATAATATGACTACTCAGAGCACACCTCTGTCTAAAGCTGTTATGGATGTCATTTTGGAAGCCAGGAGGCCCAGCACCAGGAAATCCTTTGCAGAAAAATGGAAAAGATTCTGTGCTTGGAACCAGGCACAAGGACTTGAACCACTTGCTCCAAATATTCCTCAGATTTTACAATACCTAACTGAGATGCTGAACAAAGGCCTATCCTTCTCATCAATTAAGATCCGTGCCTCTGCCATTTCAGCTAATTACAATATGGAACCTCCTATTTTCTCTCATCCACTGTTAAGGACAGTACCTCAGAGGGGCAAAAAACAGAATGACCCCCAAGTAGAGCACCGATACCTACACAGGACCTCAACTTTGTCTTAGAAAAGCTCACACTACCTCCTTTTGAGCCAGCCAGTACATCTGATATAAAATTCTTATGGAAAACTGCTCTGCTAGCAATAACTTCAGCCAGAAGAATCTCAGTTACAGGCATTAATGGCAGTGGAACCTTTTATGATTTTTCATCTGGACAGGGTTTCTCGAAGGACAAACCCAACATTTATGCCAAAGGTAGTATCCAGTGTGACTCTTAACCAAGCCATTAATTTGCCAACATTTTATCCAAATCCCTAGAATAGAGAGGCGAGATTTCTGCTTTCTTTGGACATACACAGGCAGCTACGATTCTACTTGGACAAAACAAAAGCGTTCAGAAAAACTGAACTGTTTGTAGCATATGCTGCAGGATCACAGGGAAAGGCTATTTCAAAGCAGACTATTTAAAAATGGATAGGACACTGTATTAGTTTCTGCTATGCACAGCATGACAAGTCAGTGCCTAAGAATATTAGGCCACATTCTACCAGGGCAGCAGCCACTTCAGCAGCCTTTCTCAGTGGAGTACCAACCAAGGAAATTTTGGAGGCTGTAACTTGGAGTTCAGTGCACACTTTTACCAAGCACTACTGCTTACCTCTTTACTCTAAATCCAGAGCAGGCTTCGCCACTGCAGTTCTGCAGGGCCTCATAGCCACTCCTAATCCTATTTAGACCCAGCCGCCCAACCTCAGCTTTGGGATTCAACCCAAGTGTAATGACTGCAACAGTGAAACACGATGAACATAGTACAGTTGTGTACCTACTATAAATGTAGATGTTCGAGTGTATTCACTGTTGCAGTCCAGGTTGCCCACCCACCATCCTCCTTTTTTTGCTGGGACTGATCTATACTTCTCTATCCTATACAACCTATGTGGTGTATTTGCTTGTAGATGAAGGTAATGTTTATTTTAGTGTGTTTTTTATTAGCAGTGTATATTGCCTACCTTCTTGGGGGCACCTGACATCTGGGGCAAGAAAAACTGAAGAAAATGGCATCTGCTGCATCTTGTATACCCCTGGCGCACTGACGTCAGGGAAGAGGTGACAGCAACTGACGCCGGACCAGGAATTTGGAATTCAGGCCGACTGCGGGTAGCCTGCCAGCAGGATAACCCAAGTGTAATGACTGCAACAGTGAATATACTTGAACATCTACATTTATGGTGTGTACACAACTGTACTTAAGAGTCTGTTCCAATGAGCCACCCGGGATTTTAGGTGCTAGGAACGCTGTCCCAAATAGCAAGAACGAAGGCGAGATGGACAACTTAACATAAAGAAGTTATGTACCTACCATAACATTCCATGTTAGTTGTCTTCATCTCGCCTTCCTTCTTGCGTCCCTCCCTCCTTCCCCCTTCCTAGAGGATTGTGAGGAGTTCCCTTTTGTTTTCTCTGGCTGAGCATCTTTTATTACTTCACATGTCAGGTAATTTATAACCCTTTCCTTGTTTAGGTGTATTAGACAACCAGTTTTTAGGAACTGGTTACTCTAGTTATGTCTAGTGTGCGCTATCACAAACGAGATCTGGGTAGCTGATGCTGGGCATGCTGGGATAAGGGGTAGCCTTGAGCCAGTAAACAGCTCTCGAGCTGTAGAAGATGGCCGAGTCGGAGCTGAGGATCGGCTCCGAACACAAACAGCAAGAAGGAGGGCGACATGAAGACAACTAATGGGGAATGTTATGGTAGGTACATAACTTCTTTTTTTTTAGCTTCAGCAACCCCAAGTCAAATCCTGTCCTTTACAACAAAGCTGTATGGTTGGGTCCTTACTGGATTCAGGCAAGTCATAAGGGCCTGTCCGCCGTCTGCATAGAGTACTTTTGGCTGATGATTTTTGAAGTTGAAGGCTGCACCTAGGGAATTCCCGAGGGCACTGGAATTCATGGTCTTCACATTTCTGATGGTCCCTTGACCAGATTGAGTACAAAAAAACACCAAGACATGCCTAGAGCCAGCATTCATAGAATTTGAAAATGATTATCCCCATTCTAGCTAGTATTTCCAGAGACCTAGAATGATGGTCTATTCAGCTGAGAATAACCCAAGTGATGCTCTTCATACAGAACTCCCCATAGTGTGACATTAACCATGAATGCCTCAGACCTAGCACCGAGAGACACAATCAGGAGGCTTCACAGTACAAGGAGTTTGGAGTATAGCTGAAAGGGAGAAAACCATAAATGGAAAGAATGACTGCCCTCATTCAGGCACTCGGAGCCTTCAAGCCCATCTAGAAAAGAAGGGTTTACAGTTAACAGCAGAGACCATTACTTTAATGTGGTACGTGAACAAGGGAGGCAAGTCTTTCTTGCCCCTTGTGCAGGATAGTGTTAAACACAGTGGTAGGCCAAGTAAGGTGTTCAGTTGTAGATCCCCATGATTGGAAGTTACAAAGTGATGATGGTTCTTCAGAGGTGTGTGTTCCTGAAATAGATCTGCTTGCCTGTCTGTGCAACAAGCCGCACAGGAAGTCCTTCTGTAGAGCATCGTACAAAGAAGTTTGGACAGAGGTTTCCTTCTCCTTCATTTGCACAGACCTGTCTTTGTATAAATTTCTACCAATTCCCCTTCTTCCGAAGTCAGCCATAAAGCAAGGGTGGCAGTGCTGTCCATGCTCTTAATTGTACCTTTTTTGCCCAAACAGTTGCTATCCCTTCATATTCAGATCTTCATGTGAAACCTTGTACACTTCCTTTGCAGGTGGACTTCTGACTCAGAAAAAAAAGGGGGGCCTTAATATACCTCAGCCTGAGTACACTGCAGCTCATTGCCTGGATAATCTAACTCTATTGCTTTTCAGGCAGCAGTTTAATTGATATGAACTATCCATTAACTATTAGGTTATCACTGTGGTTAGGAAATGTTTTTTTATATAGCCGTACTAATCAACAAGGTATGTCTTCTAGACCTGTGGAGGGCATCATCCCTCTCTGTTTCTCCCTTGTCAGGCCATTTATAAAGTCTAATGCCCCCTTTTGTATGTACTTATCTAAGCACATGTCCCTCCTTGAGTGACCGTAGTGTTTCCTTACTAAGTTAATCAAGGTTTGTCCACCTTAAAGTGCTCTGACTCTTCTGTGCCCTGTCAGTTTTTGAGGGGGAATTGCTGCCTTGCCTACAGAACATCAACAGATTCATTCTTATGCAGTCCCTTTCACATCTACAAGACTAAACACCTACTCAGTCTAAACTTACACTGCAATGTAAATAGGACCTGCTTTTGTGTGATGCCTTGTAGAGAATACCACTTTTAAGGAATAGATCCCTCCCCACACTGTCATGGAAAGGGGAAGTAACTAGGTCCAAAGTAGTTCATCCTGTTGCAGGTCAGGTATTAATTTGTGACTTGGTAAATTCAGTTTGGGATCAAGTGGCTAGGTTGCAGATCGTCCTCCTGACCATATTTAGGGGAGGCTAGGCAGCCTGGTATAAAGAACTCCTACCAAGGCAAAAGGAAGAGTTTTTGACTTGTGGTGCTACAAGATGAGTCAAGACCCTAGTACAGGACCATGATCCTGCAGTGAACTTTTCATTTAAGGCTGGCATGTGTTGCTATAAAGGGATATTTCTCTACCATTCCAGAAAGAATACCTTAGAACTCCACCATCATTGCTTCTCCTTCTTATATAGCTCCTCAATGAAGTCCTTAGTCTCAGTTTTCTCAGAGAAGAAAAGCTGACACAGCCTCCCCTTTGAACCTGCTGCCTCAGCTCCCCTCAATTATCAAACCTGGCAGAATCACCTTGTAGGACTTCAGAATTAAAGATACTTGAGTAGAGAAGGTCCTAATTAGTCTTCCATAAGACAGGGTCAGTCTTAAAACCAACCCCACATTTATAACAAAGTACCTTTAACTAAGCTGTCTAGATTGCTTTCTTCTTCCCTAATACTCAGAACAAGGAAAATCATTTTTTATTTCTTAGATGTTTGCAGATAGCTGGCATATTGCCTAGATAAAATCAAAAACATTTGAACCGCGTATCAGATGTTCTTCATCTCACATTGCTGCAGTCCTTACACTTGGGGTAGTCCGCTGTCCTCGGTCGGCCCGAATATCAAAGTATTAGGCTGACGTCGGTCAAGGCGCATTAGACTGACATCAGGACGTCAGGGTACAAATGCGCATGACCGACGTCATATCCTCAGTCTTTTTTGCCGCATGGTCCGATGCAGAAGCAGCGTTGCAAGTGCCGTTCGGCGTTCTGAAATTTTTCGAATTCGGAGTTTCAGACCGAGTCAAAGTTGGCTAAGTACCCCGTTGGGGAATATTTTAGTTTTTTCTTGCCTCAGTGGTTTACCGGATGTCAGAAAAAGTGAATAACTGTATTTCTTGTGGGAAACAGATACCGCATAGAGATTATCATACTTTGTGTATTCCTTGTTTAGGGCCTGAGCACGGCGTTGTTGGGTGTCGCTTTTGTGCTAGATTCAATAAGCGCACTATTAAGAGAAGATTAGATTGTGCCAGGTTAGTCTTCGAAGCGGTGCAATTATAATATGCCGTTGGATGCTCCGGCGTCCGCTTCTTCAAGAAGCGCAAGGACAAAGCAGCTAAGCCCAGGCAAGAAGAGCGGTCGCACGACGCCGGTTCTTTAGAGGTGTCGGTGGAGCCGGGGTCCCGCCGGAGGTTTCTCTGGAGTCCCAGGGGGAGACTTTGTTATTGCAGGATGTGGCCTCTCAGGAGGCAGGTCAGGCTGAAGGGGCCTCTCAGGTTACTGTACTCCCTCCCTTCCTAGGGTGGTTAGGCCCTCTCCTTCTGTTTCCAAGGCTTCTCCCAGAGGCAGGCCAGGTTTAGCTTCAGTTGGTGTCACTCCTAGTTCTTCAGGATCTGTGCCCAAGAAGCATATGCTTAAAATGGCAGAAGATTTGATTACTTTGATTAGAGGTTCTTTGCCCTCTCCGGATAAGAGACCTAGGGTGGAACCTGAGTTGGGGAGTTTTGAGCAGGCTTGGATGTTTCAGAGTCTTGACTGAAGACTTGCCGGGGTATTCTCCTTATTCTGATTCTGATGCGCATGATTCTACTCCCTGTGCTTGTCCTCCAGAGGATTTTTCTTTTCAGAGACTCTTCATTCCATGAGGGAGCATTTTAAGTGGGAAGGTCAGGACTTCTCTGATTCCAGGAAAAGGCTTAGGGAATTTTTGTTTTACCCCAGCATAGGCCTTTGGCTATACCTCCTGTTCTGGATGTTGTGGAAGATGTGTTTGCAGAGGCTTCTCTTAATCCTGATTCTTTGCCTCCTGCTCCTGTTAAACCGGATAGGTATTACAGGGTGCCTGAAGCTCATAAGTATCTTTTAAGAGTCCTAGGGCGGACCCAGAAACTGTTAGTCAGGGGCCTAAGGGTGTTAAGGCTTCTGTTGTTAAAAATCCGGTTCCTCCAGATAAAGAGGCCAGGGCTTTGGATAGATGGGGAAAGAAAGTCTATACTTCTTCCACCCTAGCTATGAGGGCTTTGAATTGCCAGTTTCACATGTTGAAATACCAAAACTATCTACTTTCTCAATTGAAGTCTAAGGTAGATGCTCTGGCGGAAGGTATTGAGTGTAAAGAGTTACAAGATTTAGTACATGTTTCTGAACAGGTGGGTAAGCATTCTTTGCAATGTGGGTTTGATGCTGTACAGGCCTCGTCTAGGGTGGCTGCCACTGGGTCAGTTCTTCGCAGGCACGCCTGGCTGAGGGACCAGAATTTATCTGACCATGTTAAGACAAGGATTTTAGATGCTCCTTTACAATCTGATGTGTTTGGTTCACCTGTTGAGGCAGTCTTAAAGAAAATGGAAGACAAGGCTAAGTCTATGCAGACTGTTAAAGATTTTTTGCAGGTTCAGCCTCCAAGTTTAGTAGAAATTGGCCTACCAAGGGGTGGACGTATCCTTCTTATGATTCCCAGTCTAGGGGTAGATCTAGACGTGGTAGGGGCAGAGCTCAGGGCTCTTTCAGGCCTAGAACAGGGAGTTCACCTGCACAGTCTTTGGGTGAGGGCAGGGGTCAGTCCTTTCGTAAACAGACCCAATGACCTACCTTTTCAGCTGCCAGAGCCTTCTCGTCTGGCAGCACCTTTGGGAGGGAGGTTGGCACTTTTCAAGGAAAATTGGAGTTTAATTACCCAAGACAGATGGGTATTGGATATCATACACCAAGGTTACAGGTTTTATTTCCATACCTTGCCTCCTTTCAAAGGCATGCCAGACGTTCCTCCTCAGCAAAGAATAGAGGCTCACAAACAAATTTCTCTGTTACTTCAAATAGGGGCCATACAGCCGGTCCCTATGCCAGAAGTGGGCCTAGGATTTTATTCTCGCCTGTTCCTAGTACCAAAGAAGGGGAACACGTGGAGACCAATTTTGGATTTATCTATCCTCAACACTTATCTGGACATTCCCAAGTTCAAAATGTTGACGTTACAACAGCTTTTACCTCTGCTGGGCAAAGATCATTGGATGGTAACTTTGGATCTCAAGGAGGCTTACCTTCATGTTCCTATCAGACTGAGTTGCAGGAAGTATCTGCGTTCCGGGCTGGGACTTCTCATTATCAGTTCTCTGCATTGCCCTTTGGCTTATCTACTGCGCCCAGAGTGTTCACGAAAGTTCTGGCTCCAGTGATAGCTTTCTTCAGGCTAAAAGGAATACAGATCTATCCTTATTTGGACGATTGCCTGATTCTGGCTCAAGGAAGGGACGAGCTTCTTCATCATTTGGAATATGTGATAGCAGTGCTAAGATGCCTGGGGTATTCTGTGAACGAAATAAAGTCCAGTCTAGTACCCTCTCAGGACATGTGCTTTCTGGGTGTAAGACTGAATACAGCATCCCAGATGGCCTTTTGACCCCGGACAAACAAAAGAATCTTTCCCTTTACTTTCATCAATTGTCTCATCAGTCCAGGCTGACTGCAAGGACAGTCCTTCAAGCCTTGGGGTTCATGGCATCTTGTATTCTGGTGCTTCCCAATGCCAAACTGCATATGAGGAAGCTACAATGGTGTCTCAAAAATGTATGGACACAGCACTGCCAGGATCTGGACACTGTCATTCAAATAATACCTTGCATTCAAAAGGAATTTTTGTGGTGGGCTCAGGAATGTCACCTAAACAAGGGACTCTCTGTGACCCGGCCAGAGGCGAGTCAGATTCTAACGACAGATGCCTCAGACAAAGCTTGGGGAGCTCATCTGAATGGAAAGTGGATACAAGACAAGTGGCCTGCCAGACTACAACATCTACATATCAACTTGAAGGAGATGTTAGCAGTCCAGTTTGCATTAATAGCTTTCAAGGATTTACTTCTTCCAGGGCAGGTGTTGATTCTAACAGACAACACAACTGTCATGTGGTACATCAACAAGCAAGGGGAACACATTCTTATCCTCTATGCAGGCAAGCAATGATTTTGTGGGAGACTGCTCTCAGTTTACAGCTAAATCTTCAGGCAAGGTTTCTGCCGGGAGCACAGAACTCCTTAGCAGATGTGTTGAGCAGACAATTATGGATCCCCACAGTGGAAATTGGATCCTCGTGTATTTCAGAAATTGACAGTGTCATGGGGAACTCCAGACATAGATCTGTTCGCTTCTCCACTAAACCACCAGCTGCCAAAGTTTTGCACAAAAGGTTTCATCCCACAGCTTGGAAAGTGGATGCTCTTTCTTTCAATTGGAGCAATCTTCATGTGTATGCCTTTCCACCTCTGCCTCTCCTCCCAAAGGTACTTCTAAAGGTCAGACAGGACAAGCCAAAGATGATTTTAATAGCTCCAGATTGGCCTCGACAGCACTGGTACCCATTACTGAGAAGTCTGGTGCAGGAGCCTCCATGGCCTTTGCCTTCGATTCCACACCTGTTGTCTCAGGAGGACAGTCATTTACTCAATGTCAAGCTTCACTCTCTTCACCTAACAGCCTGGCATATTCTGTTTTGAACCATAGAGGGTCTCAACTTCCACAGCAAGTTTGGAATGTTATTTTGGAAGCTAGAAGGCCTAGTACAAGGAAAGTGTACGCAGATAAATGGAAGAGATTTTTATTTTGAAGTGCAGCAAAGGATTTTGATGTTTCTGAGCCTAATTTAAGTGTGGCTCTTCAATATCTTACTGAGTTATTGGACAAAGGTTTGTCCTTCTCTTCTATTAAGGTTCATGCTGCAGCAATTTCGGCTCACTATGACTGTGACCCACCATTGTTTTCTCATCCTTTGTTCAAGCAATTTCTTAGAGGGGCAAAGAATATAAGACCCCACGAGAGCTCCTACTCCTGCTTGGGATCTCAATGTTGTGTTGGAGAAACTCACTCTACAACCTTTTGAGCCTGCAGCTACTACCGAGTTGAAATATTTATCATGGAAGACTGCTTTTTTGTTGGCCATTACCTCTGCAAGAAGGGTTTCTGAATTGCAGGCCCTTATGGCGGTTGAGCCTTTCTTAATTTTCCATAAGGATAGGGTATCTTTGCGTACTAATCCTTCCTTTATGCCTAAAGTGGTTTCTAGTGTGGCTTTAAACCAAACTATTCATTTGCCTACTTTTTATGCAAATCCCCAAAATAAAGGGGAAAAGATTTTGCACACTTTAGATGTACACAGGCAGTTGCGATATTATTTGAGCAGAACTAAAGGGTTCAGGCAGTCTCGGCAGTTTGTTTCTTTTGCTTTAAGTTCTCAGGGCAAGCCTGTGTCAAAACAAACTATTTCTAAGTGGATTGGGTTTTGCATTGCTTTCTGTTATTCCCATCATGGCAAGGAGATTCCAGCTGGGATTAGGCCTCATTCCACTAGGGCTACTGCCACTTCGACAGCTTTTTTAAGGGGGGTGGCAACTAAAGATATTTTGGAGGCAGCTACTTGGAGTTCAGTGCATACTTTCTCTAAGCATTATCACCTTCCACTTTACTCTAAATCTAGGGCTGGTTTTGCCACTGCTATTTTACAGGGCATTTTGGCAGCTCCTGCTTCTTTATAGTTTTGCCATCCTCCCTTACCTCTGCTTTGGGATTCTACCCAAGTGTAAGGACTGCAGCAATGTGAGATGAAGAACATAGTACAGTTTTGTACCTACCATAAATGTAGATGTTCGAAGATCCACATTGCTGCAGTCCAATTTATCCTCCCTCCTTCCCCTCTGTAGTTAGAGGCGGTTGTGTGGGTTGGGTTGTAAATATTGTGTATATTGTATATATTGTACATATTATTAGTGCAAGGGTGTTTGGTTGGTTGTTTGCTGTCTTTTGGTTTTGACCTTTCTTTTTAGGGTCTTCTGACATCTGGGGCAAGAAAAGACTGAGGATATGACGTCGGTCATGCGCATTTGTACCCTGACGTCCTGATGTCAGTCTAATGCGCCTTGACCGACGTCAGCCTTATACTTTGATATTCGGGCCGACCGAGGACAGCGGACTACCCCAAGTGTAAGGACTGCAGCAATGTGGATCTTCGAACATCTACATTTATGGTAGGTACAAAACTGTACTTTTTCTCTGCTGTTTGCATCCTGAAGGAGAGACTAGGTTTTAAGCAGATGTCTTCTAAGTGGTTGGCACATCACATTTTGTTTGGTTACTGTCATCATGGAAAGTAGTTGGAAAGGACTTTGAAAACCCAGAGCACTAACTGTAACATACCCACTAGTGCTTGGGGGTGTGTGTGTGTGTTGGGGGGGGGGGGGGTGTGCATGGTCAACAGTCTGGAGTTTTTTCCAAAAACTACAGGCATAACATTGCTTTTAGACCAGAGTGGGTTTGCATCTAACGTTTTGCAGAGCTTGTTGCAGCCGAGACCTACCAGTCTGACCACCTCCCTAGCTTTCTTTGCTCTGGTAATCAGCACAGTACTGCTATAACAGTGACTTGTTTGATGAGCACGCAGTGAAGTCATTTAAGAACTTATCATAATAGGTGTTTGAATTGCGCACCTTTGTGGTAGTTGTTCCCATCATTCCCTCATTTTTTTCTTGAGCATCCTATGTTGTGGTGGGGTACCATTTCCCTCTGTAGCTATCCCTTCCCTTTTTCACATGTCAGATCTGAATATCCTTGTGGAACCCTATTTCTCTTTGTCCTTATTCCAGAGAATGTACACTTTCTTGGCTGCCATCCGAGTGACGCCTCCAGGTGCATCTGCAGTTAACTCCTACTGCTCCTCTAGGTGTCAAATATTACTTATGCATATTTGCATTAATAATTCCAAAACCATGCTACATACAAGGTTTAAAAATATTTTATCTTGAAGCATACATGATGGCAAACACAATTGTATTGACATTTGACCTCTGTCAATGAGTATTTGTTAGAATTGTAAGGTGATAATTTAATTTTTAAAGGCTCAGGCCACATCCACTACATACTCAAAATAGATGCACTGGAGTGAATGAGTTAATACTCTAGTTGGTGTCAAGTAGAGTGGATACCATCTACTCATCCTAACAAGAACGTTCTGAAGTAGCACAACAGATGTTATCTTTGTAAAATGCGCATCCTACTGTGCGTTAAGGATAGACATCCACCCACGCTGGAGATGGAAGAGCACTGAGCTCTGGAAGTTGCTCGATGTCTGGCTTTCTGTGACTGCAGTACCAACAGAATAGTATGGACCACTTCACCACTGATTTGCTCAACATCTATTATGGCAGGATCTTAAACAGTTGTACTTTCCTTGTACTGCTGTTGATTGCTTCTGCCACACCATGTGTTTGCAAACACAAGGTTGTTCATAGGTTCATACTAGGCTATCTGCCCTAGGGCATTTATAAGCCTATCCAGAGTGTGTTTGGCTTTCGCCACCCATTTTAAATTAATTTTGCTATGCCCTTTTTTGAGGTTAGTATACTGTGCCTCTGTCTAACAGTGACACAGAAGTGATACCCGGGGTAAACCTACGATCTCCCATCCACTCATCAAGATTCCTCTTGAAGATTGTCAATGAGGGACTCTGCCTAACCTGGACTGGGATTTTATTCCAGAGTGAAGGGAGCCTCTGGGTTATAAATCTGTCCCTCCAGCATGTCCTATTTATTTCAGTGCTGAGGTTCAAGTCTCTCGAGCGCATAGCTAGATGGGATTTGGATTTTCTGAGGTGCAGCATGTCCATTAATTCCGGGTTGGACATGGCTTTATACATCAGGCACAGATCGCCTCTGAGCAGGCGGTATGCCACTGAGTATAGCTGGAGTTTCTTTAACCAGGCAGCAAATGGCATCTGTTTGAGCCCTTTGATCCTCTTTGTGAGGTACTTTTGGGGTCTTTCCAGTTGCTGCAGGTGTCTGGTAAGGTACATCCCAAAAGGGGCATTGTACTCAATTATGGGCCTGATGAGGGATCAGTACAGAGGCACGATGACCTCCCCTGTTCTAGATGTGAATCCCTTCATGATAAGGTGGGCTATATAAAATGTTCTTTTAACAACTTTGGCCACGTGGTTGTCAAATGAGAGATTGCTATCAACTTGGGTCCCCAGGTCCCTAATTACTTCTGTACTTAATGGATTACCACCTATGTGGTAATTTGTGGGCACTTTGTTTTTGCCAAAGGGGATGACTATACACTTTTTGCCATTTAGCTTGAGGCCATGGCTCTGGCACCAGTTGTCTGTTTCTGTGAGGCCCTTTTGGAGGATGCTTGTGTCGGCTGGAGAGTCGATTATGGCTCCCAGTTTGCAGTCATCTGCGAACTTGGTCAGCCACAGTCCTTTAATGTTGGCCTGTACCTCCGAGAAATGTATACCGAACAAGAGAGGTCCCAGGACTGAGCCTTGTGGGACGCCACTTGTAACTGGTTTGGAGTCTGACATGGCTCCAGCAATTCTAACCATGTGGGTTCTGTCCTTGAGCCAGTTTGCAACCCATCTAGTGACATAGAGGTTTATATTTAAGCTGGTGAGCTTATCTATAATGACCGAGTGGGGTACTGTATTGAAGGCTTTTGCGAGGTCCAGGTAGGCTGTGTGGACCACCTTGCCCTCGTCAATTACCTTGGTGACTGTTTCAAAGAAGTCGACCAGGTTTAAGAGGCAGGATCTGCCCTTAACCAAGCCGAACTGGGTAGGATCCAGTGTCTGTAGGTCCCCAATATCTTTATTTATGAGGTCCATGATGATCCTTTCCATAGCTTTGCAGACCAAGATAATCAGGCTTATGGGGCGATAGTTTCCAGGATCCGTTGAGGCACCACCTTTGTGGAGAGGGACCACTGTTGCTGTACGCCATTCTTTGGATACATATCCTGTAGTAAGGCTGAGATTGAACAGTAGTTTTATGTTTGGGTTTAGCTCTTCTTGGAGTTCATGTAAGAAGCAGCCCAGG
The DNA here is from genome assembly GCF_019279795.1 of Protopterus annectens. Classification (NCBI taxonomy): domain Eukaryota; kingdom Metazoa; phylum Chordata; order Ceratodontiformes; family Protopteridae; genus Protopterus; species Protopterus annectens. The sequence continues at coordinate 1,093,902,020 of NC_056744.1, forward strand.
ACACCGTCTGGTCCCATTGATGCTGTGTTTTTTGCTTTGGAGAGGGCGGCTCTTACCTGAGCATCTGAGTTATCAGGGGGGCAGCAGTCTGTTGGGATAGATATTTGCCCTTTTGGTGGAGGGGGGGAGAGTTCGCGCTGAACCTCTCAGCTAGGATGTTGGCAATGTCTGTGGGTTCATTGTATTTTTTGTCATTTTGGACTAATTCTGAGCATATCTGGGAATTCCCACCCAAGTTCTTAACATAACTAAAGAAAGCCTTGTGATTATCCTTAGTGTCCTGTGCAATTTTTCTCTCGAAGCTGGCCTTAGTTTTTTGCTAATACTGTTTGGAGATGCCTTCCCTTTTTGGGATTTTGCTCTATTATGTAGTAGCTTCCTCCTTCTATTGTATAGTTTGTTTATGGCTGGGGTCCACCAGACAAGACGTCTGCCTTTGGAGGATTGGGTCTTGGTTTTATTTGGGATTGCATGATCCATGCATTCCTGAAGGTGTTCATAGAATGCGTTTATAAAGGATTCTGCAGTCTGGACCGTGTTTTCCACAGGCCCGGGGGCTTTGAAGGATTCCACCTCGGTTTTGAGGAGTGTGAAATTTGCTTTAGAGAAGTTTTTCACTGTGGCTTTCTGGGCAGGGGATGGGGTCGGGATGTGATTATCCCGTGAGATTAGTTTATGGTCTGATCTTACCAGTGAGGGATACACTTCTGATCTGGAGCATGGAGTCCCCATGTTGGTGATGATCAGGTCCAGTATGTTTTCCCCTCTTGTGGGAGTGGTAACAAGTTGTTCCATAGCATTTGAGTTTACAAATTTTAGGAACCTTTGGGCTAGGGTGTTGGAGCTAGAGTAATGCTCCCAGTCTATGTTTGGGTAGTTGAAGTTGCCCAATATAATGGTGTTTGGAGAGACCTTCATATTTTCCAGTGTTCTCAGGAAGGCCGAGTGGGGTTCCTGGGTTTGGGAGGGTGGTCTGTAGCAGGCTATAAACTGGAAGGCAGTTTTACCCACTGTTAGTTGCACATGGATAGTCTCTGATGCTTCGTGCTGTGCCACCAACCTGGAGGTGTGGGTATCTTTGACGAATATTGACACTCCCCCCTCCTTTTGTGGTTCGGTCCAAGTTTTGGGGCCGAAAAGCATGGTATGAGGTATAACTTGGTAGTGCTGGGGTGCTCTGGGGAGCCTTGAACCAGGTTTCTGTTACTGCACAGATATCGATGTTCTCCATGCTCAGGAGAGTTTCGAGTGCGTGCATCTTGAGGTTTAGACTTCTGGCGTTGAGTAGCATTACTCTTAGTTTCTTATCCCTTGTGATACCTGTGGAGGTGGGTTTGTCTTTTGAGCCTTGCCTAAAAAAGGCACTATGGGGGTAGCAAGAGCCTTTGCCAATATCCGAAACCCAGGGGTGACAGGTGCAAGCTGTCCCTAGCGAAGCATCGTGGCTTGTCGAGCATGTCATCCCAGGCTGACAGGCATTGGATCCCCTTTGAATGACACCAATACTTAAGCCATTTGTTGAAATTGATCATCTTGTCTTCATATTGTGACATCATTCTTGGTGAGGGTAAGATGCTACTCAAGGTCAGGGTCATACCGGCCTGGGCTACATGCTCAGAGAGCTCCTCTAGGTCTTTTTTCATGTAGCCCAGGGAGGTACGTCTCGGGTCATTCACACCAGCATGGACAATAACAGAGTCATATTTGTACTTGCCTTGGAGTGACCTGAGTGATTGTGTTATGTGGCGGATCCTAGCGCCCGACAAGCAGCTCACCGTGACCTTCTCCTTGTTCAGCCTGGTGAGCAGGACGTCAGTGTGCCTGACTATAGTCACCTATTACAAGTGTATCAGGTGTGTTGTTTAGCCTTAAGGGCTGTGACTGTTCGGCACACTGGCTTTGTGAGCTATGTGTTGCACGTGTTTTGTTTTGGGGTAGCTGTTGCTTGGGTGTCTGCTTTGGAGGTCTCTGCTGCTTAGGCAGATCTTTATTTAGAGCCTCTGAGTATGTTTTTGTGTGATTATGCGTTTGGTTTGCTGTCGTGGTAGGTCCATGCGAGACTGGAATTGTAGTGAGTTTGGTTTCCTTCTCCTCCTGACTGGTTACGCCAGTACTGAGTTGAGAGAGCTTAGCCTCCAGTTTAGCTATATGGTTGCATCTCTCACGTGTTGGAATTTGTTGGGAGGAGGAGAGGGTTGTCTGTGTACATGAGGCAGTTGTAACATTGCCTCAAGATTCCCAGATTCACCAGCTGGACCGGAGCGGAGATTGACAACTGACCTTTGGACATGCTAGAATAGTATTGGGAATTCCTTTATAATTGAAAAAAGGGCCAATGGGGAACAAGGTACTCAAGGGGAGTTTGTGAGGGTGTAGTGCTTTTAATTTTTTAGTGCTGACTTAGTGAGCAAGTGCCAGGTAACTTAAATGCAATGCGTTACAGGTAACTTAAATGCAAAAACGACAAACAGTAACTTTCTTTCAAGTGAAACAAGGAAATAAGTACAGTAAGCAATGCAGATATCACTAGGGATCCACAGAAGTGCTGAAAAGCCGTGTTTTAGGTGAAATTAGCGTTTCAGGGAAATAAACAAACAAGCATACAAACAAAGCTATATATATTCAGCAGGCCTGGATCTAGTCTATGCTACAGCAAACAAGGTGTACCAGTTTCAGTAAGAAACAGTTCAAATATGCAGGCACTATAAGCCTTTAACCAGAAATTCCCAGCTCAAAAGGGCAGAGTCCAGCCTCTCCTCACACAAAAGTGCAGACCACAAACCTTCTTAATGTAAAATAACTGGCCTGAAGCCCAAGTGCTTAAACCAGAACTAATACACTTTTAGAATAACTGACACTGTGCCCTCAATCAGCAGTTCCCAACTTAGAAGGATGTAAGCTACCTGTCCTGCCACCACAGTGCAGGCCACAAACCTTCCTAATGTAAAACAACTGGTCTGAAGCCCAAGTGCTTAATCCAAAAGACTTAGAATGATAGCTACACTTTAATCAAGTTACTACCAAGCAGTAATAAATACAGTTGAATACTTTAAAGAATGCCTGGATTAGTGCTCAAGTTATACAAACAAAGCTAGATTCAGCAGGCCTGGATCTAGTCTATGCTATCTTTGGGACCCCCAGCTAGTACTCGCACCTTGACAGCAAATGCCTTATGTCTGGTTTCTGTAGGTCCAGTACAGGTATAATATCACAATGGTGGCAGTTACATCAGTAGGAAGAAAAATGTTGCTGATACTGACCTTAGAGGCATTCCCAATGTGGCACTCGGACACACTGAAAGTAGTAACAGACAGCACCTTGGTGATGTAGTACCTAAACTGTCAGGAGCAGCATCCGTTCTTATCCACTGTTGATAATGATGGCCTGGAATCTGCCTTCCGAGCAAGACTGTACATTTCCTGGCATGCATGCATATGTTCAAGTCAAAATGTCTCTGTTGGGAAAACTCATCAGATCCTCTTTCAGCATCTGTGAATGGAGATTGGGCAGGCAATATTTCTGTAGCCTAGTGCAGAGGACAGAAGCCCCAGAAATAGATTTATTTTGATTATCCTATTGATCAGTGCTGCAGTAGCCCTAGCTACGTGGATTATATCCTGCCAAGGCTGCAACACCCAGGCAGCTTCCAAAGCTTCAGGGCACCTTCCACATGCCCAAACTGTCAGGTAGCTTGAGCTGAGCTGACTAAAAGACAAGTTTGAGAGCCAAGGAAGACTGACGGTCAGCTTACGCTGTTCGTGTGCTGAGTAAATAAGTTTATTTTGGGGGGGGGGGGATCTTCCATTTAATAATGGTTTATTATTGATAATTTCCTCTTCAGGAAAGTTAGTTTAAAGGTAGGAGTTTGTGTTTAACAGACTCTACTGTACTTTTAAATGGGAGCACTTTTTTTTTTTTTTTTGCCGGTTTAAAAGTTGTTTAAAGTAACTGAAAAAAAATAATTTTTCTGTGGGGAAATTCAGCCCCACAAACTAAAATAAACAGTGCGTTTTAAAATGCTCTCTACTGTGTTTGTAAAAAAAAAAAAAAGCAACTTTTAAAAACATTTTGTTGTAACTGGCATTTGCTGCTTGGTTTCCCTAGGAAAGAGGTACCATTTTCGTCTTGACCATGGAATAGTCTGTCAGTTAAATGGTCAGTCCTTCTTCCAGCCACAAAAAGAAAAAGTTAAGCAAACAGCCTTTGCCATCACAGTAAGCTAGCAAGGCACCTAAGCCACAGGTGGATGATTCTGCTGTGGTCATTAGTTATACCTCAGACCATTCCTGTTTTCTCTCGTTCCCTATGGTGTAGCAGCTACAAGCCACTAATGACCAAGGGGTAGCCACATCCTCTGTGGCTGTTGGAATCCCATCAGTGGATAAGGGAGAGCCACTCTTGTCGGTCTTTGGAGAGGGAACAGGGAAGGTTTCCCTTTCTTGTCAGAATGTTGTACACATCCCTGGGGGAGCTGCTGCTGCCATTAATAACACTGTTCATTCCATTTTTTTTCCTGTCAAAAACTAAGCACGAGTCTACTCCTCAAATTTCCGTAGACAGGAGTAGTTTACTGGGTGTGGCTTGGAATTTTAATTCAGGCTAAAGATACTTCTTTAAAGTAGAGTCTGGTACAAGAAAGAGTTACCTCCTTTCCTGAAGAAATTTAACATTCTGAAATTTGGACAGGGGGTGAAGGGACCTGGTACTGGGTTTTTTGCTCAGATTTCTGATTCATACTCAGGAGAGCTTCCTTGTGGGGTTGGGGTGTGTCTACGAGACTTTCCCAAATGTGCCATTGTTTTCAGTGGGAGAACTATGATCTGTTACAGAAGGAATTTCCAGAACCTGCATCTATTCCTCCATGTAGGATGTTTGTATGCTACTGACTGCAATTTTCCCTAGCAGTCATCCAGCTGCCATTAAAAAGGCAGATATGATGTATAAAGGTTTTCATTCTTGAGTTTTTAAACACTTTTTCCCAAACCTCATCCAGCAACTATAACTTTAGTTAATTCTTCTGCTGATAAACACTTAATTGCAATCCTGCTATTTCAGATAAGGATGAAAAGATTATTGACAAGTATGGGGGAACGTGTAGGCTTTTGCAACTTTGATTTTCAGAATGTTGAATTATCAGGCTTACATGGTAAGGTTTGTCTTGACTAATTGTAAAAGTATGAGGAATGATGTTCTTCGTGTTTCACTGTTGCAGTTATCACACTAGGGTTATCTGCCTGCAGGTCGGCCCGTATACCAGAGTCTTGGGATTCCTGCATTGGATGCTGTCGCCTCTTCTATGACGTCAGGTCGTCAGGGGTATAAAACATGCAGCCGATGCCATTGCATCGGCTTTTCTGGCTGCGTGGGAGCCCAAAGCAGTTCGCATTCAGAATACATTTTAATAAATGCAGTCTTCAATACCGCAATTGTGTATCATATTCTTATTTCTGTATGGTTTCTACCATGGGCTTATTTATCTAAAATATTTGAGAAAATTGTGCTTTGTATGCATCTATGCGTCGTTTTGGGACATTTCTTTTTGCAGTGTAGTGTTTCATGGAGATACTATTAGAGGAGCATCTGTGCAGCTCTTGAGACTTTCACTCAATTTCTTTTCTTGTGACAGACATGGTGGGCATTTGTCCTTGTATCTCAGCATATTTGTCATGTGGAGATGTTTGCAAGTTCTTCTGCAGGTTTGCACTTTTCCCAAGAGCAGCAATAGGCCACTGGTTCAGCTGCTGACGTGTTTCAGCTTTAGGCTGCAAATTTTCTTGTGGCCTTTCTAGTCTGTATTTATAACCTGTAAATCTGATTGCCTTCTTTCAAGGCTGTTGTCTAAGTATTTCTCTCTGTTCAGGTTGTTTTCCAGAATTTCTTTTAGTTTATTACTTTTCAGACAACAACATAAATGGATGTAGGTTAATAGTGAGTCTGAATTTCAGAATTGCAATAAGACAGTCCCAGCTTTTGCTATCGCCTTTTCTTAAGAATTTTTTTCTCAGTTTGCCTAGTTTTGTCCATCAGATGCAGATAGAGTGGACTGGACATTATACATGTGAAGTCCATTCGAACACAGATATTCTGAATTCTGTGCTTTTGGATTGTGGACATTTGTTAGATAGTGACATTACATCTCACAAAATATACTTTAATGCTGTAGTCTTACTTGCATTTGTCTTGGTTTCATTGTTTTAATATAGGTGGGTTAATAGTGTACATGTACAAGATACGGGACTTCTTTAAACTGCAGTAACTTGTAAGAACAAGATACTGATCACTGTCATTTAACATGTGTTCTAGGCTTCTGTTATGGTATGCTTTGGATATGGCACAACTTTACTAGGTCTGTCTGAGTTTACATTTCCTGCAGTTCTATATATATCTTGCATTTTCATTGTATTTCTCTATTAGGTGATTCTTGTATCTTAAACATTTGGCTTCCCATTTGATTAGAAACAGTTTTGAATATTTTGAATATTTTGAATATTAATTCCTGGATCAAACATTTTTTTTTGGAAACCTTAGACTACCAAGTGACTGAGCTTTGACTTATTTATTTTTTACATTACAATTTTGCGTAGTTCGGCCTGTCGTTCTAATTTTTTTTGGTTAACTGCATTTCTAAGTCAGATTCAGTACACCACTGGAATTCTTTTACTTCTGTCATAAGTAACTGCAGCATTGCCTAAAGAATTTCTGGGTCTTGGATGCGTTTGCTCTGTGCCATGGTGTTGGCTTGTCTGCACTACTGGCATTCCGAGTTTGGGAATGGATATAAGCCACTGGTAGTCAGCCAGGATGAAGAGGCCAAAGAATAGCATACGTATCACAGGGAAAGTGTGGGAGGGAGAAGGGATCGCTGTGTGGGCAACCTCTAATGGCGACGAGGAGTCTTGCAGGCTAGCATCAGCAGTGTAAGGGGGAACTGCCACAATGTCCATTGCCTAGTTAGCGGATGCTGTGCTGATGACATTGTGTCTCAGTGTTCCTGGGGTGGTGATATTGACTGGCTGTTTACTACTACTACTGCTGCTACATGACTGCTCCCACCTACCAGTCTTCTTCCCTCGTATCGGGACCTTAATTCTCATTTCTCATGAATTATAGTGCAAGGACAATTTCCTGAAGAGTTGGACTTTCTTTGCCATGGGATGTATTTGGCTTCCAAAAATCTAAAAGTCCTAACCGGTTTTACAAGGTACCAAATTCAGACATGTTTTTATAAAAAAATTTTATTTCTGATCCGTCTGTCATTACCCTTTTTACTGAAAAGCCTTCTCAGCTGCGGCCTTTTTCCAGTGTTTTGACTGCAGATAAAGTAGCAGACGCATTGATTAATATGGGGAAAAAAGTTTATACTTCTACAACTTTAGTTCTTGAGCCATTAATTACCAAACCCATATGGTCAGGTATTTGTCTGTTCCAGGTAGTTGGGGTAACGGTCTCTCTGAGTTTGATGAATTAGAAACAAAGTCTTTTGCGCACTCTGTTAATTCTGCTTCTCAAGGGGTTGGACATTGTTTTAAGCGTAAATGCAGATACCTTTTCTGGTTTTGCAGCTGCTGGTTTGGTTCTTACTAGAATTTCATGGCTTAGATTTCAGCCTTTGCCAAGGATGTGAGAGCTAAGCTGGTTGACTCTCCTTTGGAAAGTTAGCATGTTTTTGGTTTTGGGTCTGCAGAATTTTTCAAAACCTTGCAGGAGAGCGGGAAGGTAATGCATTACCTAAAGCAAATCTTTTGTTCCCCTGTTGATAAATGTAAGAGAAATTATCCTTCTGAGGCTGGTTCTTTGCTTCTTAAGGATCTGAAGTATTCTCAGAAGGGTAAGAGATGTCCTAGAAGGCAGTTTCAAGAAAAGTCTCAAAAGAGGGCAAAGGGTTCTAAGCCTTCCTTTCCAGACAAATCAACAGCCTTGTGCCTCCTCTTGCCTACCTCTGCCTGACTCCTGACTCCAGTTCCTTTATCTCCAACACTTTCCAGCCTAGCTACCAGTTTGGAAAATTCTGTCCATGATTCAGGCAGATACAAAAATGTCTTGGAAGGCTTTCATAATCTCCCAAGGCTTTCCCACATCCCTAAAGGTTTCCTCAGCCACACCAAAGCCAGATTTATCTTTTTCTGCCTCTTCTCCATGTCCTTTCTCAGGTGAGAATAGATTTGTTTTCTTTTCTTATTTGCAGCCAACAGGATTTTACTCAAGAATTTCTTGTTTCTAGTTCCCATAAAAGAGGGCACTTGGAAACCTATTTTGTATCTCTCCTTCAACTCCTTTCTAAAGGTCCCAAGTTCAAAAATGTGTATTCAATCCTTAATTCCATCAAGTCTTCCATAGGCTTTCTTGGTGACTTTGGATGTAAAGAATGCTCATCTTAATATTCCTATTTATCCACAGCACAGGACATTCTTGCATTTTTGAGTCTTTATATCACTTTGTTTTCTTTACCCTTTCGTCTTACTACTACCCCAAGGATATTCACAAGTGACTATCTTCTGTAATTGCCTTTTGGAAGCTTCAAGCGATTTATTTTGCAGGCTTCAAGCTATTCAAATATTTCCTGATTTAGACAGTCTTCTCATCCTGGCTCTTAACCAAGAGCGCCTTTCTGACTCCTTTGCAATTTGTGATGGATCTTCTAGCCAGTCTGGGGTTAACAAACCTGAAAAAGTCTTACTTAATTCTGTCTCAGGATCTGATTTTCTTGGGTTGCAGAATTAGCACATGGTCAGTGAACATTTTCTTCAAGAAAACAAGGTTATTTTTCTGATGGATTACTTTTGGAATCTTTTTTTCCTTAGGTGTGACTTTTGCGTGACAGATTCTTGGAGCTCTGGTCTATGTGGCATAATGGTGGAATAGCCAGGTTTCACTCAATCCAGGAGTGCCTTTTCTGTTTCATCAGGGTCTACAGGGTGTGGTCTAGAAAAGATAGAAGGGGATCTTAGTAGTATAATGAAGGTAAATGCTTGTCAAGTCTCTGTATTACTTCTGAACTCCGGGTCTTCTTTGGACCTTCACAGACAAGACCAGTGTTATGTGGTATGTCAACAAGTAGGGGGCATCAAGTCTTATTTCGTTTGCAGTTTGACCTGGATAGCTTGGGGAATTGCAGTTCAGCCCACATTTTTCTCCAGGTTACCTCATCCATCCTGGTTTTCTGTTGTCATTTGTCATTGTTGTTTTATATTGAAACTTTTCAGGCTGACCCTCGCTGTCCCACCCTAGTGACAGTGCATTGTGTTTCTTTTTTAGGAGGAGAGTAGGAGCTGCATCCCCACCTTGAGTAGAACATAAATAATTCTGTTCTGTTCTTGGCCATTACACCACTCCTGCCTTGAGGGAGCCTTTAGTGGTCCCATATCTCCCTGGTCTAGCAGGGTGCCTGGATGGTGGTTTTTGCAGCTTAATGTAAAGGTTCATCACACGGTTTCCTCCAGTTTACTCTGCTTTGTCAGTCACTTCCTACTTTCAGTTGTCCTAGGAGTTTCTTTCAGAAGTCCAAATTTTTCTTGTGTGTTGATTGATGCAACCAAACTCTGTAGGAAGCAGTCCTTCCAACCCCCATGTTTCCACTTGTAAGGTAACCGTTTACTGGTTGCCCCCTTTCTTCCACTGTCTGCTAACTATCGGGAGCAGATTTCATCATTTGCTTATCCTTCATCAGAGTTGAAAGACATTCATGAGGGAGCATAATTAACCCAGCCATCTTTTTGTACAGGGCACATCTCTGTTCGACACTGTTACTTTCAACCTTATCCATCTTCTGTTGTAATCCGTAAGGCTGTCAGATTATTCATGGATAGCCTTCCACACTTTTGCTTAGTCTGTTGCTTTTTTAGATGTGAAGGTATGCAGTTTCCCTGAGAGGTTTCAAGAGGTCATCCTTTTTGTAGATGCAGTGCGGAGCCCATGTTGAAAGTTCATTAAATGTTATGACAGGAATAGGATTATAGGAAGTTACTAGGCTAATGGTCCTAGGTCCCTTACAAGCCTAACCAAGCTCTACCCTTATTTCCCACGATCAGCAGGAGGGACACAGGTGGACGTCCCCCTGGGTGAATTTATGGTTACCCATCAAGTCGTCCAAATTGCATTTGAAGATGGCCAATGAGGTGCTCTGTTTGACATGAAGTGGGAGTTTGTTCCAAAGGTATAGTAACCTCTGGGAGACAGATCTGTCACTCCAGCAGATTCTATTAATGTCACATACCAGGATAAGGTCTTTAGAGCAAGTAACCAGTGTACCATTTGACTTGCGAATATGCAGCATTTCCAATAAAGCAGGGTCAGAGATTGCCTGATATGCAAGGCAGAGATTGCCTCTGAAGAGACTGAAAGTGACTAAAGTGACAGTAATTTCAGACAATCCGCATAGGACAGATGCTGAAGACTTTGAATGCAGGAATATAGCCACTTTACTCATAGTGCTTTGCTGTGCCTAAGAACGTGGGTATTGCTGTGAGGTATGAAGAGTCTGTAGTGACAAGTGACACTCTACATGTTTCATTTCTTTGTTGAAGGAGCATAGATTGGTAGGCAAGCTTAATTGAATCCTTTTATTACCTTTCACTTTCTGTAATACTTCCATCACTGCTGATCGAAGACCACTTTGGGGTTATAACTTGTCAAGGCTTCCCTTTGATTGTGTCAATAGCCTCTCCTTGGGTGGGATTGCCTGCTTTTATGACTGTTTTGGCAGTGGAGCTTAGCATAGGCTTCCCTTGTTTTGACTCTGTACCAGTCTTGTATGGTACTTTGTCCAGCAGATAGACATTATTGTATTCCTCCTTTAACATGGTGGTTGCTCATCTGGTACTTTACTGTGGTTTTGGGCTTCAGTAGTTGAGCAGATCATGTACTTGGGGGTGATGTGATAACATGCTGCTGTTCACTCCAAGCAGTTCCTTTAATGTTGTCATGGGGTTATAGCTTCATAGTCCTTGTGTGGACAGAGTCTTCGGAGGCGGAGGATACTGAAGATGATTTCTTTTCTTGTCAGGTGGATTTGGTGACCGAGTTCAGGAAAGAAATTTAAAGTCAATTACATTGCATTGCTTCTTAGTTGCTGAGTATGTCATGGATTCCATTCCTATGGTATCTTCATTCCTGTAGTGCTACAGGAGACTCCTCCCTGTCTTAGCTAAATATGCCCTCCCCTCATTATTTTGGTGGCAAGTGGCTCCCCCTTATGGCCTGGCCACCCAGGACTTGTTCCCCAACCCTCCTGGCTGTGGCCTCTGCAGGCTTTGAGGTCCTGGGTAGATTTCCATGTGGTAACAGTGTTTGAGAGGGGCACAGTGGTACAAAGTGCTATCCTATACTCTGGTGATTTGGCGTAGTGGTACATTGCTCTGACTCTAGTGCACAGGGTCCTGGGTTCGAGACTTGGCAGTGATATCTTTAGAGGTCAGTTAGTTTACTAGTATGTTGCTGTGACTGTAGTTCAGATGGTTCTGTGTTCAAAATTTGGCAGTGGTGTCTTTCTCATAAGTAAGGGTATCTAACCCAGGGACAAGGAGGTCATAACATCCCGTATTCTTCCCTTGTAAAGCCCATTATTGAGTACAGTGTCCCTTTCATCATGTACCTTGCAAAGCACATGAAGTAGCTACAGGGCCTAAAACATCTACCATATACAGGCTAAAAGCCCCATCCCTGTACTCAGTTTCATACAGACTCCTCAGAGGTGACCTCTGTCTGGCATACAAGGCAATCACGAACCCCACCTTGATGGGACTGCTGCATATCCGCAAGTCAAGCTCCACTCAAGTAACCTGCGCACTCTGCCTCAACCTGGTCTGTGACGCCAACAAGACTTGTTGGCGAGACAGATTTGTGTCTGAGACTCCCCATGTATGGAATAGGACTCCCTGTCCGCGTCAAGCAGAGTACCTCTTTACCCCCTTTTAAGCACAACCTGGATAACTGGATGGGAAAATATTCCACTGGGATTCTACCTCTGTCCCTGCTGGACAGGGGCATTGGGTGCTGATTTGTCTAAACATGGGCTAAACTCTTGGCTTGGCTTATAAGGGCCTCAAGGCCAATAGCCTAGTAACCCCATGTCATCCTGGTTAGTCGTAAGCATCCATTTCATATGTCTTTAATCTCCAGCCTTAGGTTTTCCATGAGGATTACTGGACAAACTTTTGCCTGTTTTTCCTAGTGGAATGCAAGATTGAAGTCCAGATCTGGCTAACTGAGCAGTTTTTTTTTTAAATAACCTTATTAAATTATCACTTTAGACATGGGCAACCATATACTAACAGAAAAAAAATCAAACCTTTTTAATGTTTTTCCATTTAACTACAATGTGCATCACTTATATTTTCTTTGCTACTGTCAGCAGTCCAGCATTGGAAAAATTGCAGAATTCCTGCCTTCCCTTAAATGTCACTCCTCCTCCTATATGTTATGCATGTATTATTCCAACAGTTTCCATTTACTTCTATGTAATTTGCTGCTTCCTTTTTCTAAAGATCCATCTTGCAGCTTTTTTTTATCTCTCTTATAATATTCAGTAAATACAGTTGGTGTAGACTTTGATTTCTATTTTCCGGTTATTGATTTTTTTTGTGACCAACAGAATTAAACTTAAGGCGTTAGTATCCTGTATCCTAGGTCAAAAGAATCATTTCCTTACAGCCATTTGTTCACCCAATATTCCTGATAGAGTACTCTGTAGGGAATTTTCCAACTTGTTACACTGCCAAAACATATGTTCACAGTTGCCTCTGTTCTCTGTCACACCTCCAAAATTTGCTTGGGGTATAAAAATAGCTATGCAAACACGTATAAGCAAAGATCCTAAACCTTCTGGATTTTGGTGCATGCCTGGGAGTCATGCCTATGTCTTCCTTTGTTTACTTGTAAATTGTTTTTCCAGTCTCTTTTCCCAGTCTTTTCTAACTTCCTCTGATTTTTCTTATCGTTATCATGCAGTATTTTATGTCCTGTACTAATTATCCTTTTATTTTATACCAGCTGCTTCTGTTGTAGAGTCAACCGAAAAATCTACCAGAGCAGGTCTTTAACTTAATTCTCCTAGCCCTTTCTTTGTCTATACTTCATCCTACTGTTACCTTTCCTGCTTGAATTATTTGCTCCCAGTGTCTTGATTCCTTTGCCAGATTTCACCAGTAAATTCCAGCCCCTGTTGCCTATTTTCTGTACCCGTACTTGCAGTCATCCATATTGGTACAGTCTCCTTTCTCCACTCTTTTGGATGTAGATCCTTAAGGAGAAGCGCAACAACCATACAGAATTTTATATGCATAGTGTACCAAAGTATTTAAGAACTATTTCAGTCTTCCTCTTTCTTGAACTTCCTTCTTGCTTCATCATCATCCCTTTCCACTTTGAATTTTAACCGCCTTCTTGTGTTATGTAACTGTGTAGCTCTAAAGTATCCCTTCAAATCAGGTAAACCTAAACCACCTTTTTTTCTATTGAAAGGATCAGCTTATCCCTTTTAACTCTTGGCATTTTTTCTTCTCAGATAAATTTCTTCAATTCTTTATTATTGTTCACAACTTCTCCTCAGGCTGATAGAAGTATGCCTGATCTGTGTACAAGACTAAAGGGACTAAAACATTTTCACATTGCTTGTATCTTACTATCCTTACCCATAAAAAGTGTTTCCAGTTTCTCATTTTATGTATTGCCTTTTGTTTGATCTCTTCCCACATATCTTTGGCTGCCATAATAGAAGCCTTTTTAATCCATACTCCTAAGTACTTCATCCTATCCTTTCTCCATAAGTATGAGTATTGCTGAACCAATTTGTGTATGGGTGAATTTTTTATGTATATAACCTTTGATGTAAGAGTGTTCAATCTCACAGTTTGTTCTTACACACGGGTTCGGAGCCGATCCTCAGCTCCGAGTCGGCCGAATTGCAAAGCTCTGAATCTCAGAGAAGCTCGAGACCAGCCCATATCCCACAATCCTCCGGCCATTACTCAGATCTAGTTTGCCACTGCAACAGATCGGATCGAGGAGAGCTCCGACCAGATAGAAACTTGAGTTGTTGATTTCTTCAGATAAGAATTAATTTTTTCTTGTTGATAGATATTTATAGTTATTTTTCTTGGGTGTGGTTTTTTGTGAGAGTTATATATATATATATATATATATATATATATATATATATATATATATATATATATATATATATATATATATAAAACCTGTTTAGTATACATATATTGCTAGGATTAGTAGTTTTTTCCTATTATTATAGTTATTATCTTTGTTACTGTACAATGTCAGAAAAAGCCAAATCTGGTTTTAAAAGATGTCAGTGTGGGCAGAAAATGTCCATTACTGACAACCATGCTTCCTGTGTCTACTGTCTTGGCCCTCTCCATCTCCAAGAGGATTGCTCTATTTGTCATTCCTTTAGTGGGAGGGTCATGACAGATAGACGCAGGAAGCTTATTGACAGAGGATTGTTGAAGCCGAGCTTTCAAGAGGCTTTGGACAAGTCGGATCAGGCTTCTAAATCCTCGAAGGGGTCGAAGATGTCGGAGCCCATGTCATCGGCTTTGAGTTCTTCTCAGGTTCGTTCGCCGGTTCCACAGATCTCGGGGCCGAGCATCGAACATTTATCTTTTACTAAGCCCCAGATCTTGGAACCGGTGTTGGAACTGCCACCACCGTCCATTCTTCGGTCGGTGCCATCTTCGGCTCGTTCGACCCGTTCTTCCAGACCCTTGTCTGACACAGATGTGGATCGTGTCGTGCAGAAACTCATGGAGAACACGGCCCTTTCCAAGTTAATTGCAGCTCTGAAGTAGGCAGACTTCATTTGTCTGCAACCTGTGGGTATCGGATCCGACTTCGGATCCGAGCCGGCATTTCAAAAGCTTAGGATCCGAGCTCCTAGCTCCTCCCTCTAACCATAATCCCCTGCCAAGCCCTAACTGACCCCAGATTTCGTTTGCCGCGTTTCAAGTAGCAACGGATTCCTCGAGCTCCTGGCAGCAAATTGTTCAGATAAGTTTGACAGGAAAACTTTAGAGTTTTACTCCTTTTTCTAGTTGTGTGTGTGTTTTAGGCTTTCCTCTCTTTACCTTAAATACTTTTCATGGGTTTTGCGTAGTTTTGTGTGCGTTTTTCTGTTTTGTGTGTGTTAGGCCTATAAGGGTGTACCACGGTAGAAGCCCCTAAGGCAGTTTTCTCAAAATGTACCGAGTGTGGCCACAAGCTGTCCCCAGCTGATGGCCACACTCGGTCATCTTGGGGTTGAACACCTGTCATCTGGTTGTACCATATGCGCAGGGTTCAACCCCCGAGCTTTAAGGGAGCGGAGGTCGAAATTAGTACTGGCGGGACTTCTCCCTCCAGATGCTGCTTCGGCCTCTGCCCCTGTTAGCCAGCAACCTACTACGGGTGCTACGGTCTCCCTTTCCCCGACAGGGACTTAACCTCTCTCCAAGAAGATGATCTGATGATAGTGGAGCCCTCGGTGCCGAAACTGTCCATTGCATGATAGACACCTTTGACTCCTTCGGAACTGTTAGGGGAGTCGCGGAGCCGACGGTCTTTGCTCGGTTCCGGGACCGAGAGTCGTACCGACCTGTCGGTGCCGACTCTCCCTCTCAGGGCCACGGCACAGACTGGTTCGGCTCCGTCCTCTGGGTCGGAGCCCACGGCACCTGGTTCTGGGATGCTTCCGTGTTCTTCGGATCTGGGGGAGCCCTTAGCCAGGGGTTCGGGGGCCTTTGACCTTATGAGGAAAGGTATTGTCTGCACAGACAACCACATCATCAGGGAATCTTCTCCTTCCCCAAAAGGGCCACTTTCTGTTTCTGCTCCCACGATCCATCCCAAGCATCGAGCCCAATTGCCTCAGCCACCCACAGAGGGTTCCCCCTGCTCCTTGGAGGCCTCACCAGAAGCCCCCTCTGATGAGGTCCCAAGGAAACGGTTGTGCAAGAGGAGGCACATAGATTCCCCACAGGAATCTCTAACGTCTGACACCGACTTGGATGAGGCAGAGGGGTCCCCCAAATCACCCTCGGAGGATGTGTCATTTGCAGACATCCTAGAGATCTTGAAACAGAGGGGTGATTGGCAGTCCCTAGCCCCCTCTGAGGACGAGTCGGTGCTGCTGAAGGCTTTTGGGGCTCAACCTTCTGTCTCCTGGGTGACCCTGCCTTTCGATGAAATAATGGATTTGATCGCTCGAAGGGCATGGGAGACAACTGACACAGTGGGACCAGTACCTAGGAAACAAAACAAGTTCATCACTGCCCCCCAAGATAAATCTCATCTCACCAAGGGAGTCCCTGTCGACGCTATGGTGGTGGCGGCAGCCACGAAAAAGGAGATGTCTGAGTCTTCCTCATCTGTTCATCCTCCTAATAAGGATTCTAGGACTATGGACAGATATGGGAAGCACATTTTTAGTTCAGCGACTTTTTCCATGCGTTCGCTAAACTACCTGACCCATTTCACACGTTTGCAGAGGGATCTCATCAAGGAGCTGACAGATACCCTCCAGGGTAACACAGATGCTGCTGTTTTAGATAAGGTAACAGCACAACTTAACACCCTCACATCTATAGTAAACTCATCCATGAGGCTCATCTTGTATGCAGCCGAGGGATCGAGTAGAGCTGCAGCTTCAGCGATTGCTCTTTGAAGACAATCATGGATGCGGCTGTGCTCCTTTGCAGAAGCCTTCAAGTCTTCCTTTGCCAATGCCCCCTGTGATGGTGCCACACTTTTCGGGCCCAAGGTTAAGGAGACTCTCACTCGGTGCGAGCAAGAGGGAAAGGCCCTGTCTACTTTCGGGGTCCATTTTTCCGCTCCTACTAGACCGTACCCCAAAGGGCAACGAGGCGGAAAAATGTGGTTCCGTAAGAATCAGGGATCTTTCCAGATCACACAGAGTGATACCCCCTCCAGAGGCAGAGGAGGGGGTTGAAATGGAAGACGCCGCCCCGGCGGCAGAGGGGGTCCGCATAACCAAAGCGACAGGGATTCCGTCCCTGGGAAGCCTTTCCAGCACTCCTGAACGGAGGCCCGGCTGTCCTGCTCTGGAGACTGTCGGGGGTCGCTTAGCTTTATACCCACTGGCCTGGCTAAACATTACTTCAGATTCTTGGGTAAAAAGCATTATAACCAGAGGATACAAAATCCCCTTCTTTTTAACACCACCTCTACAAAGAAAATTTCCAGACGTGCCACCCCATCTGCGAAAACTAGCAGCTGTAGAAATTTCAAAGCTGCTCGAAAACAGAGTCATCCAACCAGTCCCTGCGGACCAAAGAGGATTCGGAACTTACTCAAGGTGCTTTTTAGTTACAAAAAAGACAGGGGACTGGAGACCGATTTTAGATCTCAGCCATCTCAACAACTTCGTGAAGAAGGAAAAGTTCCTGATGGTCACACTTCAATCGATCCTTCCATTCTTACAAAAGGACGATTGGATGTGCTGTATAGATCTCAAAGACGCGTACTACCACATCAAAATGGCCAGACCGTCCAGAGATCACCTGCGCTTCCGGCCAGTCACTTTCAGTTTCGGGCTCTGCCCTTTGGACTCACCTCAATCCCCCCCCCCCCCCCCCCCAGGGTATTCACCAAATGCATGGCAGTAGTTGCGGCTCACTAGAGACGACAAGGATTCCAGGTGTTTCCCTATCTGGACGACTGGCTCCTCACCGCCACCACCGAGCGTCGACTATTGCAAGCCAGAGACTACACAATCGGCCTTTGTTCCCACTTAGGGATATCCATAAACTTCTAAAAGTCTTGCTTATCGCCCTCACAGTGTATTTCCTTCATTGGAGCAGATCTGAATACACGATCGACACTACTAAAACTCCCCCCAGTAAGAGCTTCAACGCTCAACAGCAGGTCCTACTTCTTCTAGTCAGCAAGAAAGCCCCGGCCAAACTGGTGTTAAAAGTGTTGGGACTGATGGCAGCCGCATTAATTGCAGTCCCTATGGGAAGGTTACACATGAGGATTCTTCAATGGCTGCTCTTTGCGCAGTGGTCGTTCCAACACCTACCCCTAATGCACGAGATCAGGATAACAGAATCTTGCAGACAGGACCTCTCATGGTGGGTGCGCGACCAGAATCTCGCTGTCGGTAGTCTGTTCGTTCTACCCATTCCAACAGCCACAATAACCACGGACGCTTCCCTGATAGGGTGGGGGGGCCTTTTTCAGGGAAGAACAGTCCAAGGAGAATGGTCCAGCAAAGAGTACAATCTCCATATAAATGTTCTGGAGTTGAGGGCGGTGTTCCTAGCGTTGCAACACTTCCAAGCCCTCTTACCTCTAGGGACAGTAGCATTTCAGACAGACAAACATGTCTGTAGTCTGGTACATAAACAAGCAAGGGGGAACCAGGTCTTACCTGTTATGCAGAGAGGCCATGAGAATTTGGCAATGGGCAGAGTCCACGGGTTGCTTTCTGATAGCAACGCACATCCCGGGGTCATCCAACGTCATTGTGGACAGGTTGAGCAGAGCCATCCTGTTACGTCACGAGTGGTCCCTGAATTCACAGACTGTGGAAAAGATCTTCCGCAAATGGGGCCAGCCTTGCTGCAATCTGTTTGCTTCCCCATTGAATGCAAAATGCAGAAGCTACTTTGCCCTTCTACCCCCCTCCGGGGGATGTCCCCAGGGACGCACTGATACACGATTGGCCCCCCGAGTCTCCTATATGCATTCCCACCGACTCCATTGATTCCCAGATTTCTACAGAAAGCTAGGAGCCTGGAAAGGACTATAATACTCATAGCCCCATTCTGGCTTCGTCAAATATGGTTTCCCTTTCTTCGAGCTCATCAAATAGAGGAACCGTGGATTCTGGACCCAGTGCCAGACCTGCTGAGACACTCGTCGGGAGTTCCTCACCCGTCTCTACAGTCCCTCAAACTAGCAGCTTGGCTGCTCTGCTTCCCTGCCTAGCCAGGTCTCATCTACTCCTTCCGTCAGTTCAACACATCCTAGTTGCTTCTCATAAAGCCTCTACTACTAAGCTCTATACAAGTAAGAGGAAACGCTTTGTATATTGGGCATCTAGTCAAAACTTAGATCCCTTGATAGCTCCTTTACATAAAATTTTAGAATTCCTATCCATCCTTTTTCATGAAGGAGCTTCTACTTCCACTCAGTTGGCGGCCATATCAAACTTCCATATTGGTGAGGGAGGTTCTTCCATTATGTCTCACAGGCTTTGTAAAGCCTTTTTGAAAGGAACCTTCCATCTTAGACCGCCTGTCAGAAAACCTTTCTTTCCATGGAACCTGAATTTGCTGCTGTCGCAACTCATGTTGCCACCTTTTGAACCTGCTTTGTCATGCCTCCTAAAGTTCTTGTCGTGGAAGACACTGTTTCTCATCGCAGTGACCTCAACTCGTAGAGTCTCAGAGCTGCAGGCATTGACGGTCAGACCACCTTACCTGATATTCCACCCAGACAGGGTTTCTTTGCGTACAAATCCATCTTTCTTTCCAAAAGTATGTTCAGTTACGAATATTAACCAGTCTATAGAACTCCCTACCTTTTTCAAAAACCATACTAACAAACTGGAGTATATGTTGCACAAGTTGGATGTTCACAGGCAGCTAAGATTTTATTTAGACAGGACCAAAGCCTTCAGAAAAACAGATCAACTCTTCGTCGCTTTTGCAGACGATAAAAAGGGCATGGCAATTACTAAACGTACACTATCTAAATGGCTTGCTGACTGTATAACATTTGTATACTCTAAATCAAACCAATCCTTACAAAACAAACCTAAGGCCCATTCTACCAGATCCGTTTCCACCTCCTTAGCTCATGCGGCTCGCTTGCCTTTGGACACTATTTGTGCAGCAGCCACGTGGTCTAAACCACATACTTTCATCACTCATTATAGAGTGGACAAGGTCTCCAAGGATAGGACATCATTTGGTTCCACTGTGCTTAGGAACGTTCTTCCATGAGCCACTTGGGGGTCACGGAGCTAGGGACGCTACCCGTGGGTAAGAACAAATGGCGAGATTGAACACTCTTACATAAAGAAGTTATGTCCTTACCATAACGTTCCATGTAGAGTGTTCATCTCGCCTTTGTTCTTACATCCCCCCTCCCCCATGTGTTTGGAAGAGCTGGTAGGATTAGAGTCTGATCGACGTGTCTTGAACCTTTGCGGGGTATGTGGTCCCGTGTGTCATGGGATATATGCTTAGACCATTAGTTATTGCTGTGGTGAGAGAGTGCCTCTGGCTGAAGAGAGTGTATGCTTCTAGCACCACAGGTTTTGGATCCTTTCGTCTGGTTTGCTTGCAAACTAGATCTGAGTAATGGCAGGGAGGATTGTGGTATATGGGCTGATCTCGAGCTTCTCTGAGATTCAGAGCTTTGCAATTCGGCCGACTCGGAGCCGAGAATCGGCTCCAAACCCATGTGTAAGAACAAAGGCGAGATGAACACTCTACATGGAATGTTATGGTAAGGACATAACTTCTTTTTTTATCTCCATTCATTTTATATTCCGAAAAACTTGAAATGGTCTCAAAATGTTCCACGCGATATCCTTTACTGGATTTATCAGGTACAAGATAATGTCATCTGCAAATAAAGCCAACGCCATATCAATTGCATATTTGCATTTGAGTCCCTTTTTTTTCTTTTTCAGTGGGTCCAAATATAAAGCAAATAACAAAGGAGGAAAGACAACACCCCTGTCTGGGTTCCTCTGTTCAAACCCAGCTTACCTGAAAGAAACTGGTTGAGAAGTTGTTTTGGGCATGCTGCTGCTTCATCCCTAGATTAAAATCTCTTCCTAGTGGCTCTGCCTTATCCCCAGCATCCCAGATTTTCAATCCCTCTGTTAAGGGGATCCGTTGCTGGTGCTGTGTTCTCTACCCTTTTATCAAACATAGTTCATCGAAAAGATTTGCCATCCTTGGTGGAAGAGTGCTTGCACAGAAGCAAAAAGCTGGAGCATACTATGTCTTGGAACATCAGTTTATTATGGATTGTAAAATATAGGTAGAAAATCATGTAAATGTGTAGTGGAGGTGAAGAACAGGTTTTAGAGATTAGAATTCATAGAGTGCCTGACAGATTATGGATAGAAGTTTAGGATATTGCCCAGGAGGTGACAGTAAGTGTTTCAGACTGAAACTGGGTTATGAAGGCAAAGGATCTGCTTCTGGAGGCTTTAGAAGTGGCAAAGAAAGAAGGAGAGCAAAAACGCATGGAGATGAGGAAAATGTATAATTCTGTGTAAAATTTCAGACGATAGCAAAAAGAATTGTGGAGACATTAAAGTTAGCACTGTAAAGAAGTGGAGGAAAATAGAATGGGAGAAGAATGAGATCATTTCAAGAAGATTGGTAGTGTTATGAAAAACTTTCATGTAAAAATGGTCATGGTAAAAGGTAAAGATGGAAGTGATTGTTCAAGCGATATTAAGATGATGTAGAAATTACAGGTGAATTATATAAGAAGGACCATAACATCACAGATAAATATAATGAAATGCTGTCTGTTCTAGAGTCAGATATCCAGGAGATTGAAATCAAATGTCTTGCTACAGTAACGGGGGTTGTAGGAAGTGATGGGATTCCAGCAAAAATGTTATAAATCTTTCAGTTATGTTAATAATCCACCACCAAGTTTTGAAGAGTCATAATTAGTTATTGGATTGGAAGTCACCAATTTATATTGTATTCCTACAAAAGGATTATGCTAAGAAGAGTTGAAATTATTGAAAAGTTGCACTTTTCACCTGCTAGCAAGATGATGCTTAAGAATCCTGCAAGTTAAACTCCAGCAGCTATAGACAAGTAACTGCCAAAATTATACAGTGTGAACATCATTAGAGGTTCTTTTGCATTGTGTCCTAGGCGCACTCTCCTTCCTCACCCAGAGAGAGGTAAAACTGCTCAGCTGCACTGAACATCAAATACAGTAAACTCTGTTAACCGGTTCTCAAGCAACCAGAAAAAAAAAATCATAGTAGTACAGTACAGTATGAACAGTTCATTTTTTTCATGTGTTGCACTTTGTTTTCCCCCTGTAGAAACATACCTTATGTTTTTAGTGTTTTAAAAAGGAAAATACAAATTCCCTCTCTCCCCAACCTGCGAACAAGTCAAATTGCTAAATTGTCAACACTCACTCAGTTTGCACATTCTCTCTCTCCAATCTGTCTCTCTCTCTCTCTCTCTCTCACACACACACACACACACACACACAGTCTCTTCAGCTTTCATATGCATTCACTCACTCTCTCTCTCCGGTCTCACACACACACATGCTCTTCAGCTTTCAAACATTTCTCCAATCTCTCTCACACACACACTTTCTCTCTCTCTTCAGCTTTCATACGTCTCTCCGATCTCTGACAAACACAGTCGATTTTGCTTTCATACATGCATTCAATCTCTCTCTGTCTCTATTTACTTCATTCAATTCCAGTCCACTCAGTGTGCCACTGAAAGCCATTCTGTGTGGCACACCTTCTAGCAGAAAGACCAGTTTAAAATATTATTCCACCGAGGCTTTTACTTACAGTATTTCAGTATTAAAATCAAATCAGTACAGTGTTTATGATATAGTATAGGGTACAGTATTTGTCAGATATGTTTTTAATAGTAACTCACAAGCAACCAGAAATTATACTTATCCGGCATCTACTAATCCCCATGGGTGCTGGTTAACTGAGAATTTACTGTAGCTAACATAGCTGTATAATGGGGAAATGCAAGGGAATACCAGAACACATTTAGTTTTTCTTTAACTATTTTGAGGCCTGGATCACAACAAATTGTCAAGAAATGGGAAATACTGGGTCACGTTGGTATGCCTACTTGTGCATCTGTTTGCAGTTGAAGAGGCAGCAGCTGTAACCTAATGTAGAATAATTTGTTCAGGATTGGGAAGGGAGTGTGACAAGGATGTATATTGTCATCCTGGTTATGTGCAAAATGTTTCATGCAAAATGCAAGGTTACATGAATCAGATGCTGTAATCAGACTTGCTGGAAGAAATAACATCTGCTGATATGGTGACAGTGTTACCCTGATGGGTAAAATTGAGGAGACTGGGGAAAGAAGTGCAGAAGCTAGTTTGCTGTTCAACTTTGAAAAATCCATGGTCAATCAGAGAAGTTGTGGATAGCAGTTAATAAAGAATTTGAAGGATTTTATCTATTAGGGGAAGAGAGCAAGAGTCAAGTGGGGATAAGTTGATCCTTCCAATAGAGCAAGGTGGTTTGGGATTACCTGATTTGAATGGGATATTTCAGAGCTACACCATTAAAATATTCTATACATAGCACAAACAGAAAGCTGTAATTCAAAGTGGAAAGGGATATTGAGGAAATGAGGGGACAGCTCAAGAAATGAGAGACTGAGATTTTAGTCTCCTTAAGGAGACTATAACCATAGAGAAGATTGTATTCATAAAGTAGCAGAAAGTAGTAAGAACTAAACCAACTTGAGAATGGAGATTCTGCTGATAGGAGTGACTGCAGTTAGGAGTGTAGAAAATAAGCAAAAGGGAGGGGGGGCTGGAATTTACTGGAGAAAACTGTCAAAGGATCCAGTGTATTGGGAGCAAATTATTAGAGAGGAAAGGGTAATAGAATAGGAAGAGGCCAAAACATTTGTTAGGGAAGGTGCTCTGTATATGTCTAGTCAAGGATTGATGTCCGAGTGTAGAATAGGGGAGAAAGGAATAGCAGGATCCCAAATAAAAGACCAGCACTGGTAGAGTTTTTTAGTAGAATCTAGAACAGAAGCTGCTATTTAAAGGGATAATTAGTAGTGCATATAAATTATTGCATGATAACTGTAGGAATCAGAGGTTAGAAAGCATTGGGAGGAGAGATTGGATAAGCAGTTCACAAGAAAAGAATGAGAGGATATATGTACTGGTGCCAAGTATGCAACAAAGTCTAGAAGGTTTAGAATCTTTTCTTGGAAGTGTTTGCATAGGTATTTGTGGAAGGCGCAGTGGTTGTGTTCTTGCCTTACAGCAAGAGGTTTTCCGGCTCTATTCTCAACTTGGGGTGCCTTCTGTGCGGAGTCTGCATGTCCCCCCTGCATTCGTGTGGGTTTCCTCCTGGTACTGCGGTTTCCTCCCACATCACAAAGACATGCGTCTGGAATGTTTCTCCCTGGGCTGCCACTGAAAATGGGCTTTGTTTCAAGTCAGACTTTCCAGGTAAACAAATGTTAAATAAATATTTTTATACCCCAAGCAGACTCCAAAGAATTTTTCCTTGGGTAGATGTCAAATTTTGGAGGTGTGATGAAGAAAGAGGTAATTGGGAAAATATTTTTGGAAGTGTAATGAGCTTGCAGACTACTGTCAGAAATACTGGATGAGCAAGTTCACGTAACTAAGGAAATGTTTTTTTCCCCCTAAGGTGTGGTGCAGAATAGGAATTGTCTAGATGTAGAAAGAGTTTGTTGAATTTAATTGTGGTGGCTGCCAAAAAAGCAGTTATTAGAAAATAGAAATCAAAGTCTAAACCAGCCGTACTAGAAGTAGTGAATATATTAATGGAAATAAAAGAACTGGAAGCGGGATCTTTAGAAAATAGGTAGGTGCCAAATTACATGGACAAAGTGGGAATTGTGGAACAGTACATGCAGAATAATGTTTTGGAGGAGAAATTAGGTTTAAGGGGAAGGCAGGGAGTGAATGAGCTATGTAATGTTTGACTGGCAATGACTGTATAGAAGATTATATGTGATGCATAATGTTTGAAACTGAAAATATGTCCGTATGGTTTATTTTCATTTATATAAATTTATGATTGCTTATGTCATAAGTGATTCAATAAAGGCGTTTCTTTTAAAAAATGTATATTAAAGCACTGCTGGTTCTTTGAATATTGATGGAGAAGTGGAGGCAGTGACACATTTTAGTTTACCTGGCTCAAGAATCGCTGCAGGTTATAACTGCAGCCACGAAATATAAAGACATTTCTTAGGAAGAAATCACTGGTAAATTTTGATGAGAGATTACAAATCAGAGACTTCACACTGCCAGAAAAGGTCCATAGAATCAAAGAAGAAGTCCGTGGAGACGGACGAAACCTAGGTCGACGCATTTCATTTGTACTATATCTACTTTAATAAACTTTGTTTGGAGCGTTTATGGGCCTTGGAAATTTCTTTTGAAGTGTGGCAGCAATACAACATACGATACAGCATTTCTACCTCGGCTGTTGTGCTTTCTTCCTACATTTTGTTTTTGGAAGTCCATAGAATCAAAGCTGTGAGTTTTCCCAGTAGCAGAATGTGTCTTTGTTAACCTATAAGGTTTTATGGCACAAAATTGGTACTTTTGAATGGCGATTTTGAAAACTTTCAAGAATTGTATGGATTGCAAGAATTAGGTGCTTTTGAACAATAGTGTAGGAGAAAACTCTTACGACTTTTGCAAATTAGTCAGTATTTAAGGAAAGAAATCTTGACTGTTCACTGGAAGGTCTGATGATAAAACTAAAACTTGGATACTTTGGCTGCAGAACATGACAGGATTTAGTGGAGAAGGCATGATGCTGGCAAAGTAAAATAAAAGGGCACTAAAGGTTAAGGTAAATGGACAGTATTCTTTGAACTTAAAAGAAGTTAAAAAAGCTGTGGTGAAAAGGCAGGCCTGGTTTGTAAAAGCCCTTTAGGTAAGTCCCACTTGACTAAATGACAACAGTTCATTTCTCAACTTCCCTTTCTCTGTAGAAGTGTTCTCTTTTGCTTCTAAAGCAGACTCTGCTCCCATTCCCTCATGGGAGTGGAAATTTAGAGGAGAATGGTGGGCTTTGATTATCTGTGGTGTGGCACAGGCTTGGCTGATGTTCATCGTGTTTCACTGTTGCAGTCATTACTCTTTGTTATCCTGCTGGCAGGCTACCCTCAGTCGGCCAGAATTCCAAAGTCTAGGTCCGGCGTCTGTTGCCTCTTCCCTGACATCAGTGCGCCAGGGGTATAAAAGATGCAACCGACGCCATTTTCTTCAGTCTTTCTTGCCGCGCGGTGCCCGAAGCAAAAGCAGTTCGCAAGTGCCGGTCGGCTGACTCCTGAGATTTTCAAATCTGAATTTCAGAACCAAAGTCTTCATTAAAGCTAAGTACCCCGTTGGGGAAACTTTTTTTCTTGCTCCAGACCGGTGTCAGAAAAAGTTAACAATTGTATTTCTTGTGGGAAGCAAATACCTCATAAGGATTTTCACTCTTACTGTATTCCTTACCTAGGCCCTGATCACAACGTTGCTAACTGTCTGTTCTGGAGTGTTTCTCCCCGGGCCTCTGCTGAAAACAGGATCTGTGGAACCTAGTCGGACTTTCCCGGTCAACAAAATGTTAAATAAATAAAAAAAATAAATTTTGTGCTGGATTCAACCAACACACTATCAAGCATCTGTTCGATTTTGCATTTCATTACTTTGGCCGAAGATTTAATTATATAATGCCGGCGGAACAGCCGACAACCAGAGTTTACAAAAAATGCAAGGACAAGGATAGGCATCCGAGGTCCTAAACAGACGACGAAGCCTCTTCTAGGCCAGTCGCTGGTTCTCAGTGAGGAGCTTTTGCATCCCCTGGCGCCCACTACCTCAGAGCCACAGGCCGCTACCGACTCCCACGTGGAGCCGACTGGGCCTCCGGAAACTCAAGGTATTGGACACTCGGAAATTAATCCCTCAGATGGGTTCGGAGCCACTGAGCAGGCATCTGCTTCTGAGGGTGTCTTCAGACCTACACAGCTATATTGAGCCATCCTCCGCTTCAAAGACTAAAGCAGCTTTAAAGACAAAGAAACAAGTACAGCATTCTCCTATTCAGACTTCCATGCCTAAAAAACAGATGCTCAAAATGGCCAAAGACCTAATTACTTTTATCAGGGGCTCCCATCCCCCTCCTGATGAGGCCTAGGCAAGAGACAGAGTATGATTCTTCTGGTCAGGTATCTATTTCCTCTGATTCCTCTTCTGAGTAGGATTACTCCATGCTTCTCTATAAGGATTCTGATGCTGAAGAGTCCATTCCTTCAGCCTCTCCTCCTGAGGACTATTCTTTTGGGGAAACGCTGCATACTATGAGGGAGCATTTCCACTGGGAGAGCCAAGACTATTCTGAGTCTAAGAAAAGGCTCAGAGATTTCCTGCTTCTTCCTCGGCACAGACCCCTTGCTATTCCACTTGTTCTAGACAATTGTAGATTATGTATTTTCAGAGTCCTGACTGTCCCCTGACTCTCTACCCCCTGTACCTGCTAAGCCAGACAGATAATACAGAGTCCCGGATTCTCATAAATTCCTATATAAAAACCCCGCTGTTGACCCAGAAACTATATCTCGGGGTCCCAAGGGGGGTAAAGGCTTCCACTGCAAAAAAAAAGTCCCCTCTGATAGGGATTCTAGGGCTCTAGACAGATGGGGGAAGAAAGTTTACACTTCTGCCACCCTGGCTGTAACGGCTTTAAATTGTCAATTTCATATGCTTAAATATCAGCAATATTTAATGTCACTAAAACAGAAAATGCTTACAAGTACTGAATGTTCAGAGAACAAGGAATTGGCAGGATTTATTGCGTGCAACTGAACAAGTGGGAAAGCATAATTTGCAATGGGGTTATGATTCACCGGAGGCCTCTTGCAGGGCCGCTGTTACAGGTTCTGTTATTAGAAGGCATGCTTGGTTAAAGGAACAAAATCTGCCTGATCATGTTAAAGCAAAATTATTAGATGCTCTTACAGCATATTACTTTGTTTGGTACTAAAGCAGAAAAGGTGTTGAAAAAGATGGAGGATAAAGCAAAATCCATGCAGTCAAGGATTTCTTACAGGTACAGTCACCCAGGTTTAGTAGGAACTGGCCTTCTAAAAATTGGTCCTTTCCAGTCTCAGACCACAAAGAGGCAGATACAGGCATCCCAGAGGCAGATCTCAGCCCCAAGGCTCATACAGGCCTAAACAATGGGGTGCTCCTACCTCCAAAAGCGGAGAAGACAAATCCAGCCATACAGAAAACAGTCCCAATGACTTTCCTCTACCAGTTCCAAGCAGTTTTCTTTTGACAGCCCCTTAGGGGGAAAACTATCACTTTTTTCATCAAATTGGCAAATGGTTACCCAAGACAAATGGGTTCTGAACATAGTGTCCCAAGGTTACAGGTTCCATTTTCACACACTACCAAGGTCAAAGGGCATGCCAGACATGCCACACAGTCAGTGGGCAGAGGCACAAAAACAAATTACAGCCCTCATGGGCATGAGGGCCACTCAGCAAGTACCACAAAAAGAGCAGGGACAAGGATTTTACTCCAGACTTTTCCTAGTACCCAGGAAGGACAAAACCTGGAGACAAATTCTGGACCTGTCTACACTAAAGTTTCTGGAAGTTCCAAAATTCAAGATGTTGACTCTTCAGCAGCTACTGCCCATGCTGGGCAAGAGGGCTTGGCTAGTAACTTTGGACCTAAAAGAGGCATACCTGCATGTCCCAATCACAGTCTTGCAGAAGATACCTCAGATTCATAGCTGGCTCAATGCATTACCAATTCTCTGCACTGCCCTTTGGCTTATCTACTGTGCCCAGGGTCTTTACAAAATGCTTGGCACCAGTAATTGCGTTTTGCAGACAAAAAGGAATTCGAATATATCCCCACTTGGACGACTGCCTAATTCAAGCAGAGAACAAAGGCACTCTTCTAAAGCATTCGTAAAAAGATTACTAATTGGCCTAGGGTACACAGTAAACGAAAAGAAATCAAAACTAGTGCCCCCTCAAGAGATAATATTCCTGGGTGCAAGCTTAAATACAACTGCCCAGATGGCTTATCTCACGCCAGACAAGCAAAAACAACTGACTACTTACTTCAGGAAATTGACAACAAAAACCCACTTATCTGCAAGGAAAATCCTGCAGGCCTTGGGTTTCATGGTATCTTGCATTCTACCAATTCCATATGCCAGACTGCATATGAGGAACCTACAATAGTATCTGAAAAGTGTTTGGACTCGGCATTGCCACAGCCTGGAGACAGTAATTGCACTCATTCCCTGCCTACAACGGGAGTTTTGATGTTGGGCAGAAGCCCGTCACCACAACAAGGCTCTGCCATTCAGTTTACCCACAGCCAGACAGACACTGGCAACAGATGCATCAGATTATGCCTGGGGGGCCCATATGGCAGGAAAATGTATTCAGGGCACATGGCCTGCAAACCAGATGCATCTTCACATCAATCAGAAAGAGATGCTAGCTGTTCAAAATGCCATGACAGCTTTCAAGGACCTGCTTCATCCAGGACAATTACTGATAAAGACGGAACACTACGGTCATGTGGTACATAAACAAGCAGGGAGGTACTCATTCCTAACCCTCTGCAGACAAGCAATGACCTTATGGGACACAGCATTGGCCTTTCAAGTTCACCTGCAAGCACAATTCCTGCCAGGAAAAAAAAATACTCTGGCAGACTAAGCAAGAAACATCATGGATCCCCATGAATGGAAACTGCATCCACAAATCTTCAGAATGATGATAAAGAAATGGGGATGCCCAGACATAGATCTATTTGCCTCCCCTCACAACTGTCAATTGCAGAGATTTTGCACAAGGATATACCACAAGCAAGCATGGAAAGTAGACGCCCTATCATTCAGCTGGAAAAATCTAGCAGTGTATGCTTTTCCCCCACTACCTCTCCTTCCCAGAGTACTCCTAAAGGTCAGACAAGAGAAGCCAAAAATTATTCTGATTGCACCAGACTGGCCACGCCAGCACTGGTACCCAATCCTAAAGAGCTTGTCTCAAGGTCCAGCATGGGTATTGCCTCAAACTTCTCACCTGCTGACCCAACAAAACAATCGGATCCTGCACAGCCACTTCAGGACCTTAAATCTGGCAGTATGGCTGATAAATGTAGCCATTCAGAAAACTCATCTTTCAGAAGCTGTTATGGATGTTATCTTGAAGGCCAGGAGGCCCAGTACCAGAAAATCTTATGCAGAAAAATGGAAGAGATTCTGTGATTGGAACCAGGAACAAGCCATTGACACGTCTGTACCAAACATTCCTCAGATTTTACAATACCTAACTGAGATGCTGACCAAAGGCCTTTCTTTCTCATCAGTTAAGATTCATGCCTCTGCCATTTCTGCACATTACAATACGGAACCACCTATCTTTTCTCATCCTTTAATAAGGCAGTACCTCAGAGTGGCCAAAAACATTAGGCCTCCAAGGAGAGCACCAGTTCCAGCCTGGGACCTCAATTTTGTTTTGGAAAAGCTCATACTGCCTCCTTTCGAGCCAGCATCAACAGCGGATATTAAATTCTTATCCTGGAAAACAGCTCTGCTCCTAGCCATAACTTCTGCAAGGCGAGTGTCTGAGTTACCAGCACTAATGGCTGTGGAAGCTGTCATCATTTTTCATCCAGACAGGGTTTCTCTGAGGACAAACCTCATTTATGCCTAAGGTGGTGTCCAGTGTGGCCCTCAATCAAACCATTCACTTGCCTACCTTTTACCCAAATCCACAGAACAAGGGTGAGAAAATTCTGCTTTCTTTGGACATACACAGGCAGTTACTCTTCTACTTGGACAGAACTAAAGCTTTCAGAAAGACTGAGCAACTTTCAGTGTCATATGCTGCAGGATCACAGGGAAAGGCCATCTCAAAACAGACTATTTCTAAATGGATAGGCCATTGCATCCGTTATTCTCAACATGGCAAGTCAGTGCCTAAGGGCATTAGGCCTCATTCCACCAGAGCAGCAGCCACTTCAGCAGCCTTTCTCAGAGGAGTACAAACCAAAGAAATCTTAGAGGCTACAACTTGGAGTTCAGTGCACACCTTTACAAAGCACTAAGTCCAGAGCAGGCTTCGCCACTGCAGTTCTGCAGGGCCTCATAGCCTCTCCTAATTCTATTTAGCCCAGCCACCCTTCCTCAGCTTTGTGATTCAACCCAAGAGTAATGACTGCAACAGTGAAACACGATGAACACAGTACAGTTGTGTACCTACCATAAATGTAGATGTTCGAGTGTATTCACTGTTGCAGTCCAGGTTACCCACCTACCATCCCCCTTCTCTTTGCTGGGACTTATCTGCACTTCTCTATCCTATACAACCTTTTTGGTGTATTTGCTTGTAGATGAAGGAAATGTTGTCTGTGTATGCATTTCTTATTTATATATTTTTCAGCCTACCTATTTGGGGCACCAGACATCTGGGGCAAGAAAAACTGAACAAAATGGCGTCGGTTGCATCTTTTATACCCCTGGCGCACTGACGTCAGGGAAGAGGCAACAGCAACCGACGTCGGACCTAGACTTTGGAATTCTGGCCGACTGTGGGTAGCCTGCCAGTAGGATATCCCAAGAGTAATGACTGCAACAGTGAATACACTCTAACATCTACATTTATGGTAGGTACACAACTGTACTTTTCCAGAAGAGTTTGTATTGGCTTACTTAAATGGATTTCTGGTCTGTCTTCCTAGCTTCAGGGAGTGAGAGCTTGCAGTTACTGGATTGACAGCTGTGTTCCTTTTACCGTTTGAGTCTGCCCCTAACCTTTGCTGCAGTCAGTTTGCTCCTCTCCAGGAGCATCTGCACCAAGCTTACTTCAGAGTGTCATTTTTTAGACATGGTTGCTGTAGCCATAGGAATGTAAAGCTTTCTTTTCTCCAAACATTGTCTCGTCCATGGCTGTGGGGATCAGAACTCACTGTTTAGACTGTATTCCTGGACTAAGGAGTCTGAGCTAACTAGTGTTTCTTAGGTTTCTTTCACATTTTTGGCTTACACTTTTGGTTTCATACCAGCATTTTGATAATTATTACGCATATTTTCTGTGTCACATGTTGGTCTGTGAGAAGACCTTCCTGTATGGGTCAGGTGTAGTCTGCTTCTTTCCCCTGCTAGTGTACAGCCCCTTTAATCAGCGTAAGCTTTTGGTATTTCCTCTCATTCAGGCAAGTCTGTAGTAGTATGTCAGTTGTAACACTGAGTGCTGTATCTTCATTGTTTACTGATTTGCAGGAAGATGCTTATTATTGGCTAGGGGTGAACTGAGAGACAAGCACACTTGCATAGTCAGAATGTTGCATTATTGCATGTCATCAGGAGAGCAAGGCTGCCTGACCTCAGGTTTAAGAATTTCCAAAATAAAGTACTCAGTTCTTCTTGATGGAAAAGATGAACCTTGCCTAACACCCATTGGTGAGGGTCCTGCTTCGATTAGCTTACACGGTAAGAACATGTCTGTTAATTTCTTTTATGAAAGGAAACACCAGTTGGTCCATTACTAAATGGATTCTAAGTGGTTAGTTAATTACTGTACCTTTTAAAAGGATTAACCCTGCCTTAAAACCCATTGGGGGATGGTCCTTGTTTAGGGTTTTCTTGGCACTGAACAGTGCCAAGTGGTTAATTATTGTACCTTTTGTTGTGAGAAGTACCGTAAGACTCTTTGGGAGGTTAGGGCTCACCCATCACCTAGACAACTATCAATATTGACTTTTTCAAAAGTCTGCCTGCTGTGTTCGTCAGGCTACTATTTAATGCCATCTGTTTGCATGTTTTTTTTCAGCAATGGGGACAGGGTCTTGTGTACATGTGATGCAGAATGTGCTTTTACTGTTCTTTGTGTCGCATTTTATACTATTAAGCTGAACTTGCAAGGTAAGGATACACTGCTTGGTGTACTCCCATATGCAGTTTTCCTTTTGTCATTAAGCCAGAGTAACATGTTAAGTCACATCACAGCAGTTACATTAGCAAGATTGGAGATTGTACTAAAGAGCTGCTCAGTAACCTATGTCCTGTCTACAACCGTGTACAGATATACATGCTGAAGTGGGGAACACTGAAGTTTTAAATGCTAATCAGATTTGTATTTATTACTTTGTAAATTGTGAGTCTTCATCTCCATGAAGTAGGTTTTCTACAGAAATGAACAAAAGAGATATAGTTTTGTTAATGCTGTGCATTAACAGCCGCGTATTAGTGTTTTATACTGTAATTGCTGTACACATACTGTTATAATGGCAGTTAAATGTAATGGTCACTGCTGCCTAGATGTTTGCTTTTTGTGGTTTCAGTTAAAACACTGTGAAATGTTTTGCAAAAATTTTATTTATTTATTTTTATTTTACATTTGTTAACCGGGCTAGTCTGGCTGGATACATGTCCATTTTCAGCAGAGGCCCGAGGAGAAAAGCTCCATTAACGTACTAGCAAACTTACAATACAAAGATCAAACAATCAAATAACAAATATCAAAACCAAAGACCCAAGCAAGCAAAATTATATAAACATCATAGCAAATAAAGGAATCAAATTTTTATGTAGTTTAGTGAGATGCTGAGGGATTATAAAACAGGAAAACAAAACTGAGAGGCAACCTTCTTGAGTGATTGCTAGAGTAAGACTGCTAGTAAAATGCAGAAGTCTGTTAATAGACTGTCATAAGGAGAGTAAAATGTAAAATTACCTATGTAGAAATTAGAATAGAAAATAAGTTGTGGCAGGGTACTAGAAAAAGGTGGGTAGGAAAAAAACAGATGACAAGATGTAATGAAGGAAGAGAAAAAGAAATGTTAAAAATGGGTCAGTAGAGGCATAATTAAGGGTAGAGAAGCAACCAGTAGAGTGAAGGGGGGGCTAAAGAGGAGAAATTGTTGGTGAGCTCAAGTCAGGATTAGTGCATGGGCATAGCCAGTGGGTTTGTAAATGGTTTCTTATTTTCTTTTTGAAAAGGTGAGGTGAGCTTAGGGTGGTCAGGTCTATGGGGAGTTTATTCCAATAAGATCCTACAGTATTGGCAAATAAGGAGTCACCTGCTTTATTGTGGGATTTGAGTGTAGTTACTAGAAGCTTCCTGGCAGAGCGAATACCTTTACCTTGTTTGTGCTTTCTTTCAATTCCAAAATATATTGCGTCCCACTTACATTAGTTGTAGGCAGCAGAGAGATGAGACCAGATGCATACCTCAATTAACACGCCACCACAAACCAAAACACTTGTCTGTTCTTTTGTCTCCTCCTTGCCCCCTGAGTTCCACATTATAGTAATACATTGTTGAGCTGTTAAATTTTACTTTTGTTTTGAATAACAGCGATACAGAACTGAAGTTTACAAAGCATTTATCTGATTTCTTTTTGGAAGGAGTACTGATTAAACGACAATTGAGGGAATAAATACTGACCATTGTGGCAATGTAAAATTGCCCAGGTAACTTGGGAGATATGTAGGCTTCTTGCATACACAGCTCTAAATCTTTTTCATTGTATTTATTTTATCTAGTAATTTTGCCTCCTTGATACCTGTTTTCTTGGTGAATCTCTTGTGAATTAAAACAAGGTTATAGTAACAATGCAAGATTAAATAAGATAAAGCACTCGGGTGACTGACAGAGGGGAAGGGAGGGAATGGTGTGCCCATCTTGGAGGAAGGACGCTCATCTATGATGCTCCCTAAAAGGCTGCATGGTCCAAAGAGGGGAGTTGACCTTGGTAGTGACCATTGAGCATGAGGGTGGGGACAGGGGAAAGTGGTTGAGGCTTGTAATCTTATTGAGCGTGAGGGTGGGTAAAGGGGAAAGCGGTTGAGGCATGTAATATCCCCCCACCAAATGGAGAAGGGAGGTGGTGACTAGGAGAATGGATGGTAGACCTAGTGTAAGTTCGGGGCACTGGAGACCGAACCAGTAAAAATACAGGCTAATAAAAAAAAAAAAAAAGTATACATATGTGCATTGGATTTGTGATTTGTAATTCTGGTAGAGTGAAATGTGTTATATTAACATAAACAAGGATTGTGATGGATAAAATAGTGTACTGATTTTTTTATTTTGTGTTGAGCAAATCAGCATTATTTGCCAGTAAGTCAGATCACATTTACAACGCTAGCTTAATTGATTTTATTCAGGATTCCATCAACTCTGTGTATTACAGATGAATGTGCAACCTTCTGTCTCAGCCATGCTATCCACTTTAACCCTGCTGTCAACCTTAACAACCTATCGATTGTCACAGAACTGTCCACTCCCTATAAGTGATGCTATTACTGATCCCACAGATATTCCTCCCAGATTTATTCCTCCCAGTACAACTCCTCTAATTTACTTCAAACACGCGCACACACTTTTCCAAAACAGCCAGACCACTGTTATAGACCTTGACCTAAAATCAGAAGGCAAGCATCTTGGATTCATAGGTATTCACTAGGCTAATGACCATAAGGGCCTTTTTAAGGCTAGCTTTGCATCCCAAATCTGACAAGTTCTGATACCCTTGATAATTGTAAACAGGAGCCTGGGATTTGAAACATTTACAAGCAGCGGCCTGGGAGATGAACTGTTTACAGGCTACCTGTGTCCATTAGAGACATAGGTGCCAAACCAGGGATGAATTTCCTGTTCCCCATCCAGTTGTCCAAGGTACACTTGCACTGAGTTAGGGAGGAGCTCTGTGGGTATGCAGAAGGTCCATCAAAGTGGTGTCTGACAATGCCTTGTATGTCAGGCCTGGATTCCCCCTCAACAGCCTGTAGGAGACAAAATGCAGGGATAGGGCCTTGAGGTGGTGAGCATAGGACAAGTTACTTATGCCCTGTATTGTTTTAATGAGCAACTTCTGTGAATGTTCCAGTTGTTGGATATGCCTGGTTAGGGTCATACCAAAGTAGACACTACTCAGTGATAGGTCTGATAAATGCTAAACACAAAAGAACAATACCTTCCTTGGACGTAGATGCCATACCTTTGTTTATAAGTTGCACAACATAGAACGATTTCCTCGGTACTGTAGACGTGCCATGGTCAAAGACTATTTTACTGTGTGTGTCCCCAAATCCCTGACTACTGGGTCACCTCTTAGGGGTGTGTTGTCAGTATGATAGTTGCCAGGGGTGGATGACCTCCTGAAGGATGCTGTTATGCATTTCTTGGCATTTAGTTTTAGTCCATTACAGTACTCGCTGCTGTCTCTCAAATACCGGAAAGATGCATCCATCCTCACACTTCCTATCCCCTCTCATAATGTGGCTTCCGTCCCTATCACAGCACTAAAACTGCACTACTGCAGTATCTCAACACAGTCAACCAAAACAGAAGTATAATTTACCCTATCTCCACCCTATTTCTGGACTTCTCAAATGTGTTTGATACTGCATCTTGCCCTCTTCTTCTTAACAGGCTCTCACAACTAACACTGCCCTTGAATGTTTTTTTTTCCTAATTAACTCAAATGTCCTGCACAATCTGCAAATGGCATGGTTCCTACTGTACTCACCAGCCAGTACAAACAGGAGTACCACAAGAAAGAGTACTTAGCACCCTTCCTGGTTAATGTATTCATAAATGACATGCACAATGCAGACAAACATGCAGCAATCAAATATGCTAAAGGCTCCACTGTTATCCACTCAGCTACAACACTATCCCAACCCCAATCAGTCACACCAGATGTCTCCTCCTGTGTTGAAAGCTGGCTGGAACAACCCAATTACTCTGAAATCCCCAAAAAACTAAGTCATGTTTACTTCCAGTAACCTTCCACCAGCTTGTATTGCAGTAAATATAGCCTCATCTAACAACACCAAATAGAACAAGTCACTCATACCAAGTTACTGAGTGTTGCCATAGATGACAAACTTAAACCCGACGAGCATACCAGTGCTGCTATCCAATGAAACCACTGCAGATTAGGGATACTTTACAAAGACAAGTTGTTTTTCAAGGTAACCACATCCCCATGCTTCCCAGGTTGTTGTATGCATGTATAGTTTCACTAATTTACTGACTGCCCTAATGAACAAGCTTCAGCAGTATTTTAATAAAGGACGTTAATTTGCATCCAAACTGAACCTGTCTTTGTATTCCCATGCTGAATCTGAACTGGATAGAACTACCACACAACTTATGTACATGGCACATAAAATACTACACCATCCTGAGAATACTCCAGCTAACTGCAGTAAACAAAATGGTACAGAACCAAAATGAACTTTGATGTTCCTGTGCCGGCTCAAGGGTTTATCGATGCTGATGTCAGCTCCGACCCTGT
This sequence comes from Protopterus annectens, assembly GCF_019279795.1. Classification (NCBI taxonomy): domain Eukaryota; kingdom Metazoa; phylum Chordata; order Ceratodontiformes; family Protopteridae; genus Protopterus; species Protopterus annectens. The sequence goes on from NC_056744.1 coordinate 1,093,939,076, forward strand.
AGGCTCCATCCACAGGTTTCTGCACTCGGGTTTCCTCAGTCGGACCCGAGGGGGATACTTTGGAACACCTGTCAGTTCTGAGCCTCCCTCTCGGCGCATCGGCTCGGGGGACCCTGACCCCGGTCATGGACTCGGAGGCCGGTCAGTCCTCTGATTCGGGGGGGACCCACCTTCGAGGTCTTGCGGAGCGCACTGGCCAGATCGTCAGTTACATCACCCGGATCGGTCATTCTGTTCTCTTCCACCCCGGCTAGAGCCTCTGACGTCCCCCTATCCGTAGATGGAGCCCAAAGGTCTGGGGATACCCCCATGAGCGGTCCTCAACTTTGAGGGCCCCTCAGAGTCTGTGCCTGAGGAGCCCCCTAGAAAGAAGTCGTGCAAGAGGAAGCACATAGACTCCCAAGACGAGTCTCTCACTTCTGATACTGACCTCGAGGAGTCTGAGGGGTCCCCCAAGTCGTCCTCTGATGACGTCTCTTTCTTTGACATCCTGGAGATATTGAGACAGAGAGGCGACTGGCTGTCCAAAACCCCCTCTGAGTAGGAGTCGGTATTCCTCAAGGCCTTTGGTACTCAACCCTCCGCCTCCTGGGTGTCTCCACCCTTAGACGAGCTCTTGGATTTAATTTGTCGAAAGGTGTGGGAGAATCCTTATTCGGTGGAACCTGTACCCAGAAGGCCCAATAAGTTTCTTTCTGCCCCCCCAGGAAAGAATTTCTGTCCAAAGGGGTTCCTGTAGATGCCATGGTGGTGGTGGCGGCCGCCACACAGCAGGAAGTAGCTGAGTCTTCTTCCTCAATCCATCCTCCTAACAAGAAGTCTAGGAGCATGGACCGGTACGGGAAGCATACCCTCTCGTCGGTGACCTTCACCTTACGGTCACTGAACTACCTCTGTCATTTTACTCTGCTCCAGAGAGATCTCCTCAAGGAGTTAGGAGATACTGTAGCGGGCAGCGTACATGAGGCGTTGGCGCACACTGTTAATGCCCAGGTGTGTACCCTCAATTCTGTTGTCAACTCGTCCATGAGGCTCATATCGTATGCAGCCGAGGGGGCGAGTAGGGCAGCCAGTTCGGGAGTAGCCCTCTGGAGGCAAGCCTGGATGAGTCTGTGTCATTTCGCGGAGGCTTTAAGTCTTCCTTCACTGACTCTCCCTTTGATGGGTCCTCGCTCTTTGGGACCAAAGTGAAAGACACCCTCACGAGATGCGAGCAAGAGGGAAAGACCCTGTCTGCCGTAGGGGCCTGTTTTTCCCTCCCCTTGAGGCCTTACCCCAAGGCTCAGAGGGGAGGGAAGATGTGGTTCAAGAAATCGCAAAAGTCTTTCCCGGCCGCACAAGGTGAGTCCCCCTCCAGAGGCAGAGGAGTGGGAGGTTATTCAGGAAGACGCCGTCCTAGAGGCAGAGGAGACCCCCCCCCGCAACTCAGGAGACACTGATTCCTTTCGCTGTTCTTCCTACCATCATTCCTGATGTGTTGCCCGACTGTGCTATTCCGGAGCCAGTTGGGGGCCACATAGGGGGGGCTGGGCTGCATATCGTTTTACCCGGAAGCCTGGGAAATCATCACCCAAGATCGATGGGTATTACGAATAGTTTCCGGAGGTTATGCCATCCCTTTTTCGTCAGACCCCCCCCTCCAGTCAGGAAAATCCCGGACGTTCCACCCAGTCAAAGGGATCACGCAGCATTAGAGGTTTCAAAGCTGCTAAAGAAGGGAGTCATCCAACCTGTCCCCTCAGACCAAATCGGATTAGGGACTTACTCAAGACTCTCTTTGGTGCCAAAAAGAACAGGGGACCTAAGACCCATTCTAGATCTCGGTAGATTAAACCACTACATTCTGAAGTCCAAGTTCCGAATGGTCACCCTTCATTCCATTTTTCCGTTGCTGGAAAAAGAAGTATGGATGTGCTCCATCGACCTCAAGGATGCTTACTATCATATCAAAATGGACAGGGCATCCAGGAGTCACCTATGCTTCCGGCTGGGAGACAGTCATTTTCAGTTTCGTGCCTTGCCCTTTGGTCTCACCACAGCCCCCAGGGTGTTCACCAAGTGTTTGGCGGTGGTGACAGCTCACCTGAGACGTCAAGGATTCCAAGTGTTTCCATACCTAGATGACAGGCTCCACACTCATCCGAGCCAGGGACGCTACCATTACCCTCTGTCAACGACTATGAATAACATTGAACTGGGAAAAATCTGCCTTGCTGCCCTCACAGCGTGTCGCGTTTATAGGCGCAGAGCTAGACTCCGTTCAGATGCGTCTTTCTTGCCCCACGACAGGATCAGAGTATTACAGAATCAGGTTCACACTTCATTACCCCTCAGGAAAGTACAGGCGAGATGTGTTCTTCAGCTTCTAGGCACCATGGCAGCTACCATTAGGTTAGTGCCTCTAGTGAGATTACACATGAGGCTTCTTCAATGCCTTCTCTTTGTCCAATGGTCTCTCCAAAAACTCCCCCTTTCCCACCAGATCCTACTCACGGACCTACGCAAACAGGATCTCTATTGGTGGCTGTGCTCCACCAATCTGGACGAGGGGAAACCGTGTGTTCCTCCGTCACCTGTCGCCATGGTGACCACGGATGCCTCCCAGATGGGGTGGGGGGGCATTATCTTGGCAGGACGGTCCAAGGCACGTGGCAAGATCACGAGGTACATCTGCACATCAATGTCTTAGAGATGGGGGTGGTGTTACTGGCGTTGTGGGCACTTCAGAGCTCTCTTTTTCTGGGGACGATTGCAATACACTTGGACAACATGTCCGTTGTGTGGTATCTAAACAAACAAGGAGGAGCCAGAACTTACCCCCTGTGCAGAGAGTTCATGCGAGTGTGGCAGTGGGCAGTGTCTTCCCAACTGTTTCTAGTGGCAACGCACATTCCAGGGAAGGCCAGTGTGATGGCAGACAGGCTGAGCAGAGCTATTCTGATGCCTTACGAGTGGTCCCTGAACCGTCTGGTTGCGGAAAAGATTTTCAGCAGGTGGGGGTCAGCCTTGCTGCGATCTTTTTGTCAATCCCGTCACTGCCAAAGGCAGCAACTACTTCACCCTGATCCCCCCACAGGGGGAGTCACCCAGGGACGCTCTAGTCCACGATTGGCCCTCCGGTCTGCTCTATGCTTTCCCTCCGTTTCCTCTGTTATGAGTGATTCAGAAAGCCATATCCTTGGGAAGCAAGGTGATTCTAATTGCCCCACACTGGCCTCACCAAGTCTGGTTCTTTCTCCATCCATTCGCTGTGGACATTCCTTGGATTCTGGACCCAGTACCAGACCTACTGACACACATGTTGGGACGGTTCCATCCCTCCCTGCGGACCCTCAGGTTGACAGCCTGGCTACTCCACTTCCATCGTTAGTCAGACTTCGTTTTTCACCTGAGGTGGTGCACATTTTATCCTCTTCTCATAAGTCTTCGACTAGGAAGATTTATTCCAGCAAATGGAAGCGATTCTCTATTTGGGCTCATGCCCAAGGAATTGACCCTTACACAGACCCAATTGCTGCTGTTTTGGATTTCTTGTCCATGCTCTTTCAGCAGGGCTCTGCGCCCACTACCATTGAAGTCCAGCTGGTGGCTATTTCAAACTTTCATACCTCCTATGAGCCTTCCCTTATGGCCCATAAACTCTGTAAGGCTTTTCTAAAGGGCACCTTATTACTCCGGCCTCCTGTGTCAGAACCTATCATGCCCTGGGTTCTAAACTTTGTTTTGCAAGCCCTTACTTCCCCACCTTTCGAGCCGGCTGCCACCTGAGAGTTAGTTTTTGTCCTGGAAGACAGCTTTCCTAATAGCCATCTCATCAGCCAGACGGGTGTCAGAGATTCAAGCTCTCTCCATCAAACCCCCGTATTTAATTTTTCATAAGGACAGAGTTTCTCTTAGACCTAATCCGTCCTTTCTTCCCAAAGTAACATCTACTGTTAAAATCTCAATCAGTCTGTTGAGCTGCCAGTGTTCTTCCCTCAATTCTCGAACAAGGCAGAGTTTAGATTTCATCAACTGGATGTGCACAGACAATTACGATTCTATCTACACAGGACCAAACACCTACGAAAATCTGACCAATTGTTTCCTTTTCAGAAAATAGAGCGAGTTCCCCTATTTCCAAGGTTACCATTTCCAGATGGATTTCGAATTGTATTTCCTTTATTTATTCTTCAGCGGGGAAAAATCTGCCGTTTCCCGTTAAGGCTCACTCTACTAGGGCTGTTTCTGCGTCTATGGCATACCATGCCAAGACTATCTTTGGATGATATTTGTGCTGCAGCCATGTGGGCTTCCCCGCACACCTTTATTACTCGTTACAAACTGGACGTGGCTTCTAGGGGGCAGGCTTCCTTTGGTTCCACAGTCCTCAGAAATATCTTCCTTTGAGCCTCCCAGGATAGAGGTGCTGGGGACGCTGTCTCACGAGTAAGAATGTAGGCGAGATTGGACCACATAACATCAAGAAGTTATGTACTCACCGTAACGTTCGATGTATGTAGTCCATCTCGCTTCACATTCTTACGTACCCTCCCACCTGCCCCCTTCCTGGAGGATCTGGAGGTTGGGATTGATGCTAGAGTACCCTTCAATGGTAGTTTGTTTTTCTTATTCCTCTTGATAGTGTTCTACCTTATTGGATTGTTGTTATGCATGAGGTGTGATTGCTGGATTTGCAGCAAACTAGATCTGGGGTTATGGAGCAGTGCTGCATGGGATACCTGTTTGGTCCAGCCAATGGGAGACTTCGAGCTAGTGAATAAAAGTTGGCCGAGTCGGAGCCGATATTCGGCTCCGAACCCACGAAGAATGTGAGGCGAGATGGACTACATGCATCGAACGTTATGGTGAGTACATAACTTTTTGTTTCTTCACCATCAGACAAATGAGCAGTTTCCACACTTTTAAGCACATCTTCAAAATGCATCAGAATCATAATAGAATTTGCAAATCCCCTGAATCTCCAGGTTAAAAATACCCAAATACTCAAGATTTCTTCCTCTTCTCCACTAAATCATTTCTCCCTATCTGGCTGGCTGTCTTACTGAAGCAAGTTTATTGTGCTCCTCCCATGAGAAACGTGGGCTCTTCTGTTTTTTATTAGCTTACAAATGAGTGCGTTTATAGATCATATTACTTTAGCTGCCAAATGTTGATTCTCTCTGTTGTTTAGTGATATGTATGCACTGATAATTTCCTGATTCAGTAATGCTCTGTGATATGCAATAAGTGTTGCTTCTTAAAACTTAGTACACTTAGAGTTCATAGATTAGTACTAGGCTAACTGACCTTGTGAGCCATTTTAAGCCAGCCAATTACCCCATGTGAGTATCAAACCCCACACCTTGTGTCTGTAAGGTAAACACCTTAACCAATACGCCAGCCTCCCACACAACATGTTTGTGTGATATTTCATGTTTAATTTTAATGAATTTCAGCATTGTTGTACCATTTCAGCATTTTATACACATTTCTTTATAGCTTATTTAAACTTTGTTGTACATCTACTGTTTTTAGAGTTTTTCTCCCCAGCCCTCTGCAAAAAATGGACGCAGTCGGACTTTCCGGTAAACAAAAGCAAATAAGTAAATTAAAAATAAGCACCTATGCTAAAGCTTGCTCACCAACATGAACATCATGTTGTATGTACAACCAGAAATGGAGATATGATTCGTAAAACAAGATGTGAAATATTTTTTATAATATTTCTTTTAACACTGCACTGGCACAGGGAAACTGGGTGGAGTGTCAGGCACCAGGTTTCCATATAATTTTTTTGTGTAAATTTATTTTTTTTATTTTACATTTGTTGACCGGGTTAGTCCGACTGAGCCTAGTGGCTCATTTTCAGAGGAGACAAGGGGAGAAAAGCTCCACAGTAAGATAAATTTAATAACATAGTAGTATAAAATTTTGGATACAAAGTCAGGTAGCAGTTCACAGTTAACATACAGTGAGTTTAGCTTTACAAAGGTTATAATAATGAGGTTATGCAAAGGGTATAGTATTAATCGAGTAAGAGATGTACATAAATAGTTCTATATCATTGCATACTAAATTTGTAAAACATTATGCCTAGTAAAGTTTAAAAGTGGGAGTGAGTAATGGGAGAGGGGGGTGGTAGCAAAGCGATGAGTAATAGGTGGTAGAAAAGCTAACAAATAGATTGTAGGTAGAGGAGGGAGGAAGGTAGCAGAAATTGTGCAAAAAAGGAAAGAGAAAGTGGGTAAGATGGTAAATGGGAAAAGAGTAAAGGTGGGTTGAGGGGAGGCGAAAGGAGTCTTGGGTGCAGGGGAAGGTAGCTTAGGGAGGATGAGTGCAGTGCCAAGACCAGATTGTTTTCAGATATTCTCTAGAGACTATTTCGAATTTATACAGATGTTTTAGGGATCTAATTTCTAAGGGAAGTTTGTTCCAGGATAGGGCAGGATTATAACTGTACAAGATGCAACCAGTTTTAGTCTTGGTTTTATATATTTGTAACAGATCTTGGTCAGAGCTACATAGAGGTTTGGTGGAGCAGTATTTAGAGATAATAGTAGTTTGGCTAGGACAGAAAGAGGTCTGGTAAAGGATGATGTGAATAATCTGTAGTTAAGGTGGGAGGAGCTGGTGTCCAGCCTGTTTAAGGGAACAACAGTAATGAGACTGGTATGGATGGGTTAGCTGCAAATCTAGTCACTTTATTGTAAGTAAATTCAAGTTTGGTTATGATGGAGGACTTCAGATTGGTAAAGGTGTGACAGCTATACAGTAGAGTATGTAGGAGGTAGGCATGTGAGAGTTATTTTTGCATTTGCAGTTAAATATTTTTTATTGCGATATACAATTAGATGCATGCAAGTCAAACTTAAGTTAGTCATCGATTGTGACACCTAGCAATTTTGTACTTGGTTCTACAGTGATGAGTGTGTTATTGCTGGAGAGTATTTTTAAGGTAGATTTGAGATTAGTGAGGTTTTTGGAGAGAGAGTAATAGCTTAGTTTTCTTGGGGTTGAGGACTCTATGGAAGAAAGGGATTTTTGGGTAAGAGAGCAGAGGTCAGAGGGAGTGTCCAAGATGGTGATGACTGTAGAGTCATCAGCATATTGAATAAGGGATGACTGTGGACAGGAGTTATAGAGCAGATTAGTGAATATATTAGAGTAATGGGCTGAGGATAGATCCTTTAGGGACTCCCATCATTACTGGGAAGGGAGGGGATAGGGCGGAGAGCCATTTGACAGATTACGGGTTGTCAGAGAGGTAGCTGGAAAACCAGGAAATTGTAGATGATGAGAAATTAAGGTTGGATAGTTTGGCTAAAAGAGGGTAGGAGACTGTGTCAGAGGCTTTGGAGAGGGCCAGGAATAAGCAGGAGACAAGTTTATCTCGGGCAAGGGATACGGTGTTAATAAAAGATATTAGTGCAGTTGAGGTACAGTGTTTGGGGCGAAAGCCATGTTGAGTGAGAGGTCTGTAGGTTTTCCTCAACTAAGTATTGCATAATTTGTGTATGGATCCATTTTTTCCAAAATTTTTGAGAGGGGACAGGATTGCAATAGGCCTGAAATTAGTAATGTCAGTGAAGTTGCCTCCCTTATGAATAGGCAGGGTGTAAAGTTTTTCCCATAGCCAGGGGACATAAGACTCAGAAATGGAGCAATTGAATAAGATGGATATAGGAAGAACTAGTGGTTCAGCAGCAATCTGTAGGAAATAAGAGAGTAGATTGTCTACAGAAGGAGAAGCATGGTTTACGTTTAGAGAGAAGAGGTTTTATATAATTTGTAGGTACTGTTTTGAGGGTGAGAGTGTTAGAAGGGTTACGTCAAGAAGTTTAATTTAAGAGGTAGTTTGCATCATTAGTAGGGGAGCATGAGTCTTGGTTATAGATTCGATGAAGTTGGAGTTGAAAGTGCCCTCAGTTTCTTCTGGAGTATTGTCTGGGCAGGGGTTTAGAGGTGAAGGGTTACCGGGGTGCAAAATGTAGTTGGTAGAGTCCAAAAATTTTTTGCGTCCGACCTTTGGGTAGAAGAGGGTTTGGCGTAAAAGTTTTGTCTTTATATGTTTTCTTACCATGTTTCTGAGTTCTTTATACTGTTGTAACTGAATAGGGATCTTTGTTAATTTCCTCATTCTATTTGTGTTTATCATAAGGGTACTGGTGGGAGAAGTTAGCCAGGAAGATATATTAGATTTTATTCTGACTGTTCGGAGAGGAGCAAGAGAATTTAGGATGTTTAGAAAGGTCGAGTTGAAAGAATGGACAGCTTCATCAAGGGGCAGAATGGTTAGATGTGACCAGTTAACCCTAGAGAGATTGTCTTTGAAGGTCTCTGGGCAGAAGCTGGTAAGTTTGTGGGAGGTTATGTGCTTGTGGTGCCTGGTGAAGTGAGGGGTATGTCTGATGACTCTTATGGGGGAGTGATCGCGGAGGGCTTTAGGTAAGGTCTCAGGGAAGTGGTATTTTAGGCAGTGAAAGACTGCAATCCAATTTAGGAGAGAGCTAGGGAGTTGGGATTTATTAGTATGTGTAGGAGTAGAGATTAGTTGCTCAAGGCCGTGCAGGTTGATTGAGGTTGAGGTGGGTGCTTGAAGAGAGAGCCAGTCGATATTTACATCCCCAAGGAGAATAGTTTCATTATGGATAGTCTGAGAGAGGTGGGAGAGAATGTTTTCCAAGATGGTAATGTTGTTTCCTTGGTGAATATAAATGGTTATAGCAGTAATAGTGTTATAGTTCAGTTTAAAGTTGGCCAGGAGGAGTTCAACAGGTGAGGAGGAGGGAATGGGTTTATCTTGGTTTATTAGAGTGAGATGATTAGAGTAGACAATGGCCATTCCACCCTTTTTCTGTTGCCTGTCAAGCCTAAGGATATTATAACCGGGTGGGAGGATGTCTTTTGCCTTGGTTGTGTGGTTTCAACCATGTTTCTGTTAGGGTGTTTGTGTCTGGGGTGTAATTTTCCAGCCAGGCATGGAATTCGCTGACTTTAAGGATGCTTTCTAAGATTCAGAGAGTAGAGGGATATCTTTTTTTTTTTTTTTTTTTTTTTTTTTTAAGTGGAGTTGTTTGAAGGGTTTGTGGGGTGAATAGTTGAGATTGAGGTTGTTGTGCCAGGACCAGGATTAGGATGTGCATCCCCTGATAGAAGTAGGTGTTTAAGGAGGGGGAATTGTTTGATGAGGAGGTGCTTGCACTTTTCATTTAGGGTGGTAGAATGTAAGGGAGGTAGCTTGATTTTTGGAAGTGGAGTATTAAGGGGAAAGATGGATGAGCATACGAGGAAATGTAGGGGGTTTATGGATGAATTTATTTTAGTGTTAGCTAGGTGGAAATATGGTGGGGTTAGAGGAGAATGTTAAGGAAGTGAGAGTGTATAGAAGAAGTAAGAGTGAAGGTAAGAAAAAAAATTGCAATTTGAAAGGCATGTTGGGAGGTGAAATGAAACTGAAGGAATGAGAAAAGGTGGATGATAAGGTAGATGTTGGGAGTAAGTGAAGACTGTGGAGAAACGGATTATGGGTATAGGTAAAAAGAGTGTAGGCGTAATGAAGCTGAACTAGAGTTGGATTGTGTAGGAAGGAGGCATGTACTGGAAAGGAGGAGGGGGAGAGCAGGGAAGTGGGGTTTGCTAGTGGTTAACTATAAAGGAAATTATTTGGGGGGGTAGGAGGAGAGCGAAGTGAGCCCGAACGTAGCGGGGCTGCACTCAGGTCACAGATACCGTGGTAGTATGTGAGCAAAAAAAAGTCAGTCAGTTGCCGTTTTATTAGGTTATGGCAAGGCAACTGGTAAGTATAAATGCTTACAAATTGTGGTGGTAAATAAATTGTGAACAAAAGCTCTAGGGGGCTGGGATGGTATGTAATGAGACCGGGTTTCTATTTGTGCAGTCTAGTTAGAAGTAGGGATGGCTGGCGTTTCAAGGTAACATGCATGGAGGGAGGTGTCAGCTGTAACATATTTTACTTTGATTAGGTTAGCAGAAAAAAATTTGGTTTGCATACTTTAGTCACAAGTTTCTTTCTTATGAGTTTTTTGCTGGAGGAAAAGAATCCCGTATTGCCGGTGGATGGCTAAATTGCTGGGTCTCATATTGGAGCAGCTGGGAAATGGACAGACGGGAGGTTATGAAAGGAACAAAATGAAAATAAAGGATGTAGAGGGAAAGAGAGTTTTAGTAAAGGCAATAAGGACAAAAAAATAAGCTCATTTGCACAATTACAAAACCAGTTGAGTAAATTATGGCAGCGAGTATCAGAAACAATCACACTTAGCCTAGAGAGCTTGTTTAAAACAAAGTTTTGCATTACAAGATGGGGGCATCTAGAATTTAAATGAGAGCATGACCTGCCCTTCAGGCAAACCATCCATCGCAAAAATGAACAGCTATTAGCATAAAAACAAGTCTGTCCGAGCAAGTTAAGCTATTTCTGTAAAGAAATTAAAGCACCTCTGAAATGCAGTGTTATATCTCAGTTACTCCTCAATTTAAACCCGAGTGGAAGTGTCTACAGTACTAGGCTAAAAATGCTATTACACATTATGGTCAAAGGTAGTACATGTAATTGTTAACTTTGGGCCAGCAGGGGGAAAGTATTTTTTAAACATTTTATTTAAGTCTCACATTTTTAACAATGCCATGTCATGTAGTTATAGAAGAAAGCTATTGTGAACATTTTTTCATTAGTTTCCTGCATTGTACAGGTTTTCTTTAACAGTTATCGGTCAATCCAATTGTTACATACTGTGATGCCCCTGCATTGGCCTAGTAATCTAGGAACCTCAATCCTCACCACTGGTAAAAGTGAGGGACGTACACAATGGGAGGATTGCAAGTACACACACAGTAAAGTACATTTTCCCTTAAGAGCACACAGGGATCACAGTCAGCATGGGGCTGGTTTCTGCCTCTTTCTCCAGATCACCAGTAAGACTCTCCATTGGCTTAGCTGTAAGGTTAAGATAGTCGAGTGGCCAAACTACTATGTCCAGCACCCTCTCTGTCCAACCAGTGCTTCATGTTCCTGCCCAAGTAGCTGACACACACATACTGTGAGATTTGATTCATATACAAACACACACATACACCTGGGGAAGGCTGGCACAGATTTACTAGGTGTGCCCTCTTTTGCCCAGACTATAAGATGCCACCAGCCACCCTTACTTATCGGTTACTATAAGGCCCTTACAAAGGGTGTTTAATCCTAATGTGTAATGTTACTATTAATCCAAAATGGTAGTTTTGACCAAGACTTGCAAGGCTGTTTAAGAGTGGCCTGTACAGTGTTACCAAATACATATGGCAGTACTTTAGAGCTTAAGTATGTCTCACAAATATCAGCCGCAAAGATAGGTTTAAATATATTTAATAATAAAAAAACAAGACAATACTGAGAGAACAAACTGTTACTTCAGAGTTCTAAATCACTGGAAATATTTTAAAGCAACATTGCAGGGCAGTCTCAAATAAATACAGAAGACATGTAAACTAAACTTTACTATATTTCTATCTATATCTAAGGTAAATACTATTCCTGAAGTCTTACTTGCAGATAACACGCAGGCAGAAGTGCTGAGTGGATGTTTCTAGGTCCAAGACGAGATACAAAATGCATAGTCTCTCTCTCTCTCTCTCAGAGATTAAATTAATAATAAACATTACTGCTGGGTTAGCTTGGATGACAGCACTCTGTCACCTGACTTCAGTTCCAAGGCTAAACAGATACTTAACATCTCTGTGTTAAAAATACATATCTCTCAGATGTGCAGCTGCTAGAAAGTTGTAAAGCAGTCAAACACTTTAAATTTTAAAACAAGTAATTAATTTCCTTTTCAGACAGTAGAAAAATGTGTAGCTCTAGACATTGTGTCTGCTTGCTGCATTGAAACTAACTTTTATAGCACACCATAAAGCACTTAATTTCAACTTATTTTCTTGAATTTTTGTAAGTTAATCTTCTGTGTTCCAGCAGGGTATGCTGTGGTTACATTCTTGAAGCTCAGTACGTAACATAAAGTTGTGTATAAATCATATCAATATTTACAAAATGACAGAATTATTTACAAAATTCCAGATAGCTAGGCTGGCAATATCACATACATTGCTCAAGTCTGGTTTTCCTCACTCAGTCCTCCTCCTTAACATTACTCTGCATGTATTGTTCCTGTAAATGCAGTTTAGTGCTTTGTAATGTGCTCATACTTTTTCTAAAGATCTCAACAGTCAGTTCAATGCTTCAGTTACGGATGGTTTAGATTTTGATTTCTGTTTTCTAGTAATGCTTTTTTAGCTATCTCTAACAGTAAACTTGGCAAGGCCTTACTGTGTCTGGGCCATTCAGGTCCTGTAACCCAGTATAAAAGAATCATTTCCTTTGTTACAATCATTTTGCTACTCTAACATTTCTGACAAAGTACTCTGTAGGGAATGTTTAAAGTTTGCCAGCTTGTTAGATTTTCAAAAAAGCTTGATGTTCAATTTGTTTCACTGTTGCAGTAATAACTCCTTGACATTTCCTGAGTGTCCCCGGACCAATCTCTGAGGGACTGCACTTGTGACTGGCCTATTTGTAGAGGTGGACTCCCCATTTCTAACTTCTTGGGGTCCTGTCTGTGAGCCAGCTGGCTGTCCTATTAGGTGACTTAAGATTTATACCCAACCTCAATGCCCGAGTTGGAGTATTGTCAGATGCCTTCACCAGGTCTAGGTAGGCAGTGTAAAACATTTTGCCCTCATCTCTTGGTTTGTTGACCTTCTTAAAGTCCACTAGGTTAAGTAGGCATGGCCTGCCCTTGACACCAAATTGAATTGGGTACAGTGTCTGGAGGTTTTCTATGTCATTGATCATTTCCGTGGCTTTGCATATGAGACTAGTGGCTCTAGTGTCAGGGTCTTTAGATGCCCCAGCATTACGCAGAGGGATAAGCACTGCTGTCCTTTCATGAAGCATGAAATGTGTTTGGAGGATATAGTTTAATAGCAATTCCAGAGGCCCTGATAGGTCATGTTTCATGATAATTAGAAGGCATCCTGGGATATTGTTTGGGCCCATTGATGTAGTGCTCTTGTCTTATTGAGAGCATTAAGACCTGTTCCATAGTAATAGCAGGGGGGAGTTGCATATGATTGTATTTCCTGAGGGAAGATTGAGAGGCAGAGAGGGGTGTAATGTTGGAGCTGAATTTGTCGGCCAGTACGTTTGCAAAATCTTCTGGCTCAGTACAGGTGGCAGCATTAACAATGAGCTGTGCATGCAGTTGTATATTGCCGTTGAGTTAACAAAGATAGCTAAAGAATGCCTTGTGATTCTCCATGGCTTGGGAGGCAAAATTTACCACACATTTAGCTTTTGTTAGACTTTGTCCTCTGAGTTGTTTAATTTGAAGAGTGTTTTTATCCTGTGGATGCTGCATCTACTAATTGTTGCCATGATTTTCTTCCTTGGGTTATACAGCCTGTTGATGAGAGTCCACCAGGGTGGCTTGTTTTTTGTTAGTTCTGTACTTCTTCCTGGTGGTTCCAGCTGCCTCTGTGCAACTGTTAACATGCTTGTATAGGGTTTCTGTCAACAATTGCACATAGGCAGCAGTGTTCTCAGAGGTTATTGGGGGTTGAAATCTCACCAGGTTATCACTTAATAGTAGAAACTTAACCTTGGAGTAATTCCTGAATTTTTCTAGGGTTAGTTGGGGTTCCAGGTTTTATTTTCGCTTCGTAGAAGATCATTCTCTAGTCTGACCTTACCAGAGAAGACATTACACAAGGGTGTGTGAAGCAGTCCTCTCGTACTAGTGAGGACCAGACCTAGTATGTTTCCAGCCTTGGTTGGTGTATTGACAATCTGGCCCAGGGAGTTTGTGTTTACAAATCCAAGAATCTCTGTGCCTGTGCAATTTGGTGCCATATATGATTCCAAGTTAATAGTGGTGTAATTAGTCACCTGTGAATATAGTATTGGATTGAATGGTGAATGTTTCTAATGAGTTTAAATACATGTTGTGATTTTCCTCGGTCATAGAGGGGGATTTATATCTTGTAAGGAAGTAGTGTAGGATTTTGCCTATGGTGATTTGAACATGCAGAAGTTCAAGTGCATCATCCTGTTTAATCAACCTTGAGGTGTATTTATTTTCAGTGTAAATCGAGACACTTCCATCTTTAGTCCCTGTCTGTGTAGTAGCTGGTCTAAATGTATAGAAGGCATTATAGACTTGCGCTGTTGGTGTTGCTGCCCACGGCTGTAAACCATGTCTCAGTGACCACACAAGTGCCCACATCCTCTAGGGTGAGGAGAGCTTGTAGGGAGTGGAGTTCTTTGTGTAGACTCCTAACATTGAGCAAGAACACTTTTAGATTTTCTTGGTTTTAATTTGCTATGTTGGATGTGTTTTCAATTTGGCATTTCCAAAAAAGGCACTGTGGTGGAGGAAAGTGTTTTAGCTAATATTCAAAAGCTTAGAGGGGTGAGGTGTGGGCCATACTTGGCAAAACAGCATGCTCTGTTGACCATCTGTTTCCATGCTACCAAATATTGCATCCCCTTAACTATGCCAGAAACTAAGCCATTAAAGTCAGTAATCTGTTCACATTATGGCATCATCCTTGGAGAATGTAAAATGCAGCTCAGTGCTAGGCTCATACCAACCTGGGACATTTATTCCGAGAGCTCCATGATGTTTGTCTTCATATAGTCTAGGGAGATGCATCTCAGCTCATTTACACCCACATGGACTATGACTGAGTCATACTGGTACTTATGGTCCGGTGACCTGAGTGCTTAAATAATGTAGTTGATCCTGGCCTCTGATAAGCAACTGACCGTGACTTTCTCCGTACTCAGCCTGGTGAGAGGGTCATCCTTTTGTCTCGCAATGAATGTTGGATTGTGTGGTAGCTTTCCTTATGGGTTTAGAAGTAGAGACTCCATGAGTTGTGGCTGTATGTGTTGATGTGGGTGTTGTTTTGAAAGAGTACATTTGGGACTGCTGAGGGTATTTGTTGTATACTTTGTCTAGGAGGTCTTTAGGATTTGGAAGGTTACTTTTAAGTGCCTCAGTATGTGTGGGTCTTTGTGTCTGCTTTGAATTGTGTGTTGTGAGTGCAGCATAAGGACTACTGACAATCTGATCTTAGGAGTACTTTTGTTTGAGAGCTTTGCCTCCGGTGATCTTGTGTAAATACCTCTATCCCATACCAGACCAGTTTATTTGAGAATTAACTGGTTGTCCGTAAACATGAGGCAATTTCTATGTTGCCTCACGATTCCCATATCCACAAAGCTGGTAACAGAGATAGTGGGAAAGTTCATATAAGTGACAACAGACCCTTTCTACTGGTTAGAGTGAGAATGTAAAGCAATGTCAGGAGTATCTGTTTTGCAACTCTGGGAGCAGTGTTTGTCACTGCAGACTAGTTGCCTTGTGTGCAGGTTGATCCAGATTTCCCTTGCAAGAAGTAGTGTCTGAAGATACAAAGGCCTACTGGACAACCGTTGGAAGCTAACCAACAGTCCACCCAGGCCCGTGATCATTGTAAGAGAAACTGATTTGCAGTCCCCTACCCCCAAACGCACAAAATGGAGTGTGCAACCAAGGCCTGTATTTGAGACCCTTTCGGAGTCCGCTTCGTTGTTGACCCCCTCAAGCTGGATGGGCCTGGGTCGCTCTGCAGAACCCAGCTTTCAACTACTGTTCTATCTCTACTTTACGAGAGGGTGGTGTCCTTAGAGTTTGAGGACACTTCCAACTGTCCGCAGGCTGTGGCCACACATCTGAAGCATGGGCCAACAACTTCCCATGCCACTCCTAAGTCCAGGCACCAAAGCCCAACATAAGAAGGCTGTGGCTCCAGCTTGCCTCAGCGTTCTGGGTCCTAGTCACACTAGGCCTTACCTGCAGGACTTAGACTGGCTGAGGATCTAGTTGATTTTGTGAGATCCAGACTGCTCAGCCCTGGTAGGATTCTTCTACAGGAACTACTCCAGGAAAAAGAAAGTGGGACATTCGCCCTGCGTCTTCTGTGTCTTGTGACTCTGATGATGATGAGTTAGCTTATGTTGACTAAATTTTTTCTGAGTCATAGGCCAACTCCAAGTCTGATGAAAATTTTTCCACAGTTTCATCATTTCAGGATTTTACCTTTGGAGAGACCTTCCTTAAGAAAATGGTATTCTAAAATTGGGAAGCTTAGTATTGTCTCCAGTCTGAGAAGAGAGTTTGGGAATTTCTTAAACCTTCCTGAACAGAAGCCCATAGACACCCCACCAGTATTAGAGGTTGTGGATGATATTTCTGACTTTTCACTGCAGCCTGAATATCCTAGACAGTAGTATCTGGGAAGCCAGACCAATTTTATAGGATTCTGGATTCCTGTAAACACCTTTTCAAGAATCTGTTTGCAGACCCTGCGGTGGTCTGCTCAGGAACCAAGGAGGCCAAAGGCGGAATCTCTATAAATCCCTTGCCAAATGAAAAACAGGGTAGAACCCTAGAGAGATTTGGTAAGAAAATCTATACTACTTCTACCCTGACCATAAAAGCTGTAACTTGTCAGTTTCATATTGTCATTTTCCAGGAAACTTTCCTGAGACCAAATGAAAGAAAAAAATTGAGGGGATCGAAAACGGACCTCTACATAGGGAAGTGTTTAAACACTGTAATTATTGCTACCATGTTTCTAAAAATAGCTTGCATTCTTGCTCGGAAACATCCAGCAGGGCACCAGCTTCAAGGTCCATTATTAGAAGATATGCTTGGTTAAGAGAGTAGACTTTTCCATAGCAAGTTAAGTCAGAAATCCTAGATGCACCCTTACACAAAGATTTTATGTTTGGAACCAAGGTCAAAGCTATTTTCAGAAAACTGGAGGGTAAGGCCAAGTACCTTCAGACTGTCAAGGACTTTCTTGCAGGTACCCCCCCCCAGGTTTAGTAGGAATTACCCAATCTGCTTCACAGGTTCGTCTGAGAGGGGAGTGAACTAGAAAAGTCAGACGACACTGACTATGAAAGTGCAAGCTGATCAGAGACCAAGGCCAAGCAGACCCCAAACCCAGGAAGCAGTTAAACTCAGCCCCCCCATCCCAAGTTAGGAGTAATACTTTCTTTTCTTGGAAAATTGGGTGAACATTTCTCAGGGTCAGTGAGTTCTTCAGATAGTAAGAGAAGGCTACATGCTGCAGTTTTCTCATCTTATGACTCCAAACCCCATTCCATCTAGCCCAAATGACAGCTACTAAAGGCTCAAGCCCAAATCTGTATTCTTCTTCAGTAAGGCTCCATAGAACCACTCTCTCCAGGAGAAAAAGACAAAGGATACTACTCAAGGTTCTTAGTTTCAAGAAAACAGTAGGAAGTCTTACCTTTTAAAATGGAAGTGATGGGTTATTTGGTGCCTGAGCAAGAGCTGTCAGCCTTCATTGGCAAATCTGTTGTTGGCTCTCACTTACCAGGTGGAACTTTTCTCCAAGGGACTGACCTAAAAAAATCCATGCCTCTGCCATCTCTGCTTGCTTTGCCATGCAACCCCCACTGTTTTCTCAACCTGTCATGAAACAGTTCCTTAAAAGCATCATCCACCATAAGTCACTCCACCGAGCCCCTGTTCCCTCTTGAGATCTCAGGTTTGTTCTAGAGAAACTCACACTGCCCCCCCACCCCCACCCCTTTGAAACAGTAGCCTCAGTAGGTGTCAAATTCTTAACCATTAAGAATGCAAGTCTGCATGTCCTCCCCACGGTTGGGTGGGTGTTCGAAAGACATGTGTTGAATGTCAAGGTGGCACCTCAACGTTTGTGAAAATCTACTGCCATTCATTAGCGGACCGGAGTTCCGATGTGGCGACCCCGAACCTGGAAAAGCCGAAAGACAACAACATCACTTTTGCTCATAAAATGTCAGACCTGCAGACTCGTATATGTAAAAAAAAAAAAAAAAAAAAAAAAAAAATGGCAGTTTCTGTTAGGGGTAATCCAGCCTTTATGCCAACAGTGTTAACCAAAGTCTGCTTAAATCAGATATTCATTTACCTCCCTTCTTTCTAAATCCTCAGACTGAAAGAAAAAGAAGTCTGCACTCTCTAAACATTTACAGGCAGCTCAGATATCTGAACAGATGTAAAAATTTCAGAAAGTCGGACAGTCTCTTTTTGTGGCCTTTGCACCTAATAAACTAGGTAAACTTGTTAACAAGCAGACTGTTTGAAACTCCAACTGCATTACTTTCTGTTGCACACACCACAATAAGGAGATGCCACTGAACATTAGAAATTACTCAACCAGACCTCTTCTGTACCACTGCTGTTTTTATCAGAGAAGTGCCCACCAGAGAAATTCTGGATGCAGCCACAGAGTCTTTAGTCTACACGTTTACTAAACTCTACAACATAGCATGCTCTTCCAGAGCTGGTTTCACTTATGCAGTCCTGTTTTTTCTTTACCTTCAGTCCACTGTCTGCCCATTTTTTCAGCTTTGGGAATTTTCCCAAGGAGTTATTACAGTAACAGTGAAACACTGTGAATATAGTCCAGTTGTGTGCACTTACCATAAATACAGATTTTCAAATGTCTTCATTGTTGAACTAGTCTTTTCCTCCCTCATTCCCTTTTCTCTCTGCTAGGAGCTGGAGTAGTCATCCTTTCCCTCTTTTCTGCTTGATAAGTACCTTCCCTGTTACTTGCTGTCTTCTTTCAGGCCACCCTAATTGTACCCTACTGAGGGGAATGGGGTTGTTTAGTGCTCCTGGCCTAGGGCTGAAAGTGTGGGTTCCAGTCCTGAGGAGCAAGAATGGACCGAAAATATGGCACTGACAGCCCTTGTACCTTGACATCTTGACGTCAGAAAGGAGGGTTTGCGCTGGGTCAAGAGGAGGGGATTAAAGCGTCTAGTATTTGGGCTGGACAAGGGCTTCCATAACAAGGAATCCCAAGGAATTATTAGGTGGAATCGGCGGACAGCTGACATTAATGTGGAGTAGTTTGCAGACCGTACATGGACTCTTACTTGGTGCAGTTGCAGAGATGACTGTTTATATTTCAGATGATGAAAAAGTTTATTTTTTGTCACAGTCAGTAATTTAATAGAGCACAGTTTTAAGTGTGATCTCATTCTAAACCAAGCATTCATGTAGACAACTCTGCTAAAGATACTTTGTATCTAGCTTCTGTTTCCTTGGATATATTGTTACACGTTTTCAGAAATGCAGGAAAATGTGAACAATATTTTTACTAAATGCAAGGTGTGAAATCCAAATTATTAGTTGAAATGTAAGCACTAGTACCATTGCAAAGATCTGAATGTACCAAGCAGTTATATTTTAACAACCAAGGAAAATGTTTCAGGAGTTACAAACATTTCTTGTAAGTAATGTTTTAGGAGAAAATTTAAAAAAAAAAAAAAAAAAAGTGGAGGATGTTCAGTTGAAGAAGCCAGCATTCTTGAGTACCTTTGGAGTGGATAGTGTATAACGATCATAGATAGGGTAGTGATGTGAAGATTCTTGCCCTGATAGTAGATATTTGAATAATGGGGTTACTGCTGCACACATTATACCCACCCCCCCCCCATTTCACTTGGAATACCACTTTCTTTTGAGGGTATTCTCTTGCCACTTTGAAATATTTCTGCAGATGTGTAGTTTAACAGTAGGAACTGCAGCTGCACATTGTATTGTTGTATACGTTATGGTTACTTGCATTTCAAATTAAGATATGCTCACTGCTATGTCTGTAAAGCTTTTTTAATGTCACGTTATATAAAGTTGCATCTTAAAGCTTAAAATGTGGTTTTGCTGTAGTTGGTGTGAAAAAAAATGTGCTTTATCCCATGTCATTGTTCAGTTTTTAAAACAGTTTAAATATTTAGTTACAAAATTATGTATTTTAACACTGCTACTACTTTCCAGATTGGAGCTGTACCTTTGGCTGCTTTGGGAGCTTCAACAATGGATCCTACTCTTGCTGCCTTGGGTTTGCCAACAACGACGAGCATGAACTCACCGGTAAAATATATTTTTAGTTGTATGATGTACATTATTAATGTTTATTGACTGATTACCATTTACTACAGTTCATCTGAGGCAGTTTGCACTGTAGTGCACAACTGGGCAATTTTTCTGCAATGCGTATTTGGTTAGTTCTTGGATTTGTCTTTTAAGGTTGCTGTTATCAGGACATGGCATTTGCTTTTTGATGCAGCAATATTAGATTTGATTTTAATAAGTATGATGGTAAAGGGGGGCTATTTTCACAAAATGTTTTTGAAGAAGTTTAAAAAAAAAAAAAAAAAAAAAAAAAGCAGTGTAGGCACTCTAATTTTGCATAACTTTCTTTCAGTTGACTTCTGTGGAATTGTCCTAAAGCAGTTTTCTGCTTGCGGCATGTGTGGATTAGTCTTTGCATTTGCAGTCTGTAGACAAAAAAATTGCATTATTTTTTTATCACGGGTAGCTTTTTCTGTTTAAGCATGCAGACTGTCACCAGTCACACAATTTTTGATGCATGCTGTCTACTAAGGTATAAAATTCCTATTTTTTAGGGTGGCTCTAATAGCTGAGTTGCTAGTTATAAGTATTACAGAGTGCTCATGGTTGATATTGCTGTAGTAATTGAGTCTTTGCCTACCAGGAGTTGATTTCTTTTGCAACTTGTCTCCTTAATCCAGTATGTTGTTTTGCCACTGCCTTAAATTAACATAACTGCATTCCTTGTTAAAGAATTAAGAAAAATTGCCCATTTAGGGCTTCCCAAGGGACAGACTTTCAGCAAGTGATGTATCCGATTTTATTAGGAGTAAGCTAATGGGCGGTGATCTAAATACTTTGACAAAATAACACATAAAGTAAAGTCTTAGAAATTGCGGTATTGTATTTAAAGACAAAAAAGATTAATGTTGGGAACAAGAATATGTGGTACTTGTGAAACTTTAAAAAGAAGTTCAGACCTCTGGTAGATGCGTCATCTAACCATTTATCTTTAAATCAGATTTATAAATGACCTCATGAGTTTCATTGCTTATTTCTTTTTTCTTTAACCAGACATACATTTTATCTTCCCCAGGTTCAGTTTGAACTCTTGGTTTCATTAAAATATTTCTTTATAATCTCTGGAATGTATAAATTATCAAAAAATGCAAACAAACTTGAGAGCACCTGGCAGCAGCATAGCTGTCATAGTTAGTGTGTTGTGTGTTAGTTTCATCTGCCTGTGTTCCTCACCTCCTCCATTCTTTTCTTCTTGCCATTTTAGTTCACTCCTGACAGTGCTTATCTGCTGCCACATACTCATGTTTATAATGGCTTTTTTCCTGTGCTGCAATTCAGCATACTTTTTTTCTTTTCATTCAGAAATAATCATTTTCATAAGATGGATTAGCTTTTCAGTGGTTATCATATAGGCTGTTACATGCTGTTGCCAGTCCTTCAGTGCAGTGTGACTGCTGCAGTTTATCCCTCTGATTTAAAACTCTGTCATGGATATGGCTTCAGCATGATGTCATATTTCAGCATAATATGGATCATGCATTTCCTTTCTTGTTTTCAGAGCACTTAAACATGCTGAACTTCTGTTATTATTGGTTTAATTAAGTTTTCCACCTTGAATTTTTTTGAGTAATTGCTGAATTTATATCAGTTCATAAGTACAGATCTAACACACAGGGCCCTGTTTGATAAGTTGCAAGTCCAGGTTAGCCTCTCTGCCATTCAGAATTTGTTTTCTAGGAGTTCTCACTTTTGGAGACAAACATGCTGATGAAATCTTGTTTGCCTTAATACGTCATCTCTGCTAAATAAGTACTGTATTCCTCCATGTGTGCTAGTTCTTAGCTGCTTTGCACAGCTCAAGGCATGAGCCTTGCTGCCATTGGTAAAAGTACCTCTGGCAAGAAAGTCCTCTTCTTGCAACTTTTCAACCTTGGAATGGTAGGAGGAGGCTCCTTTATACGTCCGTGCAAGTGTTCTTCCCATCCTAGGTGGGCTAGTGTTTCAGTAAGTTGGGCTTCACACCGGAGATTGGCTTGGACCTTGTCTTCGTAGAGGTTGCCCTCTTATATGATGGGTGGATCAATGATTTGGTGCCTTGTACTTTAGCTGAGGGGGACTGGGTGGGGCCTTGTCTTTACAAAGATGTAGTCTCAAATGACAGAGACCCCATTTTCTCCATATAGTCAGTGTGTTTGACCACTGAGAGTGTGTGCATCCTTGCTCCCACACTGTGTAGGTGCGTCCTGAGGTGTTGGCATAATTTTCTACTTGCTTGCCCATAAGGAGCATTCTGTGGAGTCATCCAGCTATGGATTTATGTACCCGTGTCTGAGATGTATTCTCTTAGCTCCACTCCTTCAGCTGATCTGGACTTTGCTGTCCTCGGTAAAGGAATCATCATAGACTTTCCTTTCAAGAGGATCATTTGTTTAGCTTTGTATGGGAGCTATATGAAGGCACTTCCAGCATGTGCCATTACCACAGAGTAATTTCAGCAGAAGATGTTTGAACTTTTCCCTACTGTTGTGCAGCTGTGGCATTGATATTTATAAGTTTTGGGGGGTATAAATGTACCCACACATGTAGGGTGTATATAAATTTGGGAGGTACCCGGGGGGGGGGGGGGATTTGAGATCAACTAAAAGTGGTTTTCGTTGATATTGTCACTTACTGAAGTTTTACTTTGAATTAATGCCAGTAATTTAAGCTGACTTACCATAGTGTCCTTTTGTCACTTGGAGCAGGAGAAATCAGAGCAGAAATACCAGCATCAAAGAAACATTAGCTATCATTTATGTACTGCAGTTCTTCAGGTTATGATCAAGCGCTCTGAATTTTGAAGCAACCGTATGATTAACATTTGTGAAGACTAGCCACGCAGGTTTTGGAGTTTGCATCAAAATAGAATATCCAGCCCATGACCTAGTGCATTCCCTCGACTCAGAATGCATTGGAAGACCAGCTATATACAGGTCTTGGCCCATTCCCCTGTAGTGGAGACTGTACCGAAAAGTCATGTCTGATATAACAAATATCATAGGACAGCCCAGTGGTAATCTTATGTGCTTTCCCTATAAAATGCCATATTCCCCTGTTCTACTCAAGGTTATTCTGTAGGACAGCTTTATGCTTACCACCACCTGTAAATCCCAAAGTATTGTTTCAGAAGTCAGTTTTACGATGGACTCAAATGATACTTTTTGTTCCCATTATAGCCTTTACACATCTAGTCTGCCTTTCTTAAGGAACTGAATAGCTAAGCCCTCAAGATCCTTTCTCTTTTTCAAACTGCCATTCTGTTTTGTCAACGTTAAGGAGGAAAAAAAAAAACAAAAAGAAGCATTGTTATTGGAGATATGTACTCTAAAAAATATTTTACTAAAAAGGTTAAACTCTTTTGTTCCCAAACTTATTGAAACTTAATCAGAATACTTCTTTACCGTATCAGGAACATTTAGATATGTACTCTAAGTAGCTGTGTGTCCATGAATTACCAATCAAACACAATGTTCGGTTAATACATTTAAAAACTAAACATTTATAGCCATCATTTAAAATTAGAACGTTAAAAAATGCATTATTTACAGTACTTTATCAGTTTAGTAAAAATACATTTTAAATAACCTTAACCAAATTAATAGCATTAAAAAGTCCTTTGTTATCCTGGTGAACTGTACACATTTAAACAAAAACTAATACTGGAACAGTGATTTATGATTTTAGTGACCATGCTGACATGGCTTTATACATGACAGTATAGTTTAAAAATAGAGTTGGGTTTTTACTAGTAGTATACTTATAAAAGTTTTGAAACTGTTGCATACATCATAATGCTAGCTTCCCACACTGTCCTATAATTGTGGCATGCAGGCATTACATAATATCATCACTGTTTGGGTAGTTAGCAATCATGGAAATGTATTAGTTAATTGGGTAATGCCAACCTGTTAAATTAACAGCTTGGTGAAAACTAACACACTGACCAGGTTTTGTTTCTGTTCTATACATTTTTATTTGTGCATGTATGTGTAGGACACCCAATCCAGTGGACATCAGCCAAATATCTATTTGGTCAACACAAACAGATGGTCAACAGATGTGCAAGATTGCAATCCCCAGGTAGGGGAATATTCCCTTTCCTCTGGGATTGTGTGATCTCAGAGTTAGTATACTGCAAAGACACTTGCCATTGGTTTTTAGCCTCTCGTGTAATCCCCATATCATACGCAGAACGTGTTGATATTTGCAGGTTTGGTGTTTTTATGTAAATCTCTATCTGTCAGTGTGATCTGGTGTCCTACACCTGTATAAACATATGCACACGTGTTTGTAGATGTAAATATATAGCATGTATGTGTGTTGGTGTGTGTGTATATGTGTGTGTGTGTGTGTGTGTGTATGTATATATATATATATATATATATATATATAATATGTATGTATATATATATGTATTCGTGTCAGACATCCTATCGAAATGAAAGAATGCTGACACCCAGGAGATCAAAACCATTTGGTTGACACAGACGGATGGTCGATAGGTGTGCAGGATAAACAATCCCTAGGTAAGGGAGTATTTCATTTCCCTGGGAATTGTGTGATATCTGAGTTAGTATGTATAATTAGCAGGAAGTGTGGGGCGTGCATTGGTTTAGTCTGTTTGAGTAAATCTCACGCACAGAACATGTGCAAATTTTTTCGGTTGACATTCTGACATCAGTCTTCATCGTGTCATTTTGATAGGATGCCCAGCAACCCAGGTCTTAGTGCGTGTGTGCACACAGTTTTCAGTCCACAAATGTTCCAGTGTCAGATTTGCAACCTTTCCCTCGGCATGCGTCATCAGCACTCATTAAGGCATTAGCCTTTCAGCACTAAAGTATGAAATTTTTCCCTTTTAATATATTCGCTTCAGTTTAAAATGCACTTTACTTTGCAAGAGTAGTAGGATAAAATTGATTGTTGCCCATATTCGTCCACCACTGTGGTAATGAGTCCCACTCCAAGACACTCATTTCTTTCATTAAGCCACGTATATTGTCACTGTTTGAATTTCTCAAAACACACTGTGTAACTTAAATCATACGTTTACTGAAGTAAATGTCATATCAGTGCAACTATTTCAAATGTTTTCAGATATGTAGAAATTCTTAGTCTTAAATGACAATGCAAAGGACATACATTTTATCTTGCATTGAAGTTCTGCACAGTCCAAGACTGTTTGCCTTAACAATAAATAGCTGTTTTTAATTTTTCTTCTAAGATAGAATGCCTTCATGGGGGCAGACATCCTGACATGTTCTTTAATTTTTGGAAGGCTTCTTTTTCCCTGTAATGCACTGAGAGGAAACTTTTAATGAGATTAATTTTCCTTAGTGTTGTCAAGAGTACAGTTCCATTCATTTAATAGTAGTAGTGGGATGTATCCTGTTAAAAATGAGAATCCACAGTAAAGGTTTAATGCCTGGTTTACAATAACCCTTTTGTTTCTTTGCGTACTTGCTGCACAGTCTGTAAAAAGTGCTTGTACTGTGGACCCTTTAAGCCTGATTCAGTTTAGAGACTGGCTGAATGAGTGACTATTGCACATGTATTGGAAGAGGCAGTTTGTACGTGGATATCAAGGCTGAGTGGAAAGGTTGTCTTTCTGGTGTAGCTGTTGCACTATGACACAGAATGTGCAGTACCTGTTCAAACTGCTAGCCAAGGGTCCTTCAGAGTGCACTACAACCATCATGCATGCCATTAGATTCCCACCCTGTCTTCACACCAACTTGTCAACCAATTCTGAATGGGATCCGTCACATAAAAAGCACATAGGAGAGATTCTTCCTCCCTGTAGATTGAACATTGTCCTTCAAAGGCTGAAGCTGCCCCTTCTTTCAACACAGAACTTTCCACTCCACTCAGATTTCCCTCTTGGAAAACCTTGATCCTGGTACCAGTTACCTATGCCAGAAGGGATTCTGATCTTAAGGCTCTTGCATGCAAGGCGCTTTATATAGTTCTCCACAAATATAAGATCAGCCTTAGAAATCACCCATTCTTCCTGCCATGTTGTCAGAGGTATTAAGGAATACAGGTGCATCTCTTACTTGAACATCTACTCTTACATTGAGCTGAGTGAACAGCTGTAACATGTGTGTGCATGCATGTATAAACATTCAATGTCAGATGTGTTTGAGCATTACTCTGTGATGTTTTAGCGTATGGTGTCTTATTTGTTCAGTATGTCTTTTATATGAATATATAGTTTTCACAAAGTTTAGTTGTGTTTGTTGAAAGTTGTTTATTTGCTTATTTTATTTTGGTACAGTCTCTTGCTGCTGATCACATTTTGAAGCTGATGACAACTGTAGATCCCAAGTAAGTTTTTACTTTGATTTGTTTTACCAGTAGAGCTTTTTATTGCTGTGATTGTGAAGAATAATTCAGTTCTTAAATAGCCATGATTTTTCCTTAGAAAGATGTAATTTAATAATTGGGTCTCTCTCATTTTATTTATATACATATTTGCTATTTTTACTAAAAATAAAAGCAGAAGCCATATTTATGATAGACAAGCTGATGAATTCATCCATTGATTTTTTTTTTGCATGTTATGATGTAGATATCAGTTGGTAGGGTTGTCTTTTTTAGTGCACAGAACAGATTTTGAATGCAGATTATCAATATTTCTGGCTTTTTTTTTTTTTTTTTATTTTGCATCTACTCGTCTTAGGAGAGTTTTCATACTAAGTTCATATGCTATATGCTACACTTACCTGGCAATGTTCAGCATGTAGAAGTGGGTGGCTGTTTTCTGATAAAACTTTCTATTTACTGAGGCTATGATAAATGGGGAGGAGCCTTGCTCAGAGACTTAAATATGCTTAGGATAAAACAATCAAAACCTGTACTAACACTGCCTATTGTACCCCCCCCCGGGGGGGGGGGTCACAAGTCTGCGGCACTATAGAGGAAAACTTTTAACTGTCCTTGTAGCCAGAGTAATGGTGATTGTCTAGACCTCCTTATGTGGGAGTTGTTCCACCTCAGAGTCCCCGGTAATGACTGAAGCATAGGCACTGGGGTAAACGCACTGCAAGGGTATGTCCATATCCAGCTATCCTGCAGGGAAGTATTGGATCACACCCCCACCACCAAGGTGCTGAGCTCATTCTTGGCAAACAAGCAGTTGAGCCAGCACTGTTTTTTCACCTGTGTAGAAGACGAGACCAGGAGAGTTGTTGACACTGTCCAGCCCTAGATAGTTGGCCAAAGCTGGTGGTTAACCATACTTATTTCAAACAGCAGATCTGATGCTATCCGTGTCATTATTGATGGGGTGTAGGATCCGACATTGGATCCAAGCTGACAACTAAGAAGACCTGAGCTCATGCTCCTCCTCTTCCCAAGATCCCTTTGTTACCCAGAACCCTCAGATCTCATTTGACAAAATTTCCTTCGAGACGTGCTTCCTGCAGCCCAAGCAAATAGGTTCAGATAAGTAGTTTTTTTTTTTTTTTTTTTTTTTTTGCTGTCTCGCATCTCCTACCTTACCTTCTATCACCCTTGGGTAGTTTCCTCCCCTCCTAGAAATCTTTAAAGTACTTTTTAACTCCCTTTCCCAGGTTCCCGCCCTTGCTCTTCCCGGGTCTTTGGTAGCCCTTTTTTCCATTCCTTTCCCCTTCTACTCCCCACCTCTACCCTTTTTTACTGTTGTGCAGTTTGTGGGTTGTGTGTGTGTGTGTGTGTGGGGGGGGGGGGGTGGGTGGGTGGGTGTGGGTGTGGGGTGGTCTGAAAAGCCCACTGGTTTTAAAAGGTGCTCCTCATGCGGTCAGAAAATGGCGCATTCTGACTCGCATGAGGAGTGTGTTTACTGTCTGGGAAAGAACATCTGGATGTTGAATGTGATATTTGTGCTGGATTCAACCCCAGGCCTCTTCTAGACTGCAGGAATAAGCTACTGCTGTAAGGGCTGGCCAAAGGGAGTCCCTTGGTTTTGGGTTCCCATTCTAAACCTCCCTTGTATCCCAAGAGAAAGTCTTCATCCTCAAGGGATTTTCCTGCCAAAAAGCCGAGGCTGTTGGATCGCAGCTGCCCAGATCCAAGGCCAGCCTCGCTAGCTTTGGATCCAGGCTCTTCTGCTCAAAGAGCCCCGGCTTCCTCTGGATCCGAGACCTCAGAGCCTCGGAGGTCCTTGGATCCGAGCCAACTTTGACTGTCCTTGGATCTGACCTACCCGTCAGATCCAACTTTGATCCCTTCTACGTCCTCAGATCCAAGCAGACCCTTGAGACTCTCGGATCTGACAGTTTTGTCGGATCCAGTCTTTATTGAAGGCTTCCCTCTCCAGACCCAGGAGATTGGATCCCAGGCTTTCAAGCAGGTCTCATTCTTGAGACCACAGGCCCTCAGCTAGGTCGGGTCATTCTTCACTATCTTCCCCTTCCGTCAAGAGTCTGCTCCCGTCAGATGTGGGTAGGATTATGAGGAGCTTTCTCAAGGCCCAAATCGAGTTGAGATTGTTTTCAGCCCCTGCCCACTTACCCAGGGGATTCTACTGAAGAGCTGCCTGGCTGTCCTGCCCTGGAGGCGGTCGGGGGTCTTCGCTCCCTCCACCCACTAGCCTGGGCAAGTATTACCTCAGATCAGTGGGTATTAAACATTGTGTCCAGGGGTTGCCTCATACCCTTTTTTCAGCCCCATCCAGCTCAAAAAAATCTTTCCTGGAATGACATTCATAGTGTTTCACTGTTGCAGTCATTACACTTTGGTTATCCTGCTGGCAGGTGACCCGCAGTCGGCCCGAGTTCCAAAGTCTTGGTCCGATGTTGGTTGCTGTCACCTCTTCCCTGATGTCAGTGCGCCAGGGGTATAAAATTTGCAACCAACGCCATTTTCTTCTGTCTTTCTTGCCGCGCGGTGCCAGAAGCAAAAGCAGTTAGCAAGTGCCGGTCGGCCGACTCCTGAGATTTTCAGAATTGAGTTTCAGAACCGAAGTCTTCAGTAAAGCTAAGTACACCGTTGGGGAAACCTTTTCTTGCTCCAGAACGATGTCAGTAAAAGTTAATAATGTATTTCTTGTGGGAAGCAAATACCTCATAAGGACTTTCACTCTTACTGTATTCCTTGCCTAGGCCCTGACCATGATGTCACTAGTTGTCGGTTTTGTGCTAGATTCAATAAACGCACTATTAAACGTCGGTTTGATTTTGCTTTACATTATTTTGACCGACGGTTTAATTACATAATGCCGTCAGGACAACCGGAATTTATAAAAAACGCAAAGACAAAGAAAAGGACAGGCATCTGAGATCCAAAACTGACGACAAAGCCTCTTCTAGGCCAGTCGCCGGTTCTCAGTGAGTCGCTTTCGCAGCCCCCGACACCCGCTACCTCTGAGCGTAACCGACAGGCCTGTGGAAACTCAAGGTATTGGGCCTATGGAAACTATGCAATCAGATGGGTCCGGAGCCGCTGAGCAGGCATCTGCTTCTGAGGGTGTTTTCCGACCTTCACAGCTTACAATTAAGCTCACTACAGCAGTAAAGGCAAAGTCAAAAACACCATTAAAGACAAGGAAACAAGTACAGCATTCTCCAAAACGGTCATCCATGCCAAAAAAACAGATGCTTAAAATGGCCGAAGACCTAATTACTTTAATCAGGGGTTCCCTTCCCCCTCCTGACCAAAGGCCTAGGAAAGACACCGATTATGATTCCTCTGACCAAGTTTCCATTTTCTCTGATTCCTCTTCTGATCAGGGATATTCCCTCCCTCCCTATGAGGACTTTGATGCAGAAGAGTCCATACCTTCAGCCTCTCCGCCTGAGGATTATTCTTTTGGGGAAACCCTGCACACCATGAGGGAGCATTTCCATTGGGAGAGTCAGGATTATTCAGAATCCAAGAAAAGGCTTTTATTCCCTCAGGACAGGCCTCTGGCCATCCCCCCCTGTGCTTGATATTGTTTATGATGTTTTTTCTGAATCCAGTCTGTCTCCTGATTCTTTACCCCCTGCACCAGAGTCCCTGACTGTCATAAATGTCTTTGCAAAAACCCAGCTGCAGACCCAGAAACAATTTCCCAGGGTCCTAAAGGGGTTAAGGCTTCCACTGCTAAAAATCCTGTCCCCTCGGATAGGGATTCCAGAGCTGTGGACAGATGGGGGGAAAAAAAGTTTACACTTCTGCTACTTTAGCTGTAAGAGCTTTAAACTGTCAGTTTCACATGCTTAAATACCAACAGTACCTCATGTCATTGTTAAAACAGAAAATGGTTTCAAATACAAAAGGTCATGACAGTAAGGAAATGCAGGATTTATTGCATGCAGTTTAACAAGTGGGAAATCATACTCTGCAATGTGGTTTTGATTCATTAGAGGCTTCTTGTAGAGCCGCAGTTACAGGCTCTGTTATTCGAAGGCATGCTTGGTTGAAAGAACAAAGTTTACCTGGCCATGTTAAAGTAAAAGTATTGGATGCTCCATTACAGCATAATACCTTGTTTGGTGTTAAGGCAGAAGAGGTGTTAAAGAAAATGGAGGATAAAGCAAAGCCAATGCAAACAGAGAAAGATTTCTTACAGGTTCAACCACCTAGATTTAGCAGAAACTGGCCTTTAAAAAATTGGTCCTTTCCAGTGTCAGACAGGCCACAAAGAGGCAGATACAGATGCCCCAGAGGTAGATCTCAGCCCCAAGGCTCCTACAGACCTAAACAATGGGGTGCTTCAGCCCCCAAAGGAGGGGAGAACAAATCACAACCTTATAGAAAACAGTCCCAATGACTTCCCTCTGCAGATGCCAAGCACTTACCTTTTGACAGCACCCCTAGGGGGGAAGCTAGCACTTTAATCAAAAAATTGGCACATGATCACTCAGGACCAATGGGTGCTGAATATTGTTTCTCAGGGTTACAGGTTCCACTTCCACATGCTCCCAAAACCAAAAGGTATGCCAGACCTGCCACAAAACCAATGGGCAGAGGCACAAAAACAGATTACTGCTCTTTTGGATGTGGGAGCTATTCAAAAGGTTTCACAGCAAGAACAGGGACAAGGATTTTACTCAAGACTTTTCTTAGTGCCCAGAAAGGACAAAGCCTGGAGACCAGTACTGGGACCTGTCAATCCTAAATACTTTCCTGGATGTTCCAAAATTCAAAATGTTAACACTACATCAACTTTTGCCCATGCTGAGCAAGAAGGCTTGGCTAGTTCCTTTGGACCTCAAGGAGGCATACCTGCATGTCCCAATCAGACAATCTTGCAGAAGATACCTCAGATTCATAGCAGGCTCAATGCATTACCAATTCTCTGCACTGCCCTTTGGCTTATCTACTGCGCCCAGGGTCTTCACAAAATGCCTGACACCAGTAATTGCATTTTGCAGACAAAAAGTAATTCAAATATATCCCTACTTGGACGACTGCCTTATTCAAGCAGAGAGCAAGGACATTCTTTTAAAGCATCTGGCGTTTGTAAAAAGATTGCTAATTTGTGTAGGGTACACAGTAAACGAAAAGAAATCAAAACTAGTGCCCTCTCAAGAGATAATATTCCTGGGTGCAAGCTTAAATACAACTGCCCAGATGGCTTATCTCACGCCAGACAGACAAAGGCAACTGACTCATTACTTTCAAATGATGGCAACAAAACCCCAGCTCCCTGCAAGAAAAATTCTGCAGGCCCTGGGCTCCATGGCATCCTGCATTCTACTAATTCCATATGGAAAACTGCATATGAGGAAACTACAATGGTATCTAAAAAAGTGTTTGGACACAGCATTGTCACAGCCTGGAGACAATCATACCTTTAATTCCCTGCCCTACAATAGGAGTTTCGATGGTGGGCCCAGGCCTGTCACCAAGGGGCAGCCTTTCACTTTACCCACAGCCAGGCAGACAATAACAACGGATGCATCGGATTATGCCTGGGGGGGCACATATGGCAGGAAAATGTATTCAGGGCACATGGACCAAGGAACAAATGCATCTTCACATCAATCAAAAAGAGATGCTAGCTGTACAGAATGCCCTGACCGCTTTCAAGGGCCTAATACATCCAGGGTAACTATTAATAAAGACGGACAATACCACAGTTATGTGGTACATAAGCAAGGGGGCATACATTCCTACCCCCTATGCAGACAAGCCATGACTTTGTGGAACACAGCATTGACCTATCAAGTACATCTGCAGGCACAATTCTTGCCAGGAACAAAAAATACACTGGCAGACGAACTAAGCAGAAATCTAATGGATCCTCACGAATGGAAGCTAAATCCACAAGTGTTCAGCATGATAATGGGGAAATGGGGACGCCCAGACATAGATTGTTTTGCCTCCCCTCACAATTACCAAATACAGAAATTTTGCACAAGAACTTGTCACTCTCAAGCATGGAAAGTGGATGCTCTATCATTCAGCTGGGAAGGCCTGACCATCTATGCCTTCCCTCCGATGCCTCTTCTCACCAAGGTGCTACTAAAAGTCAGGAAAGGCCAAAAGTGATCCTGATTGTACCAGACTGGCCATGCCAGCACTGGTACCCAATCCTAAAGAATTTGTCTCAAGGCCCAGCTTGGCTTCTACCTCAAATTCCTCATCATCTGACACAACAAAACAATCAGATTCTGCACCTCTCTCTAAAGCTGTTATGGGGTTCATTTTAGAAGCCAGGAGGCTCAGCACTAGGAAATCTTATCCACAAAAATAGAAGAGATTCTGTGCTTGGAACCAGGCACAAGGGCTCTAACCACTTGTCCCTAATATACCTCAGATTTTACAATACCTAACTGAGGTGCTGGACAAAGACTTATCTTTCTCATCTATTAAAATCCATGCCTCTGCCATTTCAGCTCATTACAATACGGAACATCCTATTTTTTCACATCCTCTACTACGACAGTACCTCAGAGGGGCCAAAAATATAAGACTCCCAAGGAGAGCATCAGTACCTACTTGGGACCTCAATTTTGTTATAGAAAAACTCACACTGCCTCCTTTTGAACCAGCCAGCACAGCTGATCTAAAATTCCTGTCATGAAAAACTGCTCTGCTCCTAGCAATAACTTCAGCAAGAAGAGTCTCAGAGTTGCAGGCATTAATCGCTGTGGAACTTTTCCTCATTTTTCATCAGGACAGGGTTTCTCTTAGGACAACCCCAACATTCATGCCAAAAGTGGTCTCCAGTGTGGCCTTAAACCAACCCATTCATTTACCCACTTTTTACCCAAATCCCTAGAATAAAGGGGAGAGACTTCTGCACGCTTTGGATATACACAGACAGCTATGATTCTACTTGGACAAAACAAAAGCTTTCAGAAAAAACTGAGCAACTGTTTGTAGCATATGCTGCAGGATCACAAGGAAAGCCTATTACAAAGCAGACAGTCTCGAAATGGATAGGACACTGCATCCTCTTCTGTTATGCACAACATGGCAGATCAGTGCTTAAGGGCATTAGGCCTCATTCTACCAGAGCAGCAGCTTTCCTCCGAGGAGTACTAACCAAAGACATTTTAGAAGCTGCAACCTGGAGCTCGGTGCACACTTTCACCAAGCACTACCACTTACCTCTCTACTCTAAATCCAGAGCAGGCTTTGCCACTGACGTTCTGCAGGGCTTGTTAGCCTCTCCAAATCCAATTTAGACCCAGCCACCCAACTTCAGCTTTGGGATTGTACCCAAGTGTAATGACTGCAACAGTGAAACAAGATGAACATAGTACAGTTGTGTACCTACCATAAATGTAGATGTTGGAGTGTATTCACTGTTGCAGTCCGGGTTACCCACCCACCATCCCCTTTTTTTCCATTGCTGAGACTTTTCTGTACTTCTCATCTCTGTACTACCTGTGTGGTGTATTTGCTTTTAGATGAAGGAAATGTTTATAGTAATATATGGATTTTTTGGCATAGTTTTATCTTTCCAGCCTTCCTGTCTGGGGGTACCTGACATCTGGGGCAAGAAAAACTGAAGAAAATGGCATCAGTTGCAACTTTTATACCTCTGGCACACTGATGTCAGGGAAGAGGCGACAGCAACCAACGCCGGACCAAGACTTTGGAATTCGGGCCGACTGCGGGTCACCTGCCAGCAGAATAACTCAAGTGTAATGACTACAACAGTGAATACACCCTTCAAAAAAAGAGCCATGCAGGAGGTCCCAACAGGACAATGAGGGTCTGAAACTTACTGTCCCTTCTTTTTGGTGCCCAAAAAAAAACGGTGGCTTTCATCCCCATTCTGGACCTCAGTGTTTTAAATTTGTCTGTCAAGAAGTTAAAGTTCCGGATGTTCAGTCCGTTCTGCCGCCTCTGTGCAAGGTTGATTGGATGTGCGCAGTGGATGTCAAAGATGCGTACCATCACATCAGAGTCGACAGATGCTCCAGGCGATACCTGTGCTTCCGGCTGGGGGACAGTCACTCTCAGTTCAGAGCCCTGCCCTTTGGAATCACTTCAGCCCCCCCTGCATGTTTACCTTACCAAATGAATGGCAGTGGTAGCAGCCCATCTTTGGCTGCAAGGTTTCCAGGTCTTTCCATACCTGGACGATTGGCTTCTCATGGCACCCACAAGGCATCATCTCACACTAGCCATGGATTACACACTCCAGTCTCTTTCAGGACCTAGGCATCACAGTCAACTTGCCCAAATCTCATCTTGCCCAGTGTCAGAGCCTGGAATTTATTGGGATCCTTCTAGACACGGTGTCAGAGACTGCAGCACTTCCCCCATGCAGAGTCCAGATGATTTGGGAACAGGTCCTTCGTCTTCTGGATCTGATGCATCCCGCAGTCCATTTAATCTCGTAGGTGTTCAGTTAAGTGGCGGCAGTGATTTAGTCCCTCTCGCTAGATATCACATGCGAGTTCTATAGTGGACCCTAGCGGTGCAATGGTCAGCTCTTCATCCCATATCCATGACCATCAAGATTTCTAAAGTCTGCAGACATCACCTTGCTTGGAGACTCAAAGCTCAGGACCACCTTCTAGGCAGACCCTTCTGTCTTCCGCAAGCTACGTTGACCACAGATGCCTCCCTGTTGGGGGGGGGGACATTATCAGGGAAGGACTGTTCAAGGCGCATGGTACCCCTTAGAGACCAAATTGCACATCACTGTCCTGGAGATGAGAGCAGTCCTTCTAATGTTGGAAGCCTTCCAAGACTCTACCCCTCTCAGGACTATTGCAATTCAGTCAGACAACATGGCAGTGGTCTGGTACATCAACAAACAGAGGGGAACACTATTTTATTTCCTGTGCAGAGAGCCCATGAGAGTGTGGGAATGGGCTATGTCTTCAAGGCACTTTCTTCTCACAATGCATATTCCTGGCAGTTCCAATATGTTAGCCGACAAACTTAGCAGATCTATCCTGAGTCCTCATAAGTGGTCCCTAAATTTGTCAGTGACACTTCGAATATTCAACCAGTGGGGTCTCCCTTGCTCTGACCTTTTTCCCCTCCAGTCAGTCACAAGTGCAGCAAATACTTAGCCCTGATCCTCCCAATGAGAGAGTCACCCAGGGACGCTCTGGTTCACAGTTGGCCATTTGGACTTCTTTATGCCTATCCCCCAACTCCCCTCATTCCCAAGTCTTACAGAAAGCTAGTCACCTGAAGACTCCTCTCATCCTCAATGCCCCCTTCTGGCCTCGTTGGGCATGGTTTCCCCTCCTTTGGTCTCATCTGAAATATCCGCCTTAGATATTAAATCCCATTCCGGATCTCATTTCTCATCATTGGGGCTTCTTCCCAACCTTCAGTCTCTTTGTCTGACTGCTTGGTACCTTCAATTTCAGTAATTCTTTCCCAGTCCAAGCTTCCTTCCCCAGTTAAGACCATTATTTTGGCATCTCAAAAGCAGTCTACCAAGAAGGGGTATTCCAGCAAATTGAGCAGGTTCTTTATATGGGCAACACAACACAGTCTTGATCCCCGTTCAGTTTGTCCTTGAAATCTTGTTGTTCCTGGCCTATCTTTTTCAACAGGGGGATAGTTTCTCTATGATTAAACTCCATCTGGGTGCCATCTCCAACTTTCATTTGAACGAAAGTCCCACCTTTTCTTTTAGGCTGTGCAAGGCCTTCCTTAAAGGGATCTTTCTAGTTAGACCTCATGTAAAGGATTCCTACCCCCCCCCCCGGGATCTCATGCTGGTGCTGCAGTCTTTGACGCAGAAATGTTTTGAGCCTCCTGTGTGCCTCGTATTTTTGTCCTGGAAGATGTCCTTTTTGGTGGCAATTACTGCAGCCAAGAGGGTCTCTGAATTGCAGGCTCTGTGTACATAAAGCCTCCCTTCATGGTGTTCTGTAAGGATAGGGTGTCTCTCAGGACCAATCCTTCCTTTGTCCGTAAGGTAGCTTCCGAGGTGAATCTTAATCAGTCGATTCAACTTCCTGTGTTCTTTCCAAATTTTTGCAATAAAGGAGAATATCAGTTGCATAGTTTGGATGTTCATAGGCAGTTATGTTTTTAACTCAAGCAGACCGAAATTTTTTGAAAGTCTTATCAGTTCTTTGTTACTTTTTCTCATGCCAGGAGAGGTAAAGTGTTTTCCAAGGTGTCTATTTCTCATTGGATTGCCAGCTGTATTTCTTATATTTACGAAAACAGACACCTGGAGTTCAATGGACCAGTCAAAGCTCAGCTCACTCTGCTAGGACGGTAGCCACATCATCTGCCTTCTTGGCTAAACTTTAGATGAGATTTGTGCTGCTGCTACTTGGTCTAATCCCCATACCTTTGTTGCTCATTACAAGTTAGACAGGAACAGGGCTTTCTTTGGTTCTTCTGTCCTCTTGGCATATCCTTCTAGTGCTGGATTTGGGGGAAAAAACCTGGAGAACCATATCTGCTGTAGTCAAGAGTGCTGTGTAGGCAACTTGGAGACATATTTAACCTTTTTTTTTTTTTTTTTTTTTTTTTTTTACTACCAAAAAGGGGGGAGGGGTGCTCTCTACAGCCTCTTGCCTGAATTAGAAGAAACTTTTATAAAGCGTATTTATAGGTAGGTACTCTGCTAGGGCTATCTGCCTGGAGGCATTTATAAGCCTAGCTGGAATGTGTTCGCTTTCGCCACCCCCACCCCCTTAGATTACTTCCCTGTGCGTCTGTCCAGCAGAGCCATTGAAGTGATCCCTGGGGTAAACTTTGTTTCCCATCCACTTGTCAAGGTTTCTCTTGAAGAGGGTTAGCGAGGAGCTCTACCTAATGTAGATTGGAATCTTTTTCCAGAACATGGGAAGTCTCTGGGACAGGGACTCTATCCCTCCAGCACGTCCTATTTATTCTTGTGGTGAGGTTTAGATCCCTGGAGCGTGTGGTTTGAGGGGATATGCTTTTCATTAGGTGGAGCATGTCCATCAATTCTGGGTTGGACATGGCCTAGTATGAGAGCAGAGATCACCTCTGAGTAGCCGGTGTGTAACCGAGTACAGCTGGAGTTTCTTCAGTCGAGCTGCATAGGTCATCTGCTTGAGGCCAGTGATCCTCTTGGTGAGATACTTCTGTGGTATTTCCAGTTGTTGCAGGTGTCTTGTAAGGTACATCCCAAATGAGGCATTATACTCTATGATGGGTCTGATGAGTGATACATAGAGGGGGCTCAATTACCTCTTTCGATCTGGATGCACACCCTTTTGTGATTAGGTGGGCCACATTTAAGGATTTTCTAACCACTTTGGCAATGTCATTATCAAAGGAGAGGTTACTATCTAGTTGAGTCCCCAGATCCCTTATTACATCTTCTGTATTTAGGTGGCTACCACCTATGTGGTAGTTTGTGGGTACTTTGTTTTTTTCTAAAGGGGATGACTATGCACTTTTTGGCATTTAGCTTGAGGCCATGGTTTTGACACCAGGTGTCTGTCTCAGTGAGACCCTTTTGGAGGATGTGTCTGTCAGCCGGAGAGTCAGATATAGCCCCTAGTTTGCAGTCGTCTACGAACTTGGTCAGCCATAG
Organism: Protopterus annectens; assembly: GCF_019279795.1. Classification (NCBI taxonomy): domain Eukaryota; kingdom Metazoa; phylum Chordata; order Ceratodontiformes; family Protopteridae; genus Protopterus; species Protopterus annectens. Next base: position 1,093,976,999 of record NC_056744.1, read on the forward strand.
TCCTCCTGTACTTGCCTGTATCTCGGAGAAGTATATGACTAACATTGAGGGGTCGTGGGACTGAGCCCTGGGGAATGCCACTTGTAACCGGTTTAGAGTCAGACCTAGCTCCCGCAACTCTTACCATGTGGGTTCTGTCCATGAGCCAGTTGGCAACCCATCTTGTGACATAGGGGTTTATGTTCAGGCTGGTGAGCTGGTCTCATACGTGAGCGGGGAATGGTGTTGAAGGCCTTTGCGAGGTCTAAGTAGGCTGTGTGAACCACCTTTCCCTCGTCTATAGCCTTAGTAACGGTCTCAGAGAAGTCCACCAGGTTTAGGAGGCATGATCTGCTCTTAAAGCCAAACTGGGTAGGGTCCAATGTTTGGAGGTTCCCAGTGTCTCTGTTAATGAGATCCATGATGATGCATGTGCTCCATAGCTTTGCAGACCAAGCTAGTCAGGCTTATAGGGCGATAGTTCCCGGGGTCCGTTGTGGCTCCACTTTTGTGGAGCGGAATAACCGTTGCTGTGCACTACTCTGTGGGCACATAGCCTGTGGAGAGGCTGAGTTTAAACAGTGTGGTTAGGTGAGAGGTTAGTTCATCTTTGAGGTTGTGTAGGACTCAGCCTGGGACACTGTCCGGTCCCATTGATGCTCTGGTTTTGGCTTTGGAGAGGGCTGTTTTAACCTGAGTGTGTGATTTCAGGAGCACTACATTCTTCTGGTATTGTTATTGGCCCTTTTGGGCGTGAAGTTTGCACTGAACCTGTCTGCCAGGATGTTGGCTATATCGATTGGTTCAGTGTATTTTGTGCCATTCTGCACTAACTCCGAGCAGATCTGAGAATTGCCACTTAGATTCTTGACACAGCTAAAGAATGCCTTTTGGTTATCTTTGGAGTCCATGGCAATTTTTCTTTCGAAGCTAGCCTTGGATAATTTTATGAAGGAACGTAGTTTCGTGCTGATACTGTTCAGGGATGTCTTCCCTTCTTTGGATTTTACTCTCTTCTGTTCTAGTTTCCTCCTTCTATTGTATAGCTTGTTTATGGCAGGGGTCCACCAGTCTGGTTTCTTTTTCTTGGATGAGTGAGTCTTGGTTTTGCTTGGGATAGCACGGTCCATGCATTCTTGTAGGTGCCCGTAGAATGCATTAGTAAACTATTTTGCAGCTTGGACAGCGTTATCCTTTAGCATGGGGGCTTTGAAACTTCCCACCTCGGTCTTAAGTAACGTGAAGTTTGCTATTGAAAAGTTTTTTTATGGTGGTTTCTTTGACCGGAGGTGGTTTCGGAATATGGATATCCAGAGTGATTAGTTTATGGTCCGATCTAACCAGAGAGGGGTTGACCTCCGGTGTGGAACACCGGTCGCCCATGTTGGTGATAACCATGTCCAATATGTTGTCACCTCTGGTGGGGGTGTTGACCAGTTGATCCAGGCATTTGAGTTTATAAATTCTAGGAAATGTTGGGCAAGGGAGTTTGTACTTGAGTAGTTCTCCCACTTAATGTTTGGGTAATTGATATCACCCAATATCAGGGTGTTTGGTAGGACCTTTGTTTCCCACTGTTTCCAGAATGCGGAGTGGGGGTCCTGGGACATGGTGGGTGATCTGTAGCAAGCTGTAATTTGAGCAGCAGTTTTGCCATTTGTTAGTTGCACAATTTGTTAGTTGCACGTGGATGATCTCTGAAGCATCGTGTTGTGCCACTAACCTGGAGGTGTGGGTATCCTTGATGAATATGGATACTCCCCTGAGTTTTGTATTTCTGTCCGGGTTTTGTGGCCGAAATGTATGGTATGAGATACAGCCTGGTAGTGCTGGGGTGCTCTTTGGAGCCTTAAACCAGGTTTCTGTTACTGCACATATATCGATTTTCTCCATACTGAGGAGTGCCTAGAGTGCGTGCATTTTGAGGTTTAGACTTCTGGCATTGAGTAGCATTACCCTCAGTTTTTTGTTACTTGTGCTATTTACGGCGGTGGGTTTGTCTCTTGAGCCTTGCCTGAAAAAAGGCATTATGGGGGTGGCAAGAGCCTTGGCCAGTATTCAAAAGCCTAAGGGTGACAGGTGCAAGCCGTCTATCGAAGTAGTGTGGCTTGTCGAGCATGTCATCCCTGGCTGGCAGACACTGGATCCCCTTTGACACCAGAAGCTTAGCCAGTTGTTGAAATTGATCATTTTTTCTCAATACCGTGGTATCGCTCTTGGTGAGGGCAGGATGCTACTGTGGGTCAGGGTCATACCTGTCTGGGCTACGTGATCAGAGATCTCCTCCATGGCTCTCTTCATGTAGTCCTGAAAGGTACGGCTCGGGTCATTCTCACCAACATGTACAATGAAAGAGTCATATTTGTACTTGTTCTGGAGTGACCTGAGTGCTTGTGTTATGTGGTGGATCCTGGCACCCGACAGGCAGCTAACAGTAACCTTCTCCTTGTTCGTCCTAGTGAGTGAGACGTCAGTGTGCCTGACTATAGAGTCACCTATTATTAGCGTGTTGGGTATGTTATTTTGCCTTAAGGGCTGTTATTGCGTGGCACACTGGTTTTGTGAAGCATGTGTTTCATGGTTTGTGTTGGGGGGGGGGGGTTTGAGGTTGCTTGGATATCTGCTTTTGGAGGTCTCTGTTGCTTTTGCAGATTTTTATTTAGACCCTTCAAGTATGTTCATGTATTTATATGCGTTTTTTGCTAGTGCTGGTTTCATAGGTGTATGTAAGACGGGTGGTGTGATGCAAGTAATTCCGTTCTTCTCTTGTCTGCCTGGTCCAGTCTTGGGTTGAGAGAGCTTGGCCTCCAGTTTGGCTGTATAATTGCATCTCTCGCATGTATTAGTGTTTGGTGGAAGGAGGAGAGGGTTGTCTATGTACATGAGGCAATTGTAACATTGCTTCAAAATGTCCAGATTCACCAGTAGAACCATAGAGTACACCTGAAACTGCCCTTTGGACATGCCTGGGTAGGTACAGTGAACTGTTTTACTGATTGGCTGGTAAGGTCGAATAGAGAGCCTTGTCGTCCTGTACAATATTAGGGGGATCTACTGCTATGGTTTATTAGTGCTTGCTGTGAGTTTTGAGCAAGTGCCGAGATGAGAAGTGAATGGTTTGAGTGCTTAAGTTGAAAGTTTGTCTAGTTCCAAGGGAAAAATTGAAGAGTAGACTTTGTGGAGCCGGGAATAGTTATACCCTAGCTAACTGGCGCTGCCCAGCGAGCAAAACCACACAAATGCGGGTTTTGTAGCAGGGAAATGAAAGAGAAATTATGGCCAATAAACTACTCCTTTCTGGGCTGAAACCACTCCTCCAGGGACAGATAAGCTGCTCAAAGCTCCCTCTCTCACAACGAACAGAGAAACTGCCTTCTCTCCAAGTAAGGTATGGGCAAACACAGAAACTTGTAACACAGCCCTGAATTCAGCACTGTTCTGAAAACTGGACTATACTAGCTTAGAAAGGTAGGAAAACAAGTATATTTTTCTGTTTTTGTGATCTTTTCAGTCCAGACTACAGTTCCAGAGAACTCAACACCTTTTTACATTGTTTCTTGATAGAGAGTCCAGATCTTTTTGCAGGTGTATTAAGAGTGTCGTCTTTGTTATGTTGCTGCTTGAGCCCCGCATTTTATCACATTTGTTGAGGTTCCATTCCAGTTTTGTTGCTAATGTGTTGGAAAAGGTTGACAACCCCCTAAATCTGGGTGAATGAGGCTCCTATGGAGAAAGTCAGAGCAAACTAAATTCACGCACGGTGGATCCAGTGCAGGGCTCAACCAAATAGCATCAATCCACACAAAACGAGCCAGCACAAGGTAGATGGCAAGCAGATAAATATCTTTAATGTGACAAAATAAAATCAAACATTGCAAACCGGTTTCGGCCTAACAATGGCCTTCAGTGCAGAATGAAAAGGTTTGAAAAAATGGTGCATTCCCATGTGCCTAATATAGTGAAAACTTTTTAAAGATGTAAGCACAATAAAATTTAAAAAATATGAAATCATGATAAAAGCAAAAGATAAATAAAAAAAATTTTTCATATACATATATATATATATATATATATATATATATATATATATATATATATATATATATATATATATATATATATATAAGGAATCATGTCACCAAATACATATATCAAATTCATATATTAGTCTGAATCTGATAAAACAGTTGCACAGCCAGCATGAATCCCTATTAATATTCATTTAGGCCAGGTTTAAACAAAGCACCCAACCTCGTGATCTACAAGGATTCCATTTTATTAAGCTTATGCCAGCCAGCCAGCTTCAGAAATCCTAGGTAACTGAATTTTGTCAACAATAACAAATTGAAAATGTGCCGTCTTGTGTGTTAAAGTATGTTTGTATAAAGCATTAGTTCATTTCTTTGTTCTAATGGCACTAAGATGTTCACTGATTCGGAATCTCAGTGGTCTAGAAGTTTGACCTACATAGAATGAAAAGCATGTACAGGTGGCTAAATATACTACCCAATCTGTGCTGCAATTACCAAACACCCTGATCTGAAATATTCATGAGGTGTTGGAACTGCTGAATTCTTTGCTTTTGGCCATATATTTACATGCGCTACAATGACCACAAGGGAATGAACCAATAAGTGGGTCTCCAAATAATGTAGTTTGTACAGATGTGGTTGGATGAAATTTTTTATAATGCGTCCGATATGAATTAATTGTTCAGCCTTTACGATATGAAAATGCACATTGTTCTGGTAGAATACCCGACAAAAATTCTTATGTCCGTAATATTCCCCAATGGTTATTAACTATATCCCTAAACCAAGATGTATTGCTCCCAAAAGTAGTTGTAAATCTGATAGGTTCATTTCTTGAGGTACTGGAGGCATCTTGTTAATTTTTTTACTTTAGGAGCTCTGATCGAGGCATCTGTTTAACCTGATTTGATAGCTTGTTGGATATAGGATCTGTTATGTCCTCTGTTTGAATCTGTCACAGAGATCCTTTTGGCATTCTTCGTTGGATTTGACGGATGAGCAAATACGTTTAGTACGTATAAATTGTGATTTGGGGGTGGTTGCTAGAGGCATGTAAAAGTGTTATATTGTGGAAATTTTATATGCACTCTAGTGGCCAGGGTGTGATCAATTTGTCGAGTTATCATGACATCTAGAAAAACAATCTCTTGATATTGCATATCCAAGGTGAAATGGATACCCCATGGATTATTATTCAGATATTTAACAAACTCCTGAGCCAAAAGTATATCACCCCGCCACACCATCCAACAGTCATCTAGATATCTCCTCCAAATGTTCAATTCAGCTAAATATTTGTTGTTACAAGTGTCATATATGTATATTTGCTCAAAAAAACCCATGAAAAGGTCTGCATAAATTGGGGCAAAAGACGCTCCCATGGCCGTCCCCCTTGTTTGCCAATATGGCTGGCCCTCAAAGAAAAAAACATTTTTAGTTAATACATATTCAACCATTTTAATCAGAAAATTGTTAAATCCTGTATTATAAAGTTGAAATTGATCCAACCAGAATGCTATGGCTGTGAATATGTGGCCGTATTCAGGGAATGTGTGATTAAAGATTTACATTTCTCCTCTGGATATCAACATATCCAACACAGTCTTACTTTATGTGAACAACAAGGGCTTCAGGAGCTCAGTTCTAATCACAATATTGTGATTTTGCCTGCTGATAAAGGGGAAGGTATTGTGGTTATGGATCGGGTCATGTATATTGCAGAAGCTTATAAACAGTTGTCTGATGCTAGATTCTATATGCATATGGTAGTGGACCCCACACCTAACTTTAAAACATTCATTGACTCTTTCCTGGATATGGCCTCAGAAGAAGGTGTGATTGATCAACATACGTGCCAACAATTAAAAGTGTCTGATCCTATTCCTCAGTATCTTTATTTTGCTACCCAAGATACACAAGGATCCTATATGTCCTCCTGGTAGACCTATTGTTTCAGACAGGGGCTCCCTTTTGGAGCCATTGTCTGCATTTTTGACTCCTCTCAAACCTTTATTGCCTTCGGTCCGGTCCAGACTCAGATACTACTGAATTCCTTAACATCATCCAGGATACTCAGTTGGAATCGGACTGGTGGCTTTGCACTATGGATGTTACCTCCCTCTATGCTAGTATTCCACATGAGGCTGGTTGATATCCAGAGGAGAAATGTAAATCTTTAATCACACATTCCCTGAATAAGGCCACATATTCACAGCCATAGCATTCTGGTTGGATCAATCTCAACTTTATAATACAGGATTTAACAATTTTTTCTGATTAAAATGGTTGAATATGTATTAACTAAAAATGTTTTTTTCTTTGAGGGCCAGCCATATTGGCAAACAAGGGGACGGCCATGGGAGCGTCTTTTGCCCCAATTTATGCAGACCTTTTCATGGGTTTTTTTGAGCAAATATACATATATGACACTTGTAACGACACTTGTAACAACAAATATTTGGCTGAATTGAACATTTGGAGGAGATATCTAGATGATTGTTGGATGGTGTGGGCGGGGTGATGTACTTTTGGCTCAGGAGTTTAAATATCTGAATAATAATCCATGGGGTATCCATTTCACCTTGAATATGCAATGTCAAGAGATTGTTTTTCTAGATGTCATGATAACTCGACAAATTGATCACACCCTGGCCACTAGAGTGCATAGAAAATTTCCACAATATAACACTCTTTTACATGCCTCTAGCAACCACCCCCCCCCCCCCGTCACATCATCAACAACAACATCCCCAAATCACAATTTATATGTACTAAACGTATTTGCTCATCCATCAAATCCAACGAAGAATGCCAACAGGATCTCTGTGACGGATTCAAACATCGAGGATATAACAGATCCTATATCCAGCAAGCTATCAATCAGGTTAAACAGATGCCTCGATCAGAGCTCCTGAAGTATAAAAATGAACAAGATGCCTCCAATACCTGAAGAAATTAACCCGTCAGATTTACAACTACTTTTGGGAGCAATACATCTTGGTTTAGGGATATAGTTAATAACCATTGGGGAATATTACGGACACAAGAAATTTTGTCGGATATTCTACCAGAACAATGTGCATTTTCATATCGTAAAGGCCGAACAATTAATTCATATCTGACACATTATAAAAAATTTCATCCAACCACATCTGTACAAACTACATTATTTGGAGACCCACTTATTGGTTCATTCCCTTGTGGTCATTGTAGCGCATGTAAATATATGGCCAAAAGCAAAGAATTCAGCAGTTACAACACCTCACGAATATTTCAGATCAGGGTGTTTGGTAATTGCAGCACAGAAGTGAACATCTTAGTGCCATTAGAACAAAGAAATGAACGAATGCTTTATACCAACATACTTTAACACACAAGACGGCACATTTTCAATTTGTTATTGTAGACAAAATTTCAGTTACCTAGGATTTCCAAAGCTGGCTGGCATGATAAGCTTAATAAAATGGAATCCTTATGGATCACGAGGTTGGGTGCTTTGTTGAAACCTGGCCTAAATGAATATTAATAGAGATTCATGCTGGCTGTGCAACTGTTTTGTCATATTCAGACTAATATATGAATTTGATATATGTATTTGGTGACATGATTCCTTATATAATTTATTTATCTTTTGCTTTTGTTTATCATGATTTTATATTTGTTAAATTTTATTGTGCTTACACCTTTAAAAAGTTTTCACTATATAAGGCACATGGGAATGCACCATTTTTTCAAACCTTTTCATTCTGCACTGAAGAAGGCCATTGTTAGGCCGAAACCGGTTTGCAATGTTTGATTTTATTTTGCCACATTAAAGATATTTATCTGCTTGCCATCTACCTTGTGCTGGCTCGTTTTGTATGGATTGATCCTATGGAGAAAGTGTCAGCAGCTTCCAAGGTATAGGGTGCCTTGTATCTAGTTGAACCTTTGTGCTGATGCTGTAGTTAATGCCACAGGTTTAATTGCAAGTGCCTGCCAAGAGTCTCATCTAGCAAGAACATTGTTAATGCCTGTTCAGCCAGGCTTCTCAGGAACCTGGACAGTGATGGTTTCAGGCAGATTCAGGCTGTCACTACTGTTAGAGGCACGTTGATTCCCTCTCCTCCTAGCTTCCAAAGCATAGCCATTCCCAGTATATGGAGAGACCTCATGCCACTCTGCAAGGTTTTAAAAGTGCTAAATAGTCTTGCTGTCATAATTATTAATTCACCTAAGTGGGCAACCTCACAAGTTACAAAAGTTGCCTGCCTACCAGACCAGTTTTCAGAAATTTGAACATCAGTTGTTCACGCTGGTAGTCTTCCCATTTCAGAAAGGTCATGCTGACACCAAGTAGAAAAAGGTACTGCCTGTCCCAAAATCAAGGATGTCATTCTGCAGCAAACCATTGGACATTCTTTTCTGATCTTCATAAAATCTTAATTTGTTTGATAGTTGATATTTAATATAGTTGTGTAGCTGTGTTCCAGGATTGATTATGTTTCTGGAAAAAGTTACAAATGTGCTTGTGACAGATGCATATCACTAAATGACATCTACATTCACTGCCTTTCTCTCGAGTGTAAAGAGTGCTGTTTTAGAAAGTGGATGTTAAAGACCAGAGTAGAAACACTGAAGGAGTTTTTTTGCATGCTTTAAGGTGATTGCCCTAGGATGGGGTTACCTGCCTCCTTTATGTTGATGGATGCTTCTCCCCCATAAGACTTAAAGTTTATTAAAGAAAATAGCTGCTGGCATATCGGAAAGCCTGGGGAATTGGTCTTCATCTCTGTCTGTGTGTGGGGAGACCCTGTCAGTCCTACTTGAACCTGAGAAGGACTCCATTTCCATGGCTGTGCCACTTACTAAGGCCCTAGCTGCAGCATCTGTAGATTAGCTGTCTTTTGAAGCTCCTGCAGTGGCCTACAGCAGAAGTGTACTGCCTTTTTTTTTTTTTTTTGATAGACCGTCCCTAGTAGTTAACTTTGCTATATTGCTGCAATACTTTGGTACCCATATCTCCAATCTAGCAAGCATGTGATGCAGGTTAAAGAGGAAGAAATGTAACTTATCCATACAGTTCTTAACTGGGCATATGCCCTTTTAGATTGTAGTTGTTTCATCTAAATTGACTGTTTCCTTAGATATGCAGTGCCATACCACCTCAGATCAGGTCATCCCACCCCAGCATGTGCCCTGCTCTTCAAAAATTCACTGAATAATGCAATATTGCAAGGCAAAGAGGTAATGCATGTCCTCCTCCGTAAGCAGAGCTCAGCACCTGTAGTGCCTTGGTCCCTTTGAAAGAAAGAGTTCCCTCACCTGAGCTGTTGTCTGACTTGAATGCCAGTGAACAAAATATATGTACAACAGAGTCACCTGATTCGAAGGTGGTATGGTATTGCATATCTGAAGAGGCAGTCACTCTAGATGAAACACTTGCTTTGTAGACCTTTCCTTTGGAGAGGCAGTTAATCTGATGAAGGCATTTTAAATGTGGAGGGAGGTAGAAATATTGTAGGACACCCACAAGAGGTAGTTTTATCTGTCACAAACATGCCTAAGCCTGCTGCAATTGCTCCTGTTCCAGTTGTTTGAGGGTGGCTTTGCAAGTACCTCATCAAAGCCATGCTTACAGTCCCCAACATCCACAATAGATGACTGCTTTTGTATAGTGGAAAAAAGGGCTAAATATTTGTACAAGAACTCAGTTGCTGACATGACAGTTCTCACCTGATGAGACGATGGCTGCTTGCTGGTGCCTGCCAATAGAACCTGCTTAAAGCTAAAGAAAGTAGTCTTTTTGGCAAGAGGATAAATACTTGTGCATCATTTGACAGTAGTGATTTAAATTGTCAAGCCATGTGTTGCAGTACCAACGGATATTTTACAGCAATTGGAGGAAACAACAGAATTAGTAGAGGGCTCTGCTTTCATGTTAAGGCTGACAGAACTTATCTGTACCTCTGGTAATGTGTGCAAACTTGCCATTGAGTAGGTATATCATTGAGGCTTCTACCAGGGCTGCAGCTACATAGGTACTGTTTGAAAGAGGCATGTTTAGTTCAGGATTCATCCCTTAACTGAGATTATCAGGGGCCAGAAATATTGGCTCTTTGGCCCTCTAACACAGGTCATCAGAAAACTGGAAGGAGGAGGAGAGGGCCATGGTATTTTATCCACCAGACCCTGATATAGTGGGAACTTTATCACCAAGCATTGGATCTTCTGTCAGAAGCAGACCAGCACCAAACACTTGATGCAAGAAAAAGGTTTGGAGAATGGTAGTTTGAGGGGAAGAGGAGACTGGGGTAAACAGGGTAAGAAGTGGCAGCATTCGTCATACTAAGTATCCTTCCCATGTGACTACAATGCAGAACAAAGAATACCCCTTCCACCCGATATGCAGAAGTATAAAGTTTTTCAAGGATTGTTTGCCCTCACCTCAGATAAGAGTGAAAGAGCTTATATTTGCATTGCACACACTGTTTGAAAGCTTCTCTTTTTTCTTGGCTGCATCTCAAATACCTTCAAATAAGTTGGCATTGGTGGGACCAAAACAAATCCATGGCATGCAGAGGAGTTTTGAGGTACAGTCAGCAGATTAAGATGTAGGCTTTTATTCAAGACTCTTCAGTGCAAAGAAAGGGTAACCCTGAAGACCTATTCCAGACTTTTCTACACAAAAACAGCGTTGGGAGCAAAAAGGTCCAAATGCTATTATTCCAAGCCCTCTTGTCACTGAATGTAACCTTGGACTTGATATTTACCTGTACATTCCAATTTTCAGGAATGCTGTATATTCAGATTTCTGGTAGGTCACCACAATTTCAAGTTAGCTCTCCACTGCTCTGTGAGTACTGACCAGAGGCTTAGCACTTGTTTATTGCTCATCTGAAATTCCATGGAGTGTATTTTTATCTGTACCTGGCTGATTGATACAGGCCTAGTCCTATCAACAGTCACAAGCTCACCTAAACATGACCATTTCCTGCTGTACTAATCTGAGGATCTCCTTAAATAAGCAAAAATTGATTTCATTTCCAGTCTAAATTTCAGACCTTTTCTGTAGGTGCTTTTGGCCACCTTGAAAAGCAGGGTGTTTCTTTCCTAGGGCAAGGTCTCTCTGCTTGGGTCACCATTCCTAGATTATGGGGTAAGACAAAGGTTGACAGCCTTTCAGATCTGGGATATGTCAGCATCTTTTGTTGTGATTCTTTGGTAAAGCTTCATGTGTGAAAGGTTCACTGGTTTCTGAGAAACATCTGGATCAAGTATGTGCATGTTCTGAACATGTGATCCTTCCCTTTGATTTCCTGTGTTTCTAGAAAGTTCTTGAAGTTGAACCAAATGTCATGTAATCCAAGGATGCCCTTTTCTGTTAAGAGCTACCAGAATTTTATCAGTTATGCTTCAGTCTTGGCTTGGGAAGCACACACTAATCTCTTCAAGGTCCAGTGAATAGTGGAACCTAAAATCTCAAAACCAGCAGAAGAGTTTGAAGGCAGTCTTTGCACTGACTTATACCTTGCAAGGCTGTAGTTATGTCTGGAAACCAGGCACCCTCAGTTCTGATAGACAACACCACATTAATGTAGTGCATTAACAAATGGGGGTACCCACTCCTAGCAGTTCTGCAGACTTTGCTTGCTTTGAAAACAATCCCACAGTACAGCCTTCTCATTGGGATGATGTACATAATGTCAGAATAGTGTGCCATAATTTGCCAACTGAGCATATCCACAGTCGGTCCCCACAGGTGTACACTGGTTCCACCTCCATCTAGATTCATTACACTTCGGTTGGCAGGGGTCCCTGCCTAAACCTGCTTCTCACCTCCCAGAATTGCCAAGTCTGGAAATTCTGCTCAAGGTCTGTTGGGTGAACAGTGTATTGAACATCCACTGTGGGATACCGCCTTTTTCCTCACTGTGCATCTGATCTGTGAAGTACTGGTGAAAGCCCAAGTAGATTAGAGAAAGCTCTAATATTCCCTTTCTTGCCCGAACAGCTTTTGTCATTGTTGCTGCTCCAACTTACCAAAAAAAAAGTACTACCCACGCACTTTGGTGTCCTGGCACAGTTTATGAATTTTTGCGAACCAGAATGCATTCCAGTCTCTCTAGTCACAGGCTTGGAGGTCGTCACTAATTCTAGATTGCTTGCCGTTTGTTTGAGAAATCCTTTCCATTCTGAAAGAAGCCCTAAAGTCCACTGCTAGCAGGTCATTCCCAGGCAAATGGAAGAGTCTTTTGTTGTGGTGCACACCATTTTAATTTTAAACCTTATTTAGCCAAGTATCATTTTTAAAGTAGACCTAGATTATGCTTATTTGTAAGTCCACTTGTCTGTTCTCTCGGTTTGTCTTTGTGTGACGCTTCAGTCATGTTTTTCAGTAGCTATTTTTTTTCTGTAAAGGGTAGTGCACCTTGTTCTCTGTCATGAATTGGTGAAATTTACTTTTAGCCATTTAGAGACAACTTATGATTGTGCCTTCAAGTTTTTAGCATGGAAATTTATTTTCCTGGTGGTTATTACTTTTACATGAAGTGTCTGAATTACAGACCTTGATGCCTGCTTAACCTTGAGATGTAGCCTGATTTTCATGCCCTAGGAGGTCTTCAGACTTAGTACTGAACCAGACTATACAACTCTCTTCTTTCTTTAAAACAGAAGGAAAGGTTTTAGGAATTAGTTGGTATTCATAGACAGTTGAGGTACTTTACTTTCTAGAACCAAATAATGGAGAAAATAGTAATTGTTTGTTCTTTTAACTGTTAATACTTACTGGCAGTCATTTGTCACATTCCTGGTTACTGGCAGACTTTATTGCATTTGTCTAGAGTTGCTAGGCAAAAAGTAAAATTGTGCGCCAAAGTATTTTCAGCTGTACAAGGGACATCATCCTTTCGCATTTCTAGTACAGCTGTAATCATATCACTTTTAGTGTATTTAATTGTGCTGTTGAATACCAGAAATTCAATACTATGATCACTATACAACAAAATCAAAGCAGTATGTGTGGTCTGAGTTTGTAGCATTTTTGGCTTGAGTAGGTCAAGGGCACCCACTCAAGTGGGTGCTGCAGGCATGATTATCACCACAGCGCAGTTAGTGCTGTCCAGCATTCATGATTGAAACAATGCTTAGAAGATGAGGTATCTGAGTAAATTTAATTGAAATACTTGGCTAAAGCTTTTCCTTTTGTTGTGACTGTCATGGTAAGAGATTAAAAGGCCAAGTAAAAGTTTCATTTCATAGCAGCAGCACACTTCAGTTGCATTTTCAGAAATTTATTTATGCAGTGTAGTTAGGAAACAGGAACATGAACATCCACCCCTATGTTTTCAAGGCGTTACTAAGTTATGTCCTTTTTCCGGGAGCAGAGTGGTCTTTTCTACATGACATTGTCTTTTCCACCCTAGGGTTCAGGGCTAATAATGCTTTATTTCTCATCCTGTTCACAAAGAATGTCACTGCGCTAGTGATTTGTAAGATGAACATAGTACAACTGTATAACAAATTAAGATAGCAGGAGTTGTTCACATACTGGGATCACTGCTGCAGTAAAGACTTCTCCCCCTCCCTCTCGCTCCCCCCTCCTAAAAGGTTGCAGGGAGAGAGAAGGAGAGCGCATTGATGCGGTCCCAAGATTGTGTTTTTGTATGTATAATTGTTTTCCCCACTGCCTACTGCTTTGTTCACTCCGTAAGGGGTTTGTAGGCTACAGATTTGAGTGTCTTTGAAAGTAAAAGTCTTGTGTAACCCCTGTGAAATGCATGTGGCACAGACTTTTTTTTTGTATTGTCCTAGCAATAATTTCATCAGAGGACTAAAGATCATGCTGCCTTCTTGCTGATGTCCTTCATGGATGCATCTGCAGTCATAACAAATGGGTTGTCCTGTCGTCAGGCAGCCCTTCAGTCGGCCGGATTCCAAAGTCCGGGTCCGGCTTCGGCTGATGTCGCACTTCACCCGACGTCATCTCTGCTGGTCTTCGGGTATAAAGGCATCAGCCGACGCCATTTTCCTCAGTCTTTCTTGCCGCGTGGCGCCCGAAGCAGAAGCTGTTCGCAAGTGCCGGTCGGTCAGATCCAGAGATTACTACTACCGAATACTACTTCAAGACTTCTAAAAGCTAAGTACCCGTTGGGGACTCTTTCTTGCCTCAGCCGATGTCAGAAAAAGTCAATAACTGTTTAACTTGTGGGAAACAAATACCTCATAAAGATTTCCACTCTTACTGTTTGCCTTGCTTAGGCCCAGACCACGACGTAGCAGCCTGTTCGGCCTGTGCTTCCTTCAACCGACGAACGCTTAGGCGTCGGTTGGAGTTTGCTGAACAGTTTTTCGGCTCAGACTTTGCGTACATTATGCCGTCAGATCCTCCGACTACCCAAATTGTTAAAAAACGCAAAGAAAAAGACCGACACTCGCGGTCCGCGGTTTTGGCCGAAACCACGGTTAAGCAAGCCGCGAGTGTCTCGGTTTCGGCCGAAACCGAGAAAACTGGTCAATCTTCAGCCGAATCCATGACTACTACTGAGGCTTCTGCTACCTTATCTGAATCAGCCTCAGAACTTTTGCCTACAACTGTGGTTCCTACTGATCTATCAGACACCATCCCCTTGGATAGCTCTACCCCAGCACGTGGTGCTGCTAGGCCTCCTGCAGCCATGTCTATTAAGGCTTTTGCCAGGGCTAAAGCAGCTAAAACAGCTAAAACAGTGCCTGTTAATCCACCCTCACTCAGGCCCACTTCTAGTTCTCAAATGCTTACTCTGGCAGAAGATTTAATATCCTTAATTAGGGGATCCCAATCTCACCCAGACAGGGCCTCTCAGCCCCCAGAAAAGAGACCTAGAACAGAGCCCCCCGAGCCTGTGTCCTCTGATGATTCTGCGGATGACTCAGACATTACAGACCAGCCAGAGGCTCCTTTTTCCAATTATGAAGACTCAGATGCTGAAGAATCCATTCCAGCTGCCTCTCCACCAGAGGAATTCTCCTTTGGGGAAACCTTACATGTCATGAGAGAACAATTCCAATGGCAGGGACAAGATTTCTCAGATTCTAGAAAAAGGCTTAGGACTTTTCTGCACTTGCCACAACATAGGCCCTTAGCTATACCTCCTGTCCTATCTGTTGTGGACGATGCATTTAATGATGTCTGCTCTACTCCTGACTTTACCTCCAGCCCCTGCCAAACCAGATAGATTTTACAGGGTGCCAGACACTCATCACCACCTATACAAGGCCCCACTTGCAGACCCCGAAACTATATCCCAGGGGCCTACGGCAGTAGCCTCGACCACAGCAAAAAACCCTATTCCCTCTGAAAGGGAATCCAGGTCCTTAGAGAGATGGGGCAAAAAAGTCTACACCTCTGCTACTCTCTCTGCTAGAGCTTTAAACTGTCAGTTTCACATGATCCAATACCAGGAGTTTATGCTTGATCAGTTAATTAAAAAGCTGTCCTCTGATGAATCACTAGATAAGAAATATGTATTAGAAATGCTAAATAACATCCAACAGGTTAGTAACCATTCTTTAAAATGTGGCTATGATGCACTGGAGGCTTCATTTAGATCAGCCATGACTGGTACAGTGATAAGAAGACATGCATGGTTGAAAGAACAGGTCTTGCCGGATCATGTTAAAGCTAAGCTATTGGATGCTCCTATGGATAAGGCCAGTCTATTTGGGGAACCTGCCCAGCAGGTAATGAAGAAAATGGAAGAGAAGGCAAAATCTGTACAAACAGTTAAAGATTTCCTACAGGTTCAGCCCCCAAGGTTTAGCAGGAACTGGCCTGCCAAAAATTGGTCCTTTCCTGACTCCACAAGGTCCCAAAGGGGCAGGAACAGACGCTCTAGGGGCAGAAATCAATCCAGAGGAGGTGCCTACAGAGGACGACAGTGGCAAGGTAATAACAGAGGCACAGACTCAACCACTGCCACTGCAACAGGACAATCACAGTGACTTGGCTCTGACACCGCCTACCAGGGAGCAAATAGCAGCACCATTAGGCAGAAAGTTAGCCTTATTCTCGAAAAATTGGCACTATATTACAAAAGACAAGTGGATTTTGCAAACCATAAACCAAGGCTACCGGTTCCACTTCCACACTTTACCAGTAAAAAGAGGAATGCCAAACCTGCCTCCAAATCAAAAAATAGAAGCCCTGCACCAGACAGCAGAATTAATAAAGATGAGAGCTGTGGAAAGGGTACCAATAACAGAGCAGGGCAAAGGATTCTACTCCAGACTCTTCCTAGTACCAAGAAAAGAAAAAACCTGGAGACCTATTCTCGACCTGTCCATCTTAAACACATACATCATTGTCCCAAAATTCAAAATGCTGACCCTACAGCAACTTCTTCCCATGCTGGGCAAGGAGTGTTGGCTGGTAACTCTAGATCTCAAGGAGGCATACCTGCACGTCCCCATTCGACCAAATTGCAGAAGATACCTCAGATTTCTTGCAGGATCAGAGCACTATCAATTCTCAGCATTGCCCTTTGGCTTATCTACTGCGCCCAGAGTATTCACAAAATGCCTGGCATCAGTAATCGCTCACTGCAGAGTACAGGGAATCCAAATTTATCCATACCTGGACGACTGCCTGTTACAAGCAGACAACAAAAGCAAGCTGACAACAGATTTACAAAGGGTCATTTACTTGCTACAAGCCCTGGGATACACAGTCAATTTTCAAAAGTCAAGACTGATACCATCCCAGACAAGAACTTTCTTGGGCGCGGAATTGGACACAGTAAAACAGATGGCATTCCTAACTGCAGAAAAACAAAAAGAACTCCCTCTTTACTTCTTGCAATTGACAAAGCAGAACAAACTAACAGCAAGAAAAGTTCTGCAGGCCTTGGGCTTCATGGCATCATGCATAATCTTGGTCCCACATGCCAGACTGCATATGAGAAAGTTACAGTGGTACCTAAAGAATTTATGGTCTCAACACAGGCACAGCTTAGAAGCAGAAATACCACTAATTCCTTGCTTAAAACAGGAGTTCCTATGGTGGGCACGGGCATGCCAGTCCAAACCCAGGCTTGCCCTTCCACAACTTTCGAGCAAACCAAACCATCACCACGGATGCCTCAGACCTAGGATGGGGGGCACACATGCTGGACAAATGCGTACAAGGACGGTGGACTCAGGACCAGCTACACCTGCACATAAACCAAAAAGAAATGCTGGCAGTAAAACTGGCAATCCTAAAATTCAGACCATTCCTCAAAGAAGGCCATTTGATGATAAGGACAGACAACACCACAGTCATGTGGTACATCAACAAACAGGGAGGCACTCATTCTTACCCCCTATGCAGAATGACTTTGGACCTGTGGAATCTGGCTCTCAGCTACAACATCCAGTTGCAGGCAATATTTGTACCGGGAAAAGAGAACACCCTAGCAGACATTTTAAGCAGAACCACCTCGGATGCTCACGAATGGATGCTACACCCGGACATCTTCAAGGCCATCACAAAGAAATGGGGAATGCCACAAATAGATCTATTCGCTTCCCCACAAAATCACCAACTCAAAAAATTCTGCACAAGGACATTCCACCCACTTGCATGGAAGGTGGACTCTCTCTCCTTCAGCTGGAAAGGCCTGACAGCATATACATTCCCACCTCTTCCCTTGATGCACAAGGTACTACTCAAAATCAAGGAGGAACGTCCAAGGATAATTCTGATAGCTCCGAACTGGCCAAGACAACACTGGTACCCATTGCTGAGGAGCATGTCTCTGGAGAAAATGTGGTCAATACCCCTGATGCCTCTGATGGTAACTCAGAACAACTACAACATCATACAGCCAAACCTAAAAACCTTGCAACTGACTGCCTGGAACATCATATAAAAGTAACTAACCCAGACCTTTCACAAAGGGTTAAAGACATTATCCTTGAAGCCCGCAGACCTTCAACAAGAAGGAACTATGCAGGAAAATGGAAAAGGTTCGTCATCTGGAGTACTGAAAGAGGGAAAGATGTGTCGAACATAGATATTGCTAACATTCTGGAGTACTTGGCAGAGCTTCCACATACAGGCCTGTCCTATTCCTCCATCAAGATACATGCATCAGCTATTTCAGCAGAATACAGCTTTGATCCTCCTGTCTTTTCACATCCTCTACTCAGGCAGTTTCTCAGAGGGATCAAGAATGTAAAACCTCCTAGGAAACCACCATTACCAGCATGGGACTTGAACTTTGTGCTAGAAAAATTGACACTCCCTCCGTTTGAACCAGCAGCAACAGCAGATCTACAACACCTGTCATTGGAAAACTGCTTTCTTACTGGCTATTACTTCAGCAAGGAGGGTTTCGGAACTACAGGCCCTAATGGCAGTACAACCCTTCCTAATCTTCCATCAAGATAGGGTGTCCATGAGAACTAATCCTACATTTATGCCTAAGGTGGTATCCAGAGTGTCTTTAAACCAGGCAATCCACCTACCTACCTTCTTTCCCAATCCACAAAACACAGGTGAAAGAATAATGCATACCTTGGATGTACACAGACAGTTACGCTACTACCTGGACAGAACCAAAGGTAACAGAAAAACTGACCAGCTCTTTGTAGCCTATGCAACAGGAAGGGAAGGAAAAGCAATTTCCAAACAGACAATCTCCAAATGGATAGGAAATTGCATAAGATTCTGTTACTCCTACCATGGAAAACCAATTCCACAGGACATAAGACCTCATTCTACAAGGGCTACAGCCACTACCACAGCTTTCTTAAGAGGAGTGGCAACCAAGGACATTATTGAGGCGGCTACTTGGACCTCCGTGCATACATTTGCCAAGCATTATAACTTATCTCTATATTCTAGATCCCGAGCAGGGTTTGCCACTGCTGTACTGCAAGGGATCCTGACTACTCCATAATTATTATTCCTCCTCCCCTAGTTTGGCTATGGTATTCTACCCATTTGTTATGACTGCAGATGCATCCATGAAGGACATAGTACAGTTTTGTACCTACCATAAATGTAGATGTCCGAACTGGATAGCATCTGCAGTCAGGATTACCCTCCCTCCTTCCCCTCTGCGGTACTCCTAGGGTATTTACCCTCCTAATAGCTAGCTGGGGGGGGGAGTCTCTTATGGAGTATTTGTTTGTATATATGTACATACATGTTTATTTGTTGTGTTTGCCTTCTACTATTTTGGAAACATTGGCATTTATCCAAAATTTAGCTTTCCAAGAGCGCAATTGGCATCTGGGGCAAGAAACACTGAGGAAAATGGCGTCGGCTGATGCCTTTATACCCGAAGACCAGCAGAGATGACGTCGGGTGAAGTGCGACATCAGCCGAAGCCGGACCCGGACTTTGGAATCCGGCCGACCGAAGGGCTGCCTGACGACAGGACAACCCATTTGTTATGACTGCAGATGCTATCCAGTTTGGACATCTACATTTATGGTAGGTACAAAACTGTACTTTTTCTGGGCAGCATTATTCTGATGTCTTTGTTATTGGGAAGAGGCCCACCTGCACACTGATTAAGTTATAGTTAGCTGTAGTCATACATCAGGTAAACCTCATTTTGGCTATGCTACCACTGTGCAGAGCTCTGAGCATTAAGCTAATTAACAGATGTCTGCCTGTGACAGACCCGTAATAATTTCTTTACTTTACATTTGCTAACCGGGTAGAGTCCGGTTGGGCAAGTATCCCATTATCAGCGGAGACCTGGGGAGAAAAGCTCCATAACAGTAGTACAAGGAAGATTATAAAAATTTTTAAAAAGATTTACAAACAAGATACAAAAAAATGTAACAGTTGCCAACAATCACAATTAGTAATGAATAATGAGTTAATAATTAATGGTACTTCAGCAGTGATCCTAGTACAGTAGAACCTCCAAAGTTGACCACCTCGTTAAGTTGAAATAATTTTCATAGACTGGATCTGCACCACATGTACTCAGTGGTTGACCAACCTCTCTATATTGACCAACCCTGTAAGCTGTATCTTGACCACATGGACTGTGACACAATATTAATTTACCCTCTTTAACTTGACCAGTTGAGTCCACTGTACACCAAGGGGTAGAAGCTGTGGGTTCTGCCCCTTTGTTGTATTATTTTTTTTTTTTTTGTTAGTATAAGTTCTTTTTTCATGTTTTATTATTACCACATGTTGGATTAGGCCTAACGTCCTATTGTTTATCATGTGTTGCTCAAGAGTTTTTCAACGTGAAGTACTGCTCTGAATTGTAGGTACATCCTACAATTACTGAAACATTTTACAGTTAATTGAGACATGATGGCCCAAAGGAAAGAACTCCGGGAGCTGACATTGAAGGAAAAGGTTGCACTTCTACATTTTCTGGAAAGTAGCAGCCAAAGAAAGATGGAACATTTTAGTGTTAGCATGACCACAGCAATATCCAAAAACGTAAACATGAGTACTTTGAGAGAGATATGGTAAAGAAAGCGGACAGTTACAGCGGAAAAGGAGGAAAACTTCCCTCAGTGAAGTCAGTAAAGCCACATTAAGCTGGTTCAAACAAATGAGGGCAGTTAATGCCTGAATATTCAGGCCGATGATCCAAGAAGTTGCTAAAACATTCGCACAGGAATTCGGGGTGGCAGATTTCCAAGCATCAAATGGTTGGCTCGAAAAATTTAAACTGAGACACGAGATCTCCCAGAAAGTCTTGTGTGGTGAATCCATTGAAGTTCCAGTAGAAGTTCTGAAATAGTTCATCAAAAAGTTCCTGGATTTCACCAGAGGCTTCAGAGATTATCACATCTTTAATGCTGACTAGTGCAGACTCTCTTTCAAGGCGATGCCTGACAGGAGCCTTGTTATAAAGGGTGAGAAATATAAGAGCGGAAAACTTTCCAAAGAACATTTCACAGGTCTGCTTTGCGCTAGCTCAACCAGAGAGAAACTAAAGCCCTTGATGATTGGTAAATTGGCAGTCACACGCATTCAAGAACCTTGAGTCCGAAGACCTCCGTGTCACTTGGAGATCAAACAAATGCACATGGATGACTGATTCCCTATTCGAGGAGTGGGTAAGGGGTATTGACCGAGAAATGAAGAAACTGTCTATTCTACTGTCAGTAGACCGCTGTCCTGGCCACCCGCAAGTGAATCCTCTCAAAAACGTGACACTGAAATTTCTGCCTCCAAACATGACCTCAGAAATCTAACCTGTTGACCAAGGCATCATTAAAACATCTAAAATGCACTACCAAGCCCAGCTCCTACAGTGGGTCATTATTAAAACACAAACCTGTGGTCTGCCTGTGAAAACAACTTCATCCGCTGCATCAGTTAACGCCCGGGATGCTGTCCTCTGGATAAGGTCTGCTTGGAATAAAGTTCAGCCAGAAACGATACAGAAGTGTTTCAAGAAAGTTGGATTTGTCACAACACAAGAGCACAATGTTTTGTCTCCATCAGACAGTCCATCTACCATGGCCAAATTTGAAGGAGTAGATTTTGAAGGTTTTGTTGCAGTGGATGAGGAAGTGGTAACCTGCAATGAACCTGACCCAGAAACAATTTTTCAAGTGATATTGACTGAAGTACAGACCAGCATAAAAGTGCATGAAGCAGCTGATGAACTGGAAGAAGCAAGTGAAGATGACACAGAAATTGCAGAGACTCCAAAAGAAGAGGATGTCGGCATCTGATGATGCAGTTGAAGTCATTTGCTGTGGAAAAATGCCCAGGTATGCTGAGTGGTGTAGCCAGCATTGAGAGTGCTTTCTCCACTTGTAATAAGAGTAAGAAACGGACCAAGACGGACTTTTTTTTTTCCAGAAAGAATGATTAAACCTTGAGAAAACCGTAAATGTATTGATATTGTATGATACTGTATGTATTATTTTACCGTGTTTTGATTATGTTTGATTTTGTATGATATTCTCTAATAAAAGCTGTACAAGAAAGTAAAGTACATGTACGTATCAGTACAGCAGGCCTAATTCCTTATGTTGACTAGTTTGTTACAGTCCCTTGGATGGTCAGTTTACAGAGGTTCTACTGTATTTGTGCTTAAACTACATTGGAAACTTGTTGCATAGGTGTGTTTTATTCAGTCTCTACTCTAGCTAAGGGAAATCAGAAAGGGCCAGTGATTTTTAAACCTAGTGTTCGACATATTGTGATTCTCATGAGTCCCTTCGGAAAGATTTCCACCATTCAGACTGTGCTGCTGGAAGGGGCAGGCTTGCTTTATATGCACATGCACATGAGAGGTGTGTGTGTCTCTATGGACAGACACAACATAGCCTAGCTGGATAGAGCCCATTTACTGAGGGGGTCCAGAGAGAAAATGTCCCAAAGTAATTGCAGAGCAGATGTAGTGATACTTTGATGTGTAACAAATGATATTTAACAGTGTAGTTCCTTGAAAATGCCACATTCAGAAAACATTTACAGGTGGTTGTTGAGTGTTCACCTTAAAGCTGTCAAGACACTAAAGTCTGATAAAGAATGTGTAATATGCAGCAATGTCATCTTCAAAATTCTAACTGTGCTCTTGGGGCTTGGAGCTAAGCTGAGAAGATTAGAGCAAGGCAGCTTGAGGATTGTGCTGGTGCCGATCAGCTGACCTCAGTAGAAATAAGTGAGACCAGGCCAGAGGACGAGGGAGCTTGTCCTGCTTTGTTTGGTGCTAATGCGTGTACTCACAAATTTGTGTGCAGTATCTGCTACTGGGTGTAGTAAAAAAAAAAAAAAAAGTCTTGAAGTAACTATATTCCTGCAGCTTCATAAAAACTTCAGATTCACTTGATGATCATTCTCACTGCTACAATAGCATTTAGATTACATGGGATGTAGCTTGCCCAATAAACAACAACAAGCCAGCTTCCAAAGCTTTTCTTCACTTCCACTCTGACTGGTCCGCCATGAGGAGGGAAAATCTACAGTCAGAATGGAAATTCTACAGTACTTTCTTTCCACCTCATGAAGAAGCAAAGCAGCGGCTTAGAGGTTTCACAAGAGCAGTAGCAGGCACTTCAGCTACTTTCTGCCAAATCTGTTTGGAGAATCATTCCACGCACAAAATTTAATTGTGTGTGTATGTGTCTGTGTGTGTGTGTGTGTGTGTGTGTGTGTGTGTGTGTGTGTGTGTGTGTGTAATGCATATATGCATTTTAGTGATGTGTACTGCTGTTTGGCTTCAGTCACTCTGGCCCTTTAAAAGCACTTTTTTTTTTTTTTTTTTGTGGGTAATATCAGAATTTTCCTATTGAGGATCATTATTTTTAGCTTCAGCTAATTTGTGTGCATGTTTTGTGAAAAAAAAATGTACTGCTTATGTAAACTTGAGTATTTAAAGGAAAGTTTTGTGTGGGAAAGTGTTTTACTTGACAGGGAATGCTGCGGGTTATATGTTGCTTATGTCCATGTTGTGACAACTTGGTGCCATGATGTCCTTCAAGGATGCATCTGCAGTCCTTACATATGGGTTGTCCTGCCTCAGGCAGCCCTTCGGTCGGCCGGATTCCAAAGTCTGGGTCCGGCGTCGGCTGATGTCGCCCTTTTCCCCGACGTCAGAGCGCCTGGGGTATAAAAGCGTCAGCCGACGCCATCTTCCTCGGTCTTTCTTGCCACGCGGTGCCCGAAGCAGAAGCAGTTCGCTCCTGTGATTTCAGCTACCGAAGTCTTCAAAAAAGCTAAGTACCCTGTTGGGGACTCTATCTTGCGTCAGCCGATGTCCGATCAAACGGTTAAAGTTAATAATTGTTTAACTTGTGGGAAACAAATACCTCATAAGGATTTCCACTCTTATTGCTTACCCTGCCTAGGCCCAGACCACGACGTCTCGACCTGTACAGCCTGTGCTTCCTTCAATAAACGCATTCTTAGGCATCGGGCAGAGTTTGCAGAGGAATATTTGGGGGAATCTTACTGTTACATCATGCCGTCGGAGCTTCCGACAGCTCATTTACCCAAAAAACGAAAGGATAAGGACCGACACACGCGGTCCGCGGTTTCGGCCGAGATCACTCCTAGGCCTACCGCGAGTGTCTCGGTCTATGCAGAAGCCGAATCTCTACCGCTTCCAACCGACGACACCGCACAGCCAGTAACTTCGGTACCGGAGGCCACCACTGGGTCGGTCATAGAATTTCCATCTGAAACCGGTGCTCAGGAAATATCAGACACCATTTCTGTTGATAAAACTACTCCAGCACTTGGGGCAGCCAGGCCTCCTGTATCCATGTCCATTAAGGCCTTTACACGTGCTAAAGCTGCTAAACAGCCAAAATCTCTCCCTCCCAAGGCTATTCCTCAGGGATCCACTACGGGTTTACAAATTTTAAGTTTGGCTGAAGACCTTATTTCCTTAATCAGGGGTTCTCAACCACATCCAGACAGGGGCTCTCAACCCCCTCCAGGCAAAAGGCCCAGGGTTGAGCGGACAGATCCCCAGTCTTCTGATGAGGCCTCAGATGACTCTGCCCATTCAGACTACCAGGAGGAGGCCTTCCGGCCTACGAGGATTCTGATGCAGAGGAATCTATTCCCTCGGCCTCCCCCCCTGAAGAGTTTTCCTTTGGGGAGACCCTTCACTCCATGAGAGAGCATTTCAAATGGCAAGGCCAGGAATTCTCTGATTCCAGGAAGAGGTTAAGGACTTTTTTGCATTTACCTCAGCATAGACCTTTGGCTATTCCTCCTGTTTTAAATGTTATAGAAGATGTGTACTCTGCGTCTAGTATTTCCCCTGACTCCCTTCCTCCGGCTCCTGTCAAACTTGACGGGTACTACAGGGTCCCGGACTTGCATCTTTTCCTTTACAAGGGCCACTCTGCTGACCCAGAAACTATTTCCCAGGGCCCTAAAGGAGTTACAACCAACACTACTAAGAATCCACTTCCTTCTGAAAGGGAATCCAAGGCTTTAGAGAGATGGGGTAAAAAAGTGTATACTTCCACACTTTCTATGAGAGCATTAAATTGTCAATTCCATATGATACAGTATCAAGAGTATCTGTTAGATGAATTGCATAAAAAACTATCCTCGCCTGAACCCCTAGATCGCAAGGCGCTTCAGGATCTGGTGCATAACTCCAAGAAGGTTGGCAACCATTTCTTACAGTGTGGTTATGATGCATTGGAAGCTTCATGTAGGTCAGCAATGACAGGTGCAGTCATACGTAGACATGCTTGGCTGAAGGAACAAACACTGCCAGATCATGTTAAAGCAAAGCTTCTGGATGCACCACTGGAAAAACAAAAGTTATTTGGTTCCACGGCTCAAGAGGTCTTAAAGAAATGTGAGGAAAAGGCTAAATCAGTACAGTCAAAGATTTTCTCCAGGTCCAACCATCAAGATTCAGCAGAAATTGGCTTTCTAAGAATTGGTCCTTTCCAGACACAGACAGATTTCAAAGAGGCAAAAACAGGCGTGGTAGAGGGCAAGCTCGAGGCTCCTACAGAGGACGTCAGTGGCAGCCTCCTAACCAGAGAGGTAGTGCAGGACCTACAACTACTGCACAAGGACAATCTCAATGACTTGACTTTGACTCCGCCAACCAGGGCTCAATTGGAAGCACCTTTGGGCGGAAAGCTATCTTTATTCTCAGAAAATTGGCACAGTATTACAAAAGACAAATGGATACTGCAAATAATAGACAAAGGATACAGATTCCATTTTCATACATTACCAAAAAGACAAGGCATGCCAAACCTGCCACCAAATCAAAGAGCAGAGGCTTTCAAGCAAATTTCCAACCTACTACAAATGAAGGCAATAGAAAAGGTTCCTTTCACAGAACAAGGCCAAGGATTTTATTCCAGACTATTCCTTGTTCCAAGAAAAGAAAAGCAATGGAGGCCTATTCTGGACTTGTCCGCACTGAATACTTATCTCATCGTGCCAAAATTCAAAATGCTGACCTTACAGCAACTCCTTCCCATGCTGGGCAAGGGGTCCTGGCTGGTAACTCTAGACCTCAAGGAGGCATACCTGCATGTCCCTATCAGACAAAGTTGCAGAAGACACCTCCGATTTCTTGCAGGTTCAGAGCATTATCAATTCTCATCATTGCCCTTTGGCTTATCTACTGCGCCCAGAGTATTCACGAAATGCCTGGCATCAGTAATTGCACATTGCAGACTTCAGGGGATTCAGATATACCCATATCTGGACGACTGCCTTATACAAGCGGACAGCCAACAAACATTGGTAAAACACTTGAACTATGCCATCCGCCTACTACAGGCCTTGGGATACACAGTCAACATTCAGAAATCAAAACATGTTCCATCCCAACGAATAATTTTCCTGGGTGCAAAACTGGATACAAACACCCAAATGGCTTTTCTCACAGAAGAAAAACAAGAACAATTACTGGATTATTTCAGAAGTCTGACAACACAAACCCAGCTGACTGCAAGGAAAATCCTGCAGGCCCTGGGTTTCATGGCATCTTGCATTCTTCTGATTCCACAAGCAAGGCTGCATATGAGGAAACTACAAGTCTATGGTCTCAACACAGTCACAGCTTAGAAGCTTTGATCCCCTTCATTCCATGCCTTCAAAAGGAGTTTCTGTGGTGGGCACAAGCAAGCCAGTCAAACATGGGTCTGCCTTTCAGCAAGCCACATATCAGCCAAACCATTACAACGGACGCCTCAGACCATGGATGGGGAGCGCACATGGAGGGCAGATGTATTCAGGGGCAATGGACACAAAAAGAATTGCACCTGCACATCAACCAAAAGGAAATGCTGGCAGTGATGCATTCAATCGAGGCCTTCGAACATTTCCTGCATCAAGGTCACCTGCTAATAAAGACAGACAATACCACAGTTATGTGGTACATAAACAAGCATGGAGGTACCCATTCCTACCCTCTTTGCAGGCTGGCAATGAATCTTTGGGAACTTTCCCTAAAACTCAATATAGAGCTGCAATCCCAGTTCGTACCAGGAAAGGACAATGTACTGGTGGACAGCCTAAGCAGAAACATCATGGATCCACACGAATGGATGTTGCACCCAGACATTTTTCTCCAGATAGTACAATCATGGGGAAGGCTGGACATAGATCTTTTTGCTTCCCACCACAACCATCAACTGAAGAAATTCTGCACAAGGACATACCATTCTCAAGCATGGAAAGTGGACGCCCTCTCCTTCAGCTGGAATACTCTGACAGTATATGCATTCCCACCTCTACCATTAATGACCAAGGTCTTACTGAAGATCAGGTCAGAGCAACCAAAAGTGATTCTGATAGCTCCGGACTGGCCAAGACAGCACTGGTACCCACTGTTAGAGCATGTCACGCACGAAACCGTGGCCTCTACCACAATGGCCTCTTCTTCTGACACAGCACAATTACAAAACTTTGCACTCCAGCCTCAAAACCTTGCAGCTGACAGCCTGGAAAATACCTTGACTCCTCCCCAGGATAAACTATCCAAGAGGGTAAAGGATATCATCATGGAAGCGCGGCGGCCTTCCACAAGAAAGGCATATTCAGCAAAATGGAAAAGATTTCGTACCTGGCACACCGCAAAGGGTCAAGATCCGACAGTGATGAGCATTCCACATATCCTTGAATACTTGGCTGAAATGCTCCATAATGGCCTTTCTTATTCTTCCATAAAAATCTATGCTTCAGCAATTTCAGCAGAGTACAACACGGATCCACCTGTATTTTCTCATCCTCTGCTAAGGCAGTTTCTAAGAGGGATAAAAACATCAACCCTCCAAGGAAACCACCAGTGCCTACATGGGACCTTAACTTTATGTTGGAAAAATTAACTCTACCTCCCTCTGAACCAGCAGCATCTTCAGAACTACAATTCCTGTCTAGGAAGACTGCCTTCCTTCTGGCCATAACCTCAGCAAGAAGAGTATCTGAGTTACAGGCCCTCATGGCAGTACAACCATTTCTCATTTTTCATCAGGACAGAGTCTCTTTGAGAACCAATCCATTCATGCCAAAGGTGGTATCCAGGGTCTCACTGAACCAAGCTATCCACCTGCCTACCTTCTTTCCAAATCCACAAAATAAAGGAGAGAAACTTCTGCATACCCTGGACATTCACAGACAGTTGCGCTACTACTTGGACAGAACTAAGACTTACAGAAAAACTGACCAACTCTTTGTAGCATATGCTGCTGGTGTACAAGGAAAAGCAATTTCCAAACAGACAGTTTCAAAATGGATAGGAAATTGCATTCGATTCTGTTACTCTTTTCATGGAAAAACTGTGCCATTTAACATCAGGCCTCATTCCACCAGAGCAACAGCCACCTCCACAGCCTTCTTAAGAGGGGTGGCTACAAAGGACATTTTAGAAGCTGCTACATGGAGCTCTATGCATACATTTTCCAAGCATTACAACTTGCCTTTATTTTCCAGATCCAGAGCAGGCTTCGCTGCTGCAGTCCTGCAGGGCATGTTAGCTACACCATCCTTTTCTTAGGTCCTACCACCCCCAGCTTGGCTATGGTATTCTACCCATATGTAAGGACTGCAGATGCATCCTTGAAGGACATAGTACAGTTTTTTACCTACCATAAATGTAGATGTCCGATAGGTATGCATCTGCAGTCAGGTTTTCCCTCCCTCCTACCCCTCTGTGGTATTCTTTGGGTACCTATCCCTCATTTTAGCTAGCTGGGGTTATCTGTTATGGTGTATTTGTTTTTATTATTGCTGTGCATGTTTGGAATTTTTCAATCTCTCCAAATTTAGCCTTCCTTAGAGGGCACCTGGCATCTGGGGCAAGAAAAACTGAGGAAGATGGCGTCGGCTGACGCTTTTATACCCCAGGCGCTCTGACGTCGGGGAAAAGGGTGACATCAGCCGACGCCGGACCCAGACTTTGGAATCCGGACGACCGAAGGGCTGCCTGAGGCAGGACAACCCATATGTAAGGACTGCAGATGCATACCTATCGGACATCTACATTTATGGTAGGTACAAAACTGTACTTTTTTCCTGTCTGACTAAATTTATTAATAGGTTTTTACAGGCATTTAGTGCGTTTCTTGTGTATTAGTGTTTGTGTGAAAGTGCAAGTGTGCTAATTGTTTGACAGCTTTCTGACTGACTCGTTCAAGCTTTTCTGACCCGCATCTGAAGCATCCTCCTATATCACAGCGTAGATACCCCACTCCTGCTGTTTCAACTTCTGTAGTTCTTAGAAAGACAAAAACTTACCAGAGAGTCCTTGTCTACTCCACAGGCTGTGTTCATCTCAGCCAGTGGTAGGGATGACTCTGTAATGGCCAGTAGTTATTCCTCAAACCTTTCACTTACCTCTCTGGCTTCCTCTGGTGTAGTTCCTTCATGGACTGGGGGTCGGCCACGGCTTCTAATGCTGTTTGTGTCCAAATGGGCATGGGAGAACCATCTTTACTGGGGCACGGAGGCATGCTGGATGATGTCTGGGTGAAGAGAGCACAGTGTTCTCTAGGAGGGGCTGACACAGACAAACCACTGGTGTCAGAGCCATGGACTAAAACTAAATGCCAAGAAATGTGCAATAGTATGCTTTGGGAAGTCATCCATCCCTGGTAACTATCTTAATAACAACACACCCCTTAGAGTTGACCCAATAGTCAGGGACTTAGGGACACACACAGTAATCTAGCCTTTGATCATCACATGTCTACAGTGGTGAGGAAGTCATTCTATGGTGTGCAACTTATAAACAAAGGTGTGGTATCCAAGTCCAAGGAAGTCATTGTTCCACTGTATTTGGCACTCATCAGCGGTGGTGCAGCGGTAGCGTTGTTGCCTCACAGGAAGAGGTTCTCCTGTTAGATTCCCGGCTGGAGCGTGAGGAGTGCCTTCTGTGTGGAGTCTGCATGTCCTCCCCTTGGTTGGGTGGGCATTCAAAAGACATGCTTAAATGGGCTTGCCTTTGTTGAAGGTTGAACGTCGAGCTGGCACCTCGGCGTTTGTGAAAATCTACTGCCAATCAGCAGACCAGAGTTCTGCTGTGGCGACCCCTAGCCGGGAAAAGCCGAAAGACAACAACATCAGATGTATTCTCCAGTACAGTACCCCCCTTTGGTATGTACCTAACCTGGCATATCCAACAATTAAAACATCCACAGAGGCTCCTCACGAAAAGTACAAGGCATAAGTAATATGTCCTATGCAGACCGCCTCAAGGCCCTAGCTCTGTGTTCTGTCTCCTACAGGCTTTTGAGGGGAAATCTATGCCTGGCATACAGGGTATTGTCAGACCCCAATCTGATGGACCTTCTGCATATCCACAAAACAAACTGTACCAGAATTACCCATTCTAAAGACTTAAACCTTGCCTGTGATATAAATAGGACCTGCTGGAGAGATGGGTATGTATCCCAGAGACTACCCTGTCTATGAAACATGCTCCCCATCCATGTGAAGCAGAGTTCCTCCCTAATGCAGTTCAAGTGCAAATTGGACAGTTGGATGGGAAACCGGAAATACATCCCTGGTTTGGCACCTATGTCTCTAATGGACAGAGGTAACCTGTAAATGGTTCACCTCCCAAGCCCATGCTTACACTTATCAAGGGTTATCAGAACTCGTCAGAGATTTGCAATGCATGGCTAGTCTTAAAAAGGCCCTTGTGATTGTTAGCTTAGTAAACACCTATGAACCTCCTTATGGGGCAGATATTCCTACTCCGGCTGTCACTGAATATACCTGTAAAGAAAAAAACAAAAGGTTAAACATTAGTCGTGTGAAAATGTGGTATCTATAAGAATATATGGTTTTCTTACTTTAACCAAGAGTCTGTTATAGATGGTCAGTCCTGGTACACAATTTAAGTACCTGTTAATCATATCAGTACTAATGTTCCTGGAAAAGATATATCAGATGATTTTCTGCAGATTCTCAAGTCCAAAACTTTGATTTTTGAGGAAACCTGGTCCCTCACAACCTCATTTAGAGGAGTTTTCTTTTTTCAAAGTATTGCCACAATGAGCAAGATGTTTTTGTGGGACCAAATGAATGTTCCCCCTGAACTGAGTAGATGTTATGATAATGTTACACGTGGATGTGATTTATTCTGCACCTATTCATCTAGTGCCAGCCTTGGAGGACATATATAATAATGCATCTAGCAACCCTGATTCATAACCTTCAGTCTCCAAAAAAGTGGGTAAGTTTTACAATGTTTCTCAAACCTAGCAAGCACTGTTTTTTTCATTGTAGTTATGATCCAGCAGCAATGTTGACATCTATGTCAAGAAGAAACAGGTTTGCATCATCAAACCCTTCCTTGGTGGACAAGGAGAGAAATATTTTGAACAATTTGGTACAACAGGATATTCTCTTGTTCCACTTTGTGTAGAATTCTTAACTCTCAGACCCGTATGTGGAAGTTTGTTCTTTTTTGTATAACTAATTTGAGGTCTAGCTACTACTCTACCTCCTGAAGGTAGTGACGGTCTCATTTTTATTATCTAAACATGCCTTGGGAAGTATGTGTGGTCATGCAGATACTGTATCTAAGGCCTGCAGTACTGTTTTGAGGAGATATGCCTGGGTACATAACCAAATGTTTTCTGATGAGGTAAGGTCTGGAATTTTTAATTCAACTTTAAATGAGGAAATTTTGTTTGGCCCATCTGCTGATCAGGTCCTCAAATATTTTGACAAGAGCGGGAAGTTAATTCAAGGAGTTTCTAAGATTTTCAGCTCCCCAACTTTACAAGTCTCCCATATCCTCTGTAACATCTATGAAACAAAATAAGCAATCCTTGCCTTCTCACGCCAAACAGGGAAACAAAAAGAGATGACATTACAGATAAACTCGCTAAACTAGGTATAAATCCCTGTGTCACAAGATGGGTTGTCAGCTGGCTCACTGACAGAACCCAGACTGTAAAGGTTGCAGACTCCATATCTGACTTCATACCAGTGACAAGCGGAGTACCACAGGGTTCAGTCCTGGGTCCCTTCCTATTTGGTATCTACTTCTCTGTAGTGCGGGCTAACAAAGAAGGTCTCTGGCTAACGAAGTTTGCAGATGACTGCAAATTAGAAGCTATATTAGAGTCCCCAAACGATGTGGACATCCTACAGAAGGGCCTCACCGAGCCAGATGCCTGGTGTCAGAGCCATGACCTCAAGTTCAACGCCAAAAAGTGCATTATAATCCCCGTTGTAAAAACTCTGTACCCATGAACTACCACATAGGCGGCAGTCTACTTAACGCTGACTGTGTGATGAGACCTTGGGACTCAGGTGGACAGTAGTCTCTCCTTTGATAATCACATCGCCACAGTAGTCAGGAAATCCTCCTACATGGCACACCTCATCACAAAAGGGTTCTCATCCAGGAAATGAGAAGTCATTGTTCTCCTGTATTCGGCTCTCAGACCCATTGTAGAGTACAACGCCCCTTTTGGAATGTACCTCACAAGACATCTGCAACAACTGGAAAGGCTGTAGAAGTACCTCAAAAAGAGGATTACCGGACTCAAACAGATGCCATACACTAACCATCTCAAAAAACTCCAGCTTTACTCCATAGTATATCGCCTCCTCTGAGGTGATCTCTGCCTGACATACAAAGCTGTCAAACCCAGAGCTGTTGGACATGCTACACATAAAGAAATCCCAATCCCTCCGAGCTACACACTCTAGGGACCTAAACTTTGTCACCACAATAAACAGAACATGCTGGAGGGATATATTCCTGTCCCAGAGACTCCCCCATACTCTGGAACAAGCTACCCATCAATGTTGAGCAGAGTTCCTCATCAGCACTCTTCTAGAGGAATCTTGATGAGTGGATGGGAAATGGGAAATTCACCCCGGGGATCACTTCTGTGGCTCTTCTCAACAGGGGCACAGAAATGGCAAAAGCCAGGGAGCCTTGTTGGCTAGGCTTACTTAGGCCCTTGGGCTGATAGCGTAGTACCTACCTATGACAGGAGGAAAGCAAAAACAAACTAAGATCCTTTATTAAAAAAGGCCACTCCACAACTGTTGTATGAAAAGTCAGCATTCTTCTTCATCCCCCTCCTGCCCCAGTCTCTCAAAATGTATCCCAACAACTAGTTGTGTACATTCACCTTTTACAACAGATTGTGAAAGACCGAAAACTCCGCCCTCTCCTACAGTTTAACTCGATCCTTAGGTTTCTTTTCTCCCTACAATATGGTTCAAGAATTATGTAGGTATCAGAAACCTTCTTGTGCTTTAACTTTTATTTCCTTGCACTGGTGTCAAAGAAAGGGAAAGCCCACCTACCTTTTTTTTTTAAACTCAACTTCTCGCATACTTAGAGAAATTTGTTTCCACCTGCATGACATATAATAGACAGTTAAATCTGTAATTTACCCTGTCAGGTACTGCTGTCAATCTTGGATGGTCAGTTAATCCTGCTAATGTCAGGAACACAGCACGTGATTAAAAAAAGACAAAAAGCTGTGGAATTGTTTTCCACTGTTTTTGTTGCAAAGAGGAGGAGAACTTAACGCTTTCCTTTTATAGCAAAACAAAGCAATTCGATCAGCCAGCAGTTTAAATCCATTTGTCACCTCTTCTGAATTATTTCCATAAGCAGAAACACAGTATTGAAATACTAAGCTTTAAATGTAGGTTATTTATAATAGTTTATATGTTAAGATAACTTAAATGTAGTATCAAAGATTTCTGTGACATTTAGAGAAAAGGTATAAAATATTTTATTCTTGTAAAGTATCAACGCATTTACCATTTTCAAGGCCCCCCCCCCCCCAAAAGCACACACAGGACAGAACTGCAGAAAGATGGACAAGTGACAACAGTATCAACTAGGTACACTGATAATTTTCATAAGGTCTTTTATGCTTTTTTGTGACATCCTGCCAGAGGGGATGCATATCTGGTACACGCAGATCCATGGTAAGATTCCCTCTGACTTTCAGTTGCATTGTTAGAGTGCATTAGCACTTTGTAGTCCACAAAGGAAATGCTACTGTTGATGGCAACTGTAATGTATAGCTGAATTTACTTCAGTGCATTGTTTGCTATGTGCTCTTGCATTAAAAACTGTAAGAAAAGGAAATTAGAAGTACTCGTGAGTGCATGCGTGTGCATGCACACAATCAGGCATGTGCATTTAAACACAGTACTGCATCCCACATATAGTATTCTACATACTACATAATTTTTATATACACACGTATATGTATATCTGTAGATATATATATATATATAATATATATATATATATATATATCTGTGTGTTTGTGTAGACATGCACACAGTTAAAATTTCCATTTTGATTTTTAGGCATATAATCTACTCCGTTGCACATGCACACACTATATATGTATAGGAATATATAGGTTCAATTTCCTGGTTACCGAAGTATAAATAAATATGAAATAGAAAAAAGGGGGAGGGGTGAACATGACAGAAATAATTAAGGAACTAGTGAAGCACATTTTAATTCTACATCATTCATGAGAAAGGAAAACAAGCTTCACACTGGAAAGTCGACAGACAGTTTGAAGTCTTACTTGTCACCTGTAAACATACAGCAAGGATCATTTACTTCCGTGAGAGTTTTCACACCTCAGCATGAGAATGTTGGAGGAAGGTGTGCCGGCTCTTTTAGGACTACAAAACAATCAAACAAAAGAAGGGCAAAGGTAGAAAAAGAGGCTCAACTCCTTTGTAGCACGTACCACTCTTTTATTCCACAAAAAACTCACAAGACTCCAAAACACATTAATGCTTTTCCAAAACACCCTGCGTTTTCGTTTCGAATGACTTCTTCAGATGAACAACAGAATGCATATCTACAACACACCCATCCTTATATATCATTTAAATTAATTATCTAAAATTAAAAACAATCCCTAAGGCTCAGTTAGGAAAACATAGAAGTAATTCTGTTATAGAATTAAGATTATTAATCTAATAATAATTAATAATAATAATTAATTATTAGTCTTTCACAGTGTTGCCATTCTGTCTTAATTGTATGAGAAAACAGCACCACTTCTTTGTCTAGCACAACTTGTGTAAAGAGGACTTGAAATGTATTTTGGGAAGAAGGAATGAAAGCAAGAAAGCAAGATCGTGTTATCAAAGTAGGCCCCATCATCCACCATTTTGAGGGAAACGCATTAAAATTTAAAAAAAAAAAAAAAAAAAAAGCACATGGAGTGATTTTGAGGCATTAAAATAGCTCAAAGCAAAGAACGGAAAAAAAAGTTTTATATATATATATATATATATATATATATATATATATATATATATATATATATATATATATATTTCTGAGGTGTTTTTTTCCTTTAAAGTTGTTCAGTAGGGACACAGTTGGCACTGAATATAAACTCCACCTTTCATGGGAGTTCCTCTGAACCAAACAGAATTTGTTTCCTTGGGGTCTTCAATACATACTCTCACCATAGGAGTCAAATTCAGGCCATTAGATCGGAGAGGGAAAATGCTTCTATTCCATAATGTTTCTGGTACCAAAGAAATAGTGTTGTTGGAGACCAGTTCTAGATCTTTCCTTTCTAATTCAGTATGTAAAAGTTCCAAAATTCAAGATGTTGACCCTTCATAAACTCTTACCTCTCCCTCCCCAGGGAAGGTTTATGGTAACAGTAGATCTAAAAGGTGCATATCATCACAATAGCCAGAGGCTTCAGGAAGTTTCTCAAATTCGCTGTCTTTGGGGGTCACAACATCAGTTCTCTGGATTATCCTTTGGGGTCATCTACTGCTTCTGTGGTGGTTGCAATGTGTCAATCTCCAGTCAAAGCTCATTGCAGACTGAGTAGATTCACATTTTCCTTATTTAGATGATGACTTTTTGGAGTATTTTCCCAGATGTCAGGCGTCATTAACATGGGCTTCATCTCTTCTGACCAATCTGCGATTCCAGATTTTAAACATTCAGAAATCCTTCTTGACCCTGTTGCACAAGATTGTCTTTCTGGGATCGCTTATTGACTTTCTGCAGCAAAGGGCCTTGTTAATGGATTAAGTGGATTTTTGTATGGAAAATTTCTGAGCTCCTCAACTTGGTCTCAAACTTCAACTAGAGCATATCAGAGGATCCTGAGATCTGAAGTAGTTAGCTTCATTTTATATGCAACCTGTGGGTGTTCGGCTCCACACCGGATTTGAGCCGGCAACTTTTCAAACATCTGCTCCAAGCTCCTCCCCCTTACCCATAAGCCATCTCCTACGTTCCCTCCAATCTTGTTTTCCGCTTCGTGCATCAGCATCGTGGTCTCTGTAGCTCTGAGCATTAGAGTTGTAAGTGCCTTTTGGTCTTTTTTCGTGTGTAGTGAGTGTGTTCTCGTTTATCTTTCCTCCCCCAAATGCTTGATCGTCGGTACAAAAAAAAAAAAAAGTTTAGTTTGGTGAAGTAGTTTAGTGTAGGCCCTCCCTCCCCCATAGGTGTGCGTGATTATAGTGTGTTGGAGTTTGGTAGGTGCGGCTGTGTGTGTGTGTGTGTGTGGAATGGCTGATCAGCCTAAACCTACATTTAAGAAATACACAGAATGTGGCATAAGTTTTCACCGGTGGATGGTCACACTCGTGTGTTGTTTCCCTGGGTGGTCCCCATTTATCAGTACAGTGCAGTGTGTGTGTGTCGGTTTTAACCCTAGGGCCTTGAAGGAGTGGAAGGCCAAAATGGTGGCTAAGGACCTTCTCCCTGCTTCCACGCTGGACTCTACTTCGGCCTCGTCTTCTGCAGCCGCTACCCAACCCCCCCCCCCCCCCCAGGCTGGGACTCGCACTCCCGCTAGACCTGTTAAAGGGGAGGCCAAAGGAAGAGAGAGGAAAAAGGATCGAGACGGAGAGAAGGGGGATGGGCCTCGTAAACGGTCTCTAGATCGGGAGTCCTTCCCTAGCCTGCCTTCAAAGGTGTCGAGACCTGTCTCTCCTCTGCTCCTCTAGGAAGATTTACCGCAGTAAATGGAAACTCTTTGCTACTTTGGCTTCTCAGAGGGACCTGGATCCTTTTACAGCCCCTGTTCCTGCAGTCTTGGATTTCTTAGCCAACATTTTTTGGCAAGGGGCTAGTTCCTCCACTGAAAGTGCAACTGGCAGCTATTTCGAATTTCCACGTCGGCGAGAACATGAATGCTCTGGCCTCTTATAGACTGTGTAAGGCTTTCCTTAAAGGCACCTTTTTGCCTCCTCCAGTTAAGGACTCTGTTCCTCCTTGGGATCTTACCTTGATTCTACAGGCTTTAGTGGCTCCTCCCTTCGAACCTGCAGCTTAAGTGAATTTGAAGTTCTTATCCTAGAAGACAGCCTTCCTAGTGGCCATTACATCGGCTAGGAGGGTTTCTAAGATTCAAGCTCTGTCTGCCGTGCCTCCTTACTTGATCTTTCCATAAGGACAGGGTTTCTCTTCGTACAAACCCTTCTTACCAAAAGCGGCTTCTGAGTCCAACATTAATCAAACAATTAACCTGACTGTTTTCTTTCCAAATTTTCAGAACAAGGGTGAATATAAACTTCATTTAATAGATGTTCATAGGCAACTTTGTTTTTATTTACACAGGGCGAAGCCTTTCTGCAAGTCTGACCAGATATTTGTGTCCTTTTCTAAACCCTTTTTGGGTAAAGTAATCTCCAAGGTTTTCTAAGTTAGATGGCTTTCAGTATGTATTTTGCAAATTTGCAAAGACAAAAGGTCTGTCCCCACCTGGTCCTATTAAAGCTCACTCTACCAGATCTGTGGTGACTTCTGCTGCCTTTTGATCTAGGGTCTCATTGGATGGCATTTGTGCGGCAGCAACTTGAGCAAGGTCACATACCTTCATTTCTCATAAGTTGGATTTGATCTCCAGAGGGAGAGCATCCTTCAGCTCTGCAGTGCTCAGGAATATCCTTCCATGAGGGCCTCCCGAGTGGCAGGGGCCTCTGTCCCACAGGTTGCAGATAAAATGAAGTTAACTACTTCAGATAAAGAAGTTATATACTCACCATAACGTTCCATCTGAGTAGTTACACTTCATTCTTCTGCAACCTTCCCCCGAACCTGCTCATGGTTTATTGTAAGTTGAGTTTCTGATTAGTTTGAGTAGTGGCAAACTCAGTCTGAGGGAAGGTAGGAGATGGTGAAAGATTATGGGTAAGGGGAGGAGCTTGGAGCTCGGAGCAGATGCTTGAAAAGTTGCCAGTACCCACAGGTTGCAGAAAAATGAAGTGTAACTACTCAGATGAAACGTTATGGTGAGTGCATAACTTCTTTTTTTATAACATTTGTGTTTCTCATGATTCTTCTCGCCATGTTACAGTTGAGAAAGGTTTCTTAAGGAATTTCTGATTCCAGTCTTGGGCTTTATAAAATAAATAAGTAAATGAGTTACACTGGTAGAGAGTACAAATGCAAGACATTTGCAGGCCTTCTGCACTTCCAAGTCAGTCCTTAGCTACCGAGACCTTCGAATTGGGGCAAATATATAAGGCCTGTGTGATTCTGAGACATACCAGAGTACATAAATGTCAGGGATGTTGGCTGTGATCCATGCCTTAACATCTCTTCATCAGTGGTCCCTTGGAACTCTCCAGATGATTAGCATTGACACCACAGTGATGTGGTACCTATACAAGCAAGGGGGGGGGCCAAAGTCATATACTGTATGTAAGGTGACTGAAACTGCTTGAGGTAGCTATTCAGCATTCATTAACCTCCAAGTATCTTGTATTCCGTCAGAGCAAAAAATATTGGCAGTCAAACTGAGAAGGACCAGGGAAGGCAGACACAAATGCAGAGGGGGTCTTCCAAAAATTGATCCAGTTGTGGGGAATACTTCCAGTAGATTTTTTCGCCTCCTCTCAAAATGGACAGCTCAGCAGATTTTCCTCCAGGATTCCTTGCAAGCAAGCCTGGAAAAGAGGTACTTTCTCATTTTCCATGGATTTGAATTTTCCTTTACTCAATTAGTATTTCTACTCCTATCCAAGGTAACTTTGAAATTGAGAAGGACTGTCCAGAAATAATTGTAGTGACCCTTTTGACTCTGGCAAC
Organism: Protopterus annectens; assembly: GCF_019279795.1. Taxonomy (NCBI): domain Eukaryota; kingdom Metazoa; phylum Chordata; order Ceratodontiformes; family Protopteridae; genus Protopterus; species Protopterus annectens. Next base: position 1,094,015,976 of record NC_056744.1, read on the forward strand.
GTTGGATGTTCACTGTTGCAGTCATCATATGTGGGTGAACCCTGTTAGGGTAGCCCTCGGCTGGCCCGAATACCAGAGGGTTAGTATTTCTGCGTCGGTTGCTGTTGCTCCAGGACTGACATCAGGTTGTCAGTACTATAAAGTAAGGCAGCAAATGCCATTGCATCAGTCTTTCTTGCCACTGAGCCCAAAGCAGAAGCAGTTTGCACGAGTGCCGGTCGGCTGCTGAGTTTTGTCTTCCGAATTGAAGCTGAAGTCTTCTGAAGCTAAGTATCCCATTGGGGATCCTTTTTTCTTGCACTAACCGATGTCAGAAAGTTAATTGTCTCACCTGTGGAAAGCAAATACCACATCGATACTTTATATCTTACTGCGTCACTTGTTTAGGCCCAGACCACGACATCCCCTGCTGTCGCTTCTCTGCTTTGTTCAACGCCAGTACTATAGATCGTCGAGCCCTTACTGTAGCTAGATATTTTCACTTAGTCCTCTAATTCCGATATGGCTTCGGTAAGCTGTCAGACAGCAGATCTTTAGAAAAAAACGTAAGGATAAAGACCGAGACAGACCTCACAGGTCCAAACCTACCGATGACGCTTCCATTAAGCTAGTCGTCAGTTCTCCGATCCTCAGTGAGGCGCTTTCACAGCCCCTGATGCCCGCTTCTCTGAATTCGCAGGCCACTGAGACCCTTTTGGAGTCTAGTATGCCGCAAAACTCTTCTTTGATTGGATCCTTCGGTTGTCTCTCCCTTGAATTGGTCCGGAGCCACTGAGTAGGCACCGGCTTCCGAGGAAGTCCTTTGCACTACCATTTCTCGACATAAACCGAAAACTTTTCGCGTCTGCCATTTTTTAGAAAACTACTACGTTTCTTAGGCCCAGGGTACGAACCACGTCCAAGAAACCGACCCAATTTCAGGCGCCTGCTACCTTGCCTCAGTCTCAGATGCTTAAAATGGCAGAAGACCTTATGCTTAGGGGGAAGCCAAGCTACTCCTTCAAAAAGGAAGAGATCTGTCCCCTGTAGTTCGTCTGAACAGGAGTCTGACTGATGCTTCTGAATATGAAGACATGCAACCCCTCTCTGCTTATAAGGATTCTGAGGCAGAGGACTCCATTCCTTCACAGTCTCCCCCTGAGGATTTTTCCTTTGGGAAAACCCTTCATACCTTAAGGGAGCATTTCTAATGGGAATGTCACGACTACCTTCAGTCTAAAAAGAGACGCGGACAATTCTTGGATCTTCCACAGCACAGACCCCTGGCTATTCCTCCTGTCCTGGATGTTGTGGATGATGTTTCATGGAATCTAGTTTGACTCCTGAGACCCTCCCTCCTGCTCCTAGGAAACCTGACCGGTATTAGAGTTCCTGACTCAAACAAATTTCTTTTCAAAAATCCTACTGCTGACCCTGAAGTTATTTCTCAAGGGCCTAAAGGAATTAAAGCAACTTCTGCTAAGAATCCCACCTTCTCAGATAGGGATTCCAGCGCACTAGACAGATGGGGTAAAAAAAAGTATACACCTCTGCTACTCTTGCTGTCAGAGCACTAAATTGTCAGTTCCATATGCTAAAATTTCAACAACATATCCTAGAACTCCTCAAACAAAAAATATTGTTTCCTGAGTGTGCAGAAAATAAAGACTTAGAAGAATTAAATGCGTTCTGCAAGTCAAGTAACTAAGTACACCTTACACTGTGGTTTTGACGCCCTAGAAGCTTCTTGCAGGGCAGCAGTCACCGGTTCTGTCCTTAGAAGGCATGCTTGGCTTAAGGAACGGCCCTTGTCAGACCATGTAAAATCTAAATTATTGCATGCACCCTTGCAAAAAGACAACTTATTTGGCACCAAGGCAGAGGAGGTGAGATGGAAGAAAAAGCAAAATTTATGCAGACAGTTAAGGATTTCCTACAGTTCCAGCCAGCCAGGTTCAGTAGGCATTGCCCCACCAAGCACTGGTCCTTTCCTGCCCTCTCCAGGTCAGTTCAGCTCAGACCCTGGGGACGCAGACCTTCCCAGACAACAGCCAAAGGGAATGCAGAGATCAAAACAATGGAGTTCCCCCACTTCAAAATCAGGGAGTGCAATGCCTCCCCCTCATGGTAAGAACTCAAAATGACTCCCTACTTCCCCTCTGCCCACCTGCACTTGCCCCTAGGAGGAAAACTCTCCTTCCATGCAAGCACCTGGGCCACCATTGCCAACGACTGCTGGGTCCTCAACACAGTGTCCCAGGGATACAAATTCTTTCCACACTCTCCCAACCCCAAAAGGGTTCCCAGATCTTCCTACGAACCAGTGGGCAGAGGCCAAAAAGCAGGTCCTTTCCCTGCTGACTGGGCAATAGATCACATTACTGCAGAACAGATAGGCTAAGGTTTCTATTCCAGGCTCTTCCTGGTAGTCAGAAAAGAGGGCACCTGGCGCCTCATCCTTGATCTGTCTATTCTAAACACCTTCCTGGTGATGATAAAATTCAAAATGCTCACCCTCCTGCAACTACTACCTATGCTGTCCAAGAATGCTTGGCTAGCCACCCTAGATGTAAAAGAGGCCTACCTCCACATCCCAGTCAGGGAATCATGCAGGAAATATCTACGTTTCAGGGCACGATCTGTGCACTTTCAGTTCTCTGCGCATTCATTTGGCTTATCTACTGCTCCAAGAGTTTTCACAAAATTTTTTTCTTTTGGGC